>NC_135481.1:35950135-36261416 GCF_052094955.1 Ictidomys tridecemlineatus
TTTTAAAAATTTTTTAGTTGTCAATGAACCTTTATTTTATTTATTGATATGTGGTGCCTCACACATGCTAGGCAAGCGCTCTGCCACTGAGCCACAACCCCAACCTGTCATTATTTTATATATATATATATATATATATATATAGTGAAAATAAAAAAATTTTTTTAAACCCCTTCTGTGGTTCTGGGGAGAGAATCCAGGGACTCATGCCCCGTATGCATATAGGGCATGAATCCCCAACACATAACTTAAAATTTGACAGTGCTTGCTGGCAGCACACATCTCTAATCCCAGAGACTCAGGAGGCCGAGGCAGGAAGACAGCAAAGTTCAAGACCAGCCTTGGCAACTTAGAGAGACCCTGTGTCCTAGGAGGATGGAAGGGAGGTTAAGGATATAACCCAGTAGTACAGCACTACAGTATTAGAAAATAAATTTAAGTTTGTTTACTGAGAATTAAAGGTAGCACTACGCACAGAGGAATATATTGCTAGAGTTTCTTTAACATAAAAAGAGGAAGAAAAACTTGACTAAAGTTCCTATTAGAATAGATTCACCATTTGAACAGAAAAGTGCTTCAGGATATACTGGGTAGCAAAAATAAGAATGTAGAAAGGTCAAAATAACGAGTAGGTCTGAAGTTAGGAACATATGATACAAAGGTAAAATCTCAGAAGTAGAAATAAAGATACTAGGCCAGCAGGGCCTAAGTCTTTTGTATATTAAAGATAAATGTGACCAGAAATACATACAAGAAGCACTATGTATTATCCTGCAGATACAGAGTATGTATAAAATCAAGAGCTTAATTTGTGGGGGTTTTTTTTGGGGGGGGGTCGAGGAGGATTGAACCCCAAAGCACTTTACAACTGAGCCAAATCTCTAGGACTTTTGTTTATTTTTTGAGACAGGATCTCTCTACATTGTTTAGGGTCTTACATAATTGCTAAGGATGGCTTTGACCTTGTGATCCTCCTGCTGCTGGGATTATAGGCCTGCGCCAGGATACCCCACAGCACCCAGCAAAAGAGTTTAATTCTTGAGAATATCATTTCTTACTATGTTAAGATACACAAATATATATATATATATATATATATATATATATATATATATATATATATATACACACGTAAATAAATGCTTCAATATCTATTCCACAAAGTGCCTTTAGATCTATTTTTCTTCTAACTTTACTATCATATGAAGATTCCTGTCCTGAACTGCCTACTTCCCATTTTCCATCAACCATCTTTCTTCAAACTTGTGACTCTTAACTATGTAGTCTCCCAAAGATCAAAAGATCATTTCAGTCTAGTATACAAGTTCTTTGAAACCTACAGTTTCTATCTATACTACAGAGTTTAAATCTTTTCTCAATAATAAAATTTTTTTTAAATGTCAAAAGTTTAAAAAGCAATGAATATACAAAGAAAGAACATTACATTAACAGTTCATTAATACTACTTGGAATGAACAATACTTCACATCCTGCACTTTATTTGGTAGTTAAGACAATAAGAATTTCCCAATTGTAAATATGTAGTATTAAACATTAGGTTAACAGAACTAGACTAAACAAAACGTAGTCATTTAACTAGAAATCCAATGGTATATAAATTATACCTCAAAAATCTAAGTTATTTTAAAATGGGGAAAAAAACCCAAAATGTTAATTTATAATTTCAGTCCTTTCTTTATTGTGATATAGTTATATACTTAATTTACATTTTAAAGAAATGTCAGAAATGCAAAAATACATAACTAGAAACCCACTTATGAACTGGTTAAAAATATTGTGTGGTATGTTTAAATTCAGGCTGGGGTTCTGACCCAGTGGTAGAGTGCTTGCGTAGCATGCATGAGGCACCTGGGTTTTATCCCCAGCACCACATAAAAATACAATAAAATAAAAGTCTTTGTGTTCATCTACAACTAAAAAAAATATTTTAAAAAAATGTTTAAATTTAATCAAGTTATTTGTATTGCTTTATCAAACTGCAATCTTTTATCATAATAATAATATGATCAAAAACAAAATACAAAAACACTACTCAAAGATAGGCAATTTCAAACTCTTAGCAAATGGTTAATATTTTATGTAAGTCTTTTTAGGAAATGGCACTAAAGCCTGGACAATATGGTCTGGACGATATGTCTTTGATACTTTTCCCATAATATCCTTTGAACTTATTTTGCTACATTATAGCAATCAGTTTAAAAACCAGTCAATTCAGAAGCTGATGGTATAGTTCTAGGATAGAATGGCCTGGGTTCCATCCCTAACCAAAAAAGAAAAATGTGTTAGAATTCATCCGCTTAAAAGTATGACATCTATTTTCCTTTAAGATGATGATTAATGAGTGCTATTTCTTATCATCACTAAGAATTAAAGCAGAAGGGCACTTGCCAATTGTGTGAGGCACTGGGTTTGATCCTTAGAACTATATAAAAAAAGTAATCAAAATAAAATGTATTGTGTCCATCTATGACTAAAATAAAGAAAGAATTAAAGCAAAATGTACAATGCTGGGTATTATTAAGAATGACCCAGCAGCATGGAAGGAAATGGCATATACAAAGGCAGGAAGGCTTGAAGGAGCATGTCAGATTCAGGGAGAGGCAAGTAGTTCAAAATGGCTATAGATAAAACTACCCAAGGATGGAGATGGAGAGATGGTGGGTATGGGTATATGTGCACGGGGGGTGACAACCAGATCCCAGGGCACTATAGGACAGTGAAAAAATTAGATTTTACCCCAGAGCAGAGAAGAAAAATGATTATATTTACTTATTAGAAAAGTTATTCATGAGCTGGTTTCGGTGGCGCACACCTGTAATCCCAGATGCTGAGGCAGGAATCTCTAGTTCAAAGCCAGCTTCAGCAACAGCAAGGTGCTTAACAACTCAGTGAGACCCTGTCTCTAAATAAAATACAAAATAGGGCTGGGAATATGGCTTGGTGGTTGAGGGCCCCTGAGTTCAATACCTGGAAATCCCCCACCAAATAAAGAATGAAATGTTACATTAACTGAAGAGTAGTAGAATATACACAGAAAAACATGGCTCGGCCAATTTTTTAAGTCATCAGTAAACCTGTTTTCTTCATCTATGAAATGCATATAGTAATAGTATACCTACCTCATACTACTAAATAAGAATATTTACTACCATAGGATTAGATAAATTAAGTAAATTAATAATTTAAAGTATTTGGAATATTGCCCATAATATTTAAAGCTATTAGTTATTAGTATTATCTACTTCATTGTTTAAAAGTCATGAGTCATAAAAAATAGCTGAAATAAACGTGATTCTATGGGGCAGAACATAAACAATCTCAATTGTAAAGAACCTTGTGGAAGAGGAAAAGTAATGACTGTGAGTCAATAGTTTACCGATTTAACAGAGTTAATATTTCCATCAACCATCTTTCTTCAAATTTGTGATTCTTAACTATATAGTCTCCCAAAGATCAAAAGATCATTTCAGTATAGTATACAAGTTCTGCGATACCTACAGTTAAGTATTCTATCTATACTACAAAGAGTTTAAATCTTTTCTCAATAACAAAAAAAAAATCTTTAAATGTCAAAAATTTAATAATTCTTAGCATCAATATCAGAGCATAGAGATAAAACCCAAACCTTCTCCAAGCAAAGAAGACTGCTCAGGTAGCCCCTGTGGAGACCTCAACTTCATACCCATTGAGTTATTTAAGTCATCTTTTGCTTAACAAATTTCCAAAAATAAGAGGTAAATGAATACATGGGGCAATATGTGTAGCTGGGTGAATCTAGGGATGAACAGGTAAATACTATAACAATAAAAATAGAAATCAATTTGAATAGGAATTTTTTTTAGAGTCCAAGTGAAATAAAGTATTAATATATTAAAGTATTAGAGTGGGTGAAATATTGAAGTTTTGATGAAGCATAATGCAAGTAAAAACTTGGCTATTTTATTTTATAAACATTTAAATTTTTGATGTGTTTATATTAAGTTTAGTATTTTTGGGATATTTCTTTCAAATCAAGTTTGTGTGATACAATACTGCATTACATTAAAAATTTATACAATTTTTTTCATAAGTTTTTGCTCTTTTTTAAGTTTAGTGTTTTAAAAACAAAAATAAAACAAAAACATTTATTCTAAAAATTGAACTCTAAATTTGAAAGGGAATGAAGCGTCTAGTTTAATATGCTTAGTAATCAACTGTCATCACTTCTAAATATATAGAATATCTTCAGCTGTTCAACAAGAACTGTTCAGCTGGTCATGGTGGCACACGCCTATAATTCCAGGAATTCAGGAAGCTGAGGCAGAAGGAACTGCAAGTTCTAGGCCAGCCATGACACTTAGTAAGACCCCTTCTCAAAATAAAAGGGCTGGGAAGGTAGCTCAGTAGTATAGCACATCTGAATTCAATCCTCAGCATTGTGGATTGGTAGGGGGGATGGTAAACAAAAACAACAAAACCAAGAAAACTAAAGTTTTATCTGTATCTTTTTAAACCTGTAAATTAATAATTAGGATGAAAAAATTAGTTCCAAATGACTAACCATACTTATAAGGATGGGAAAGTTGCTTTAAAATTATTAAAATACTACTTAATACTACTAAAAGTAGTATTTTAAATACTACTAAAAGTAGTATTTTTAATTTTTAGTATTTATTTGCAATTAATTACTGAAATACTATTATTCATCAGCTAAAATATTATTCTCAAATAATAAGTATCCATGACTCCAAATGTTATATTTAAGGCACAAATACATACACTACTTTTGGGGTAGGGTAACAGAGATTAAACTTGTTACATCCTCAGCCCCTTTTTATTTTATTTCTAGGTAAGGGCCTACTAAACTGCCAAAGCTAGCCTCAAACTTGTAATTCTTCCTCAACCTCTTGAGTTACTAGAATTACAGATATGCACCACTGTTCCCGTGAAATAGTACTTTAAATTATTTAACAAAATTATGCTTTATGAAACTCAACAAAATGACTCTAGTAAGTCAGAATTAGGGAGAAGACAAAATTAAACTAGGTATTTACTACAAAGTTCTTCATTTAAATGATTTTTTCCATTTATGAAGAAAAAACAAATCTGACTTTTCTATGAAAGGCTGCAGAACAGACAGAAGCCACTGAAGCTCTATTTCTCTTGTTGCATGGTATGAAAATCATCCTAAACTGTAAGATTTCCAAGACACTAAAAATAGAAAAAGGCTAAGTTTTGCTAATCATGAAGTTCTCCACCCACCTGTCCCTCCAACTTTTCCCATAAAAGCCATCTCTAGCATAAAACAAAGCATCCTTTAAAAGTAGCTCCCTACAGGGTCCTACCTATCTCTCCTTGAGTGCTTACCACAATCTGATTTCTGGACAGCTGACCCAAAGTTTTGATTTTACTGGTCTTCAAAAGCCACTGACTGGCTAAAGTCTTATTGGTGAACAGAGTCAAAAATCAAATGCCCCTGCCATACTTTACACAATGAGGAGTTGGACAACACAGTTACGTTTGTCTGCACTGTGGTCAAACATATGAGGTATCTTCTTTTTGTCTTCAATCAGCCATGTTTGGGCTGAATAGCTCTATTATATCTTCAAAAAACTGAGCTCCAGTTCTTGATGGAGACAGAGGAAGGTCATTGAGGAGGTGTTTCAGCTCAAGAGCTAAGTGAAAAATGTCTTTTGATTCAGTCCTGCTTGTGGATAGAAGTCATCTTCTGGATGGAAGAGGGAGTGAGATGACCTAGAGTCTTGAATTGGTGGATCTGCAGGAACAGAAACTAAATACAGTGGAGACCTCTTAACTAAGTAACACCATGAGATGGATTTCCTGATAATGTGTCAATATAAACAAAATATAAAGATTAAACATGTGCACTGGAAGTGATCAGGCACTTTGTTTTTCCAGGTATCACATGTATTTGAACCATTTTATGAATAAATGTTTTCCCAATAACTAATTATAAAACAAATTTTTAGGAAAAGATTTTAAAAAATACCAATTCAAACACATTTTGCCTTTGTGAGTGCCATATCCTCATTTGAAAAGGTCAGTTCTTTCAAGTGACTTTTCTCCATGAATACAAACTATAATCTGTCTATTTTGTATAGTGTCAGTAATAACATATAACTTTTACTCTGGATGGATCATTTATGTTTTATCCCCTGACAAATGGAATTAAAATAATACTAAATTTACAATTCAATAATCTACCTGCGTAAGAATTCTAAGACCTACATTAACCAAGTTGAATAAACTTATCAATCAAAAGACGAGTATTATGAGTCAGGCAATCTTTAAATGTTCAGTAGTGACTATCTCAAAAATTCCCTCAAGTTTTGATCTAAGAAAAAAAAAAAAAATCCAACTAGAAAAGCCCACAACCAGATTTCTGTGGATCTAATTTAAAATTTTTATATACAGTAACAAGAATTTTGATGAACATTTGATTACTTGCTTCCACTTAGAATCTCAATATGTAAATTTACTGTATATACTCTCATAATTATTATACCATGCATGGGTCAGTATACAGGCCAACTGGCCAAATCCAGCATAAGTATATTTTTATAAATAAAGTTTTACTGGAATACAGCCATACTTTTTGTTTCTGGCTACTTTTATGTTGTAATGGCAGAAATAGTAGCTGCAACATATAAACAAAACCTAAAATATTTATTAATGGCCCTTTATGGAAATTTGCCAACTCCTGATATAGACAATTATTAAGATATATTTACATTTAATTGTTTTGAAATGAAAGAAAATGTAGAATTAAAATTAGGTAAACCATAACAAACTTACCACAAAAAGAAAATAAAAGTCCCAATAGGATGCTTTATCTGGCCTAGATAAGTTGATCCTATTTTAACTGAGAGTATATGTTTGAGTGTGTGTATGTGCATATGCATGCATGTGGGTGTAAATGCTATGGAACTGACATATTAAAGAGGATACAGATAAATGCCAGGTAACTATTTACTGAAAAAGGGTTAATTTTATGTCATTTAAATTTTACCTCAATAAGGTATTCTTTAAATAAGAGTATATACAGTACTTTACAGGTTTCTACCTTTAAGTGGGCCACATTACAGTACAGTGGTTAAATATGTAAGTTACATCTTACCTAATAATGTGGTTTCTCCAAAATCTGTTAGATCATCTCAGACCCTTGTGTATATTTCTTCTTTGCCAGTAGATGGAGACAACACCACTGAAATTTTAAAAGACATCATTCCCTGTTTAAAGGGAGCTTGCTGGTCTGAAAAAACTGGGGGAACCCTAACCCAAAGATTTCTTCAGTTATTTTAAAAAAGCAGACAGAATGGCCATACCAACACCAGAAATCCAAAGGAATGTACCCAATGTTAACTATGGACATCCTCAAAAATTTACTAAAGGGAAACTAAACCCTGTCCTTGATGTAGTAAATTAGTAATAATATTAAAATTCAATAATCAGAGCTTCTAAGATTCAAACTTCCTGCTCATTGTTATTTAGATTATTTTTCAATTTCAGAAAGTGTAACTAAAAATATATAACAAAAAATATTTCTTAGAAATCCACAGAGACATTCAGTACATACATAATTTTTTAAACTATTAGTCATATGTACTCCTATAAGCCTTTTATTCAAACCACAACAACTATCCAGATCCGCATGAAATAAGAACTTTTAAAAAGAAGAGTTAAAGCAGAAATGGTGAAAATAAGAAAAAAGTTCAATTATATGATCATACTGAAAAGAACCAAATTATCTCCTTTCCAGGTTTCTTATTTCACTATCAATACTACCTAAACAGACCAAAAGCCATCTATCTGTATGAAATAAATTTCAAATCTAGAAGCTTAATGAGTCATCTAAAAATCATTATTTACCTATTTTTCAAATAGCTTTCCCTTCCAAATTCAAACCGCTAAAGCCACTGTGCAATCTTACCAAAAGAAAGAAAGAAAAAAAAAACCAACAAAACACCAACAAGGTTATTATGCTAAAAAGAGAAAACTTAAGTTGTTGCTATACTTATATGTATTTACCATATGACTACTGTCCTTGAAGTCCACCTAAACAAAAGCAATGTATAATGTCTTAAAGATTTGCCTGAAACCAATAACCAATTCAAAAGGAACAGAAAGATCTTAAAATCCCATTTTTATGCATATTTTGCTCATCCTCTGATTATATACCAGGACTTAAATCAGTTTACATAAAAGGAAGGTATATATGGTATTCAGGTATTATCATACCTGTAACACCTATCTAGGTTAAATTAGACCTGACAATTACTGCAAAAATAAATCTTCTTATGATTCATTACCAGATGAAGTATTTGATAAAGTAGCCCTGAAGCACAAACTTCTATATAGCTGAGGAATTTCATGATTCCTATGAGATAGCAACTAAAATCAGCCAAGAAAACTATGACCTCATTATAACTGCCTATTAAGAGCACATAAACAACCATAAAGACCTTTTCATTATCTACATGGTAAATGATCCGTGAATTTAGTTAATCCGGGTTGGCTTCCTCTTGAAAGACTACAAACTTTTAACACTTCCCCCATCTTTCAACATATAGTACATAAAAAGTTAATGCTAATTAATAATACAACTGCCATCATAAAAAGGTACTTTGTAGTTTTGCAAGTATATTTGCTTATTTAATTAATTCACTCTTAAAATAGAGAGAATCTTAAAATTAAAAAAAATTTGCCAACACATATAATCCATGGTGAAATCTTAATGATATATATATATTGCACTGTTACCTGTCCATCAGCACAGATGAGATAAATGTTTATACCCATACTAGAAGAGTATCCTGGAATTCTGTGATTAACATAAAGTAGATCTAACAAACTACAATTTTGCACACATTACTATAGGAAATAAAACGACCAACAAGGAATGAGTTTTCTTTTTATTAATTGAATTTTTGAAAAAACACCAGGTGTTAACCTAGCAAAGTCCTCTTGGGGAACTACGTCAGTGCTCCTGCCTCCACCTGCTGGCAAATAAATTAAAAAACTAGCAGACATCACTGGGTAAGAAAAGTTAGTATTTTTTTGGTAACAAATTAATGTTGTTTTATGTAACTATCTAACATGATGCTACTTTGTGTTAATAGGCCACTAAAATATTGATGAAATCAATCAGGAAGTCTATAGAAAAACACATTGAACATCAAACACACACACACACAAAATTTTTTTTTGTTTTTGTTTTTTAACTCAGAATGTTACCCTAACAGACCAAAAATCAAGTTAAAAATTTAAAAATTACCTGATAAATGACATCTTGGAAAAGGACTGGAAAAGTAAGTGCTGCATCTTCTAGCTCATTTAGGCTACAATGCACTAGTGTTTCATCCTTAAAATAAAAAACACATTTTCAATAAATGAAATAAGATTTTTAAAAACCCTTCAAATGATAATTTTATGTAGTAATGATTACCAAAAACATTTATTAAGGCATCTATTTCATATGTGAAATTTTATGTATATAATACATTATTATTAAGATAAGATTTTCAAGTCAATAGTTTTCAAGTGCAATTCCTGGACCAATAAAAGGCATCAGCAACATCTGGAAACTAGTAACAAATGCAAACAAAATTCTCCAGCTCTATTTCTGAAGGTTCATAAACTCAGGGGGCAGAGGGCCTCAGCAATCTTTGTTTTAAAAAGAGATTCAGGAAATTCTGATGCATGCTTAAGTTTGAGAACCACTGCTCTGAGTTCTGCAGCTGCCAACTTTGTTAGAAAACATGTTTTTTTTTTCTTAATAAAATTAACAAATGCAAGTTTAAAATCTATTTTTTTAAATATGTATCTATATCTGTATCTATGAAGTCTCTCTCTCTACACACACACACACACACACACACACACACACACACAAATACATATATATTTCATATAGCTCCTTATCGTCAAACTATACATAAAGAATCTTACTTTAGAAATAGATGTTTTTATCATGAATACATTTCATCCACATTATGTAACTAAATAGCAGGCAATGAAAACTTGTCATCTTTTATTCCCAAATCCTGTTTTCTCATTAAGAGAATAAGAAAATAAGGATTGTTCAATGTAAGATAGATGCAAATATTTACATTCCTTAAATCTTGAATGCTTAAAAAAACAAAAAACAAGCCTTCTGTTAGTATTAACGAAAGCATTTAACAACAACAACAAAAAAAGCTACTAATGACTACCTCTAAATTTTCAATGTGTTTATTAACTATCAAGTTCCAAGTTTTCATCTCTGAGAACATAACAAAAATTCAAATATTATGTCAAAGTTACCATAAGTGGTATATTTGTTGCTCAATTCAAGTTTTTATACGTATTCCATTTCTGGGCCAATGAGCCAAATGGGTTAACATCAATTAAAATTCAACAACAATGATCAAAGTTTGTGATTCCACATCTTATTAACTAGCCTCACATGGGCTAGGCAAGCACTCTGCTACTGAGCCCCAGCCCCAGCACTACTGGTTTTTTTTTTTTTTTTTAACTTAAAAGTTAAACAATGAGAGCTAGGGCTGTAGCTCAGTGGCAGAGCGCTTGCCCATGTGAGGCACTGGGTTCAATCCTCAGCGCCACATAAAAATAAATAAGCAAAAGTAAAGATACCATATGTCCATCTACAACTAAAAACAAAACAACAACAAAAAAAGTTAAACTATGAGGAGGCAAAAAAATACATGCTTAACATAGCACACATTTCAAGGTATTGCTGTTAGCATCTTAAGAACATGTATTCTTTTTAAATTTTTATTTATTTATTTAAATTAGATATATATGACAGCAGAATGCATTTGATTCATTGTACCCAACTTCAGCAAAGTATTGCTTCTATGATTGTATACGATCTACCATCACACTTCAAATTTTTAAACAAATATTGAAGGAATAGTCATCATTTTTCAGTATCTCATAAAATGCATGTTTTTCTATTTCTTTTTATAGACAAAACTATCTAAAGTTTTGGCATGCTACTCTCCACTGTTTCGTATCCTTTACAGGCATGGTTAATAAATCACATCCTTTTATAGTTTCAGAGTGGTTCTCAATCATTTACCCTAGAAGTCACAGTAAATTTATTAATGTCACTTGAAATAAAAACTATTCTTAAAAGAAAATGATTTCTCTTTCCTATAAATGAATCATAACTAATTCTACTGCTTCAACTATAGCCTATTAAGATCTGATCATTCTCCATCTAGTTCTCTAAGATTATTTATGCTCAATCTTTCTTTTACACTGAAGCCAAAATAATGTGGGAAAACTTAATATCGTAACCACATCAGCTCCTAATAGTAAAATCTTTCTCATTTTCATCTTTAACTTGCATATCAAATCTAAATGAATCATAATTCAAAAATATATCTTTCTCTTTTTATTTCTTCTAAATATCATGAAAATGTACGTAAGCAGATAGTAAATGTGATGACTACATATTAAATTGTATTAGCAAAATAAATGAAATATTCTGTTTTACTAGCTCTTCTAGTACTCTAAAATAGATAGGTTTGGGGTTTTTGTTTTTTTAAAGATGGTGGTCCTGCTCTGTTGCCCAGGCTAACCTTGAACTCCTAGGCTAAAGTGATCCTCTTGCCTCAACCTCCCTAGTAGCCCATGCCTGGCTCTTAAAATACAAATTTTAAATCACATTTAGAACATATTAAAATCTTTCATCACCAGCATTAAGAGATTATGCTTTTGACACTGTTCATGAAAAAAACTTTTTTTTTGGTGCTGCTTTATTTCTTTGTTTTGGTGGTGCTGGGGATTAAATCCAGGGCTTTATGCATGCTAAGCAAGCACTCTATACCAACTGAGCTATATTCCCCAGCCCCTGCCCCCATCCCTTTTAAAATTTTTTGTTTAGAGACAAGGTCTTGCTAAGTTGCTGAGGCTGACCTCGAACTGGGATTCCTGACGCAGTCTCCTGAGTCGCTGGGATCACAGGTGTGTGCCACCAATCCCGTGGTGAAAAGTTTATTGGTATCAGATAATATGCAAAAACAAAAATATGAAACGGAATATATCTTGCCATTAACTCAATGAGACCTAAATTATTTTTGGTCCTTTGGGGAAACTTGAGAGCCTGACAAGAAAGAGGGAATCTAAAATGTAGGCACAATTCTAATGAAATGAAATTAGAACTTCTTAGAAGACAGAAAAACAAATCATGGGGCTGAGTATGTAGCTTAGTGGTAAAATACTCTTCTAGCATAACTGAGGCCCTAGGTTCCATCCCCAGCATCAGAAAAACAAATAACAAATCACAAGGGTCTCAGGAATATGGAGGAGAAAACTCATTTAAATACAAAAATTAAAAATGTGGCTTATTCTCAAAGGATACTTGATCCCAACCAAATGTGGAACCCTAGCATTAGACTATACTTAACAAGAACATTCCAGAAACCCAGGACGTCATTATTTTAAGTGTGATAGCTACTCATTATTATTCATTTGTATTTTCAGTGTTACTTTAAAAAAGAATTTAACTCCTTTATTCTCTATACATAATATACTTACCAGGTCTAAAACTAAGGAGAATTCTGGTGTGCTTCTTGTTTTCAATGGAAGAGCAGGTTTCCTATTTAGTTGTTCTTCTGTCAGTGGTGGAACATGTTTGATGAAATAATAGCTATAAATCAAATTTTAAGAAAAGTTCAATATTTCTATTTTTATAAACATAAAGCATATTTTTAAATTTAGTACATTTAAAAATCTTTAATAAAGCCCATTTAACCCAGTAAAAACATGTAAGTAAAAGTGAAAATATACAAATTAGTATCTCCATGTCTCAGTAAAGATATTAATACCTAGAGATCAAAGCTCTTCCTAAAACAGACGCTCCTCACTATCAGATTCCCTCTATAAAACCCACTGTGTACACTGGTTACGGGGGTTGAACCCAGGACATGAGCATGCTAGGCAAGTCCTCTACCACTGATTGATCCTTGCTTTTTTTTTTTTTTTGCTTTTTTAAAAATATCTTTACTTTTTAGTTGTAAATGGACAAAACCTTTATTTATTTACCTTTATGCTGTGCTGAGGTTTGAACCCAATGCCTCACACATGCTAGGTGAGTGCTCTACCACTGACCCACACACAGTCCCAGCCCCAAGCGTTCCTGGCTTTTTAAAAAATCTTTTATTTGGAGACAGGGTCTCACTCAGTTGTCCAGGTTGACCTTGAACTTGCATTCCTCTTGCCTTGTGGTCTCCAAGATTACAGGAGAGTGTCACTATAATCATCCCAATAAATGCTTCTTAAGTTGAAAATCATTTAATATAGCTAAAAGGCCAAACTTTGATGTTTAGCAACAAAGTAAAATGCAGAATATCAATTATTTACCCTCATGATCACATGGCTGATGGGGAACTACAGTTTGCTGCTCAGCATCACAAGAGAGTATTCTACCATGTAATACTAGCCCAGGATAAAAATCAAAATTCAAATTAAGGTTTCTACTGAAAGTGCCAGCTTTTGCATCAACATAAATTTGAAAAGTTATTAAGTAAAGAGAAAAAATTTTAAACCAGATAACTCACGGGTCAAATACTTCCCAGTCTTCTTCATAGGTGGCTTCTGCATGGGCTGATGAATAACCACTCTCTGGAGTTACTGGTGCTATTTAATAAAATGATAAGAAGATGTTACTTTTACTCACTCAATGCTTCCTTTAAGTATGCATTTTTATTATTTCTATATAAGATCTTCCTGAGTCTCTGAATATATAAGATTAAAGACAAAAGTAACTTGTAACTACTTGTAGTTAACTTGTAACTACACAGCATTTTAAAGCAAATTTAGTAACATAATTAACTACATTCAAAGGAGAAAACCTATCACTACAGATAGAATAACAAATATCATGACTAGTAGAAAGAAATTACTACTTATTAAAAATAATACCCCACAAAAATCCAGTTTCTAACTGGATAGTGATTATATGTGATAACCATAAAGTTTTTATAGTGTTTTTGTATCAAAACTATACCACAAAGTGCCTTGTACATATAGGTAGTCAATAAATATATTCTAACAACAGATCCAACCATGGTCTTTATTTACTTATTTATTTTTAAGTTTCAGGTTATAGACATATTTAATTTTATTCAGAATTTTCCACTTGTTTTCAAGTTTACATCTTTTGTTGTTGTTGTTTTTGTGGTAGCAGTGGGGCTTTAACACAGGACCTCACACATGCTAGGCAAGTGCTCTACCTCTGGGCTACATCTCCAGCCCCAAACATAGTTTTAAAATCTGAGATTCATGAACAGTCTTTAAGAAGTCCAATCATTCATTTATAACAACATGAATGGAACTGCAGATCATTAACTGAAATAAGCCAGGTACAGAAAGACAAGTACCATAGAAGTTGATAATAGAATGGTGGTTACCAGAGATCAGTGTATACAGGAGTTGGGCAGAAATTGATCAATGGGTACTAAGTTACAGTTAGAGAGGAGTGAGAGGTAATGGTATGCTACTGCACAGTAGGGTTACTGTAGTAACAGTAAGTACTGTCCACTTCCAAAAGCTAAAAAAAAAAAAGGATTTTGAATGTTTCACCATCAAGAAATAGTAAATGTTTAAGAAGACAGATGTTTAACCTGATGTAAACATTACACAATATATATATATATATATATATATGTATTGAAACACTGCATGGTACTACATCAGTTTTCACAATTTTCACGTGTCAAAAATAATTTTTAAAAAGTCCGTGAACTCCACGAAGACTTAAGTGTGTACATTTTCCCAGGAATCTCAAGGTTGTATCTATGATCTTAAAAAGCTAAGTAATGAGGTTGAGGATGCAGGTCATGGTAGAGCGCTTGCCTAGCGTGTGCAAGGCCATGAATTCAATCTCAAGTACTGCCCGCCCCCCCCAAAAAAATGGTTAAATAATGTATCATGTCTACATGTTGCTGCATGTAGAAAAAAAATAGCTTTATATTTTGCTTCTAACTTACAACTTTAAAATAATTAAGGAACAATTGTATTCTATATAATTCATTCTGTCTAAACTAAGATTATATCAATTAAAAAACATTATGCTATAGAAACATGCTGAGAATTTCCTAAGACAATAACTGTGACTTACATTGAAGGAGAGGAAGATTGTTCCTTACAATCTAAACAAGTAATGTCTCAAAGGCAACGATTTTAGGTGGAACCCAATAAAAGTGTCTGTAATCCTTAGAAATGGAGTGTTAGAGGGTAAGTTTCAGGACAAAAATTAACCCTTTTTTACAATTATGTATTTAGGCTTTCTTAGACAAGGTCACTTTGATGTGTTTGTTCAAATGACATAAGATGTAAAGCAGAATTTTTATTTATCTGTGACAATTTATACCTGAAATAGTTCACTAACAAGGGGATAATGAAAAATGTATCTTCCAACTACTTCACTGGTCAAATTCCTACTGACCTCAAAGAAAGTATAGAACATATACTGAATTCCAACATACTATGCATCTTTCATATTTCATTATATTTAGCCTTCAAAACCCTGTATTATTATTACCACCATTTATTCATTTATTTCTGAGATGAAGTCTAAGTTGCCTAAGGTGGTCCAGAATTCCAGGGCTCAAGTGATCCTCCCACCTAAGCCTCCAGAGTACAAGGGAGGGGCTACAGACATACCCCATTTATCATTTTAAAACTAAGAAAACTGTGTTTCAAACTGTCTCAAGAGACTTTGGGCTCCATTAAGCTGGGGTAGTAATTCTTTCCCTTTGATTGTAGAGTTAGATATATCTGTTATTAAGTTTGCTTTGAAGTTTGTTAATATTCCAAATGATACTTTGGGATCTTGAGACAGTTTGAAACACAATTTTTAGCTTTAAAATGGTAATAAGCTACCTTCTTGTCTTCTTTGGCTCTGTTCTCTTATCATCATCATCCCAGAGTAACTGCAATGTGCCATCACATCATCTTGCTTACTTATTTGTAATAGCACTCACCACATGGTAATTTTTCTACGTACCTGGCTCTTCAATTAGATCATGAACTCTTTAGGGTCAAGGAGTGTACCTTATTCATCATTATCAATAATTCTCATCACAAAAAATAGGTGTTCATAAATGTAGGGATATAAATGAGATAATTGTATTAAGTCTTACTTTTCCTATCCAGAAATTAAGGTTACAGAAATCATTTTTCCACCTTCACAGTTGTCATAAAAAATAAATACAAAGACTTATTATAGCCAAGAGTCCTGGACTTTATCCTTTACCATTCATCAGATTTATAACCCTGGGCAATGTAATCAGCATGAAAACATTGGTCAAAGGTAAGTTAATCTGTGCATAACCTTGTTGATCTGCTTGTTAGATTTAGTATCATTCTTAAATTCTGGGCGTAACAGTATAATTAAGAATTTTTGGCTTCATGAAATTAAGTCTTGCCTCTATTTTGGTGCTTTTCTTTGTATATTGGTATTAATAAGTGATTGATTGTTGAGGGGCAGGGGGTTCTAGGAATTGAACCCAGGAGCACTCAAACACTGAGCCACATCTCCAGCCCTATTTTGTATTTTATTTTACAGACAGGGTCTCACTGAGTTGCTTAGTACCTCGCTGTTGCTGAAGCTGGCTTTGAACTTGTGATCCTCCTGCCTCAGCATCCTGAGCTGCTGGGATTACAGGCGTGCGCCACTGCACCTGGCTAATAAGTTTTACTATATAGAAGATTCACAATTCTGTGCATTTTTTTTCTTTAAATGTTTTCTGCTGTTTTATTGTGTGTGTTTTTTGTTTGTTTGCTTGTTTATATATGAGAGAAGTACATTATTCTACTTCTTTATGCCAAACCATTCTTCTTAACCAATATACATTTACTGGGTCTCTCAAGTATCTGGCACCATAAGGAACAGAAAACAAATCTAAGATAAAATGTCTGCCCCAGAAGGAAGCTGACTATCCTCAATTTTACTTCACTTTCAGGAATGGTGGAACACAATTTGATCTTATACTAGGTATATCTACTCTACCTCTCAGATGCATTAAGTTTCTACATTTCAATGGCTACTGGCTAAGAAAGTAATAATTATGTTAATGAAGTTTGTAAAGATCCATAAGACTGCAAACTTTGGGTATAGGGAGAGATCCAGAAACATCCCCCTTGGGGGTACATCATTCATGTATGCAATAAATCTAAAATTGTGACACTGCCTCTAGGCAGGGACTGCAGACCTAGGGTCCAAGACTAGTGCAAATAATAACTTTGGATTTCTGGGATAAAATTTTGTTTCCAATTTAATTTTCTTTTTAACTTCAAGGAAGAAAAGTTTATGCATTTAATCTGCCCAATTAAGAAAAAAATCTGATATACATATTTTTATAAACTATTCATGAAGACACATAAAAAATGAATTTTCTTCACCTGTAAGGGGTGGGATATCACGATTAACTGTTTCTTCTGCTTCTTCTAAACCATTATTTATCGATGGCCTCACTTGTACTGCTTGATTTGAGTAAGCTGCTCCATTTGTTGATGTTGTAGTACTGGTAGTGATCTCATCCACCTGTTCCATGTCAAGTTGTTTTACTATCTCTTCAGCTTCCACAGCCTGTCCTGGGGAATCTGATCCTGACGTTCCTGCAATCAGAATTCAGTGTACTATCATCATTGAAGAACTCAAATATTTAGAAAAATTAAATGCAATTATCATTATGTAATTTATTTGGACTAATACTTTAGGAACAAAGCTAAGGATACAGCCTTTAGAAAGTCTTCTATGCACTTTTCACAAAAAATAAGGATCAAGAATGTTTATGATCACCATTTGACCCAGCTAACCCACTCCTCGATTTATACTCAAAGGACTTAAAATCGGCATACTAGAGTAATGCAGCTACATCAATATTCATAGCAGCTCAATTCACAATAGCTAAACTGTAAGCAACCTAGATGCCCTTCAACAGATGAATGGATAAAAAAGCTATGGTATAGAATATTACTCAGCATTAAAAGAGAATAAGATTATGGCATTTGCAGGTAAATGGATGGAGTTGGAGAATATCATGCTAAGCAAAGTAAGCCAATCCCAAAAAACCAAAGGCCAAGTGTTCTCTCTGATAAGTGGATGCTGATCCATGTGTGTGGGTGGGGGGTGATGATGGAAAAAATGGAAGAACTTTGATTGGGCAAAGGGGAGGGAGAAGTGGGGAGCGTGTATGGGGGCAGACAAGATGGTGGAATAAGATGGACATCATTACCCTAGGTACATGTACGACTGTACCGGTGTGACTCTACATCGCATACAACCAGAGAAATGAAAAGAAATAAAAAAGAATGTTTATGAACCACCATGTAACTCAGCTATCCCACTCCTTGCTATTTATCCAAAAGAACTAAAACCAGCAATAATTACTATAGCAATAATCACTCTAATGTTTATATACTTACAGCACAATTCAAAATAGCCAAATTATGGAATCAACCCAGATGCTTGTCAATAGATGAATGGATCAAAAAAATGTGATATATACACAACGGAGTTTTACTCGGCCATAAAGAAGAATGAAATTATTGCATTTGCTAGTAAATGGATGAAAATGGAGAAAATCATGCCAAGTGAAATAAGCCACACTTAGAAAAATCAAGGGTTGAATGTTTTCTCTCATATGTGGAAGCTAGAGAAAAATAAGGAAAAGAAGGCAATTGGGAGTTGAGAGGGTGTTGGATATCACAAGTATATAGAGAAGATCAATGAAGTAACAGAAGAACGAGAGGGAGGAAGGAAAGGAAAGGGGAAGAGATAAGGAATGAATTTAACAAAATCATGTTATATACATACATAAATGTGCTAAAGGGAATCTCACTTTTATGTATATGTATAAAGTACCAATCAAAAATAAATAAAGGAACAAAAGGAAGCTCAGTAGAATAGAGGAAGAAGAATAAAGGAAGAAAAGAGTAAGATGGGGAAATGGTGATTGAAATCAAATTCCTTACATGTTTGATTTTGTCAAAATGAACCCCAATACAACATACAATTATACACTAATTTTTTTTTAAATGGGGAGAATATTTTTTGTTTTGTTTTTTTTTTTTTTTTGGTGCTAGGGATTGAACCTATAGAGAGCTTTCTTCTTCTTTAATCTCTCTTTCTATCACCTCTAATCTGTGCCCCAAACTTGTCCATTTTATGTCCTCTTCTTCCTCTCTTTTCTAATACTAAAGTCTCATGGACTACTACAATTCTACTAATTTCTCCCAGCCTCCAGCCTCCAGTCTCTTTAGGATCTAGCCTACATATTCTTGCCAAGTGATCATTATAAAACATAAATCTGACTCATGATTTCACTAAATTAAAAACCTTTCAGCCAATCCCCACTGACTATAAAGTTCAAACATTTTGTTAGCTCCATAATCTGCCTTTTTCATAACTTTCTTACCTTTCCCCTTTTCAAACCCAATGTTCTGTCTGTTCTAAATGCTGTGGGGCCTTTGCTCATACTGCTCCTTCTACCTGGAATGCTCTTTACCACCTTTCAAGATCCAACTTTTCTATCACATGCTCTGTGACTCACTAAACCCATCACCCACCACAGAGGATCACTCCATTCTCGAAGTATTTCAATGTTCCGTATCTCTACAATGTGCCTATAAAATTTATTACACTGATTTAATCATAAAAAGGAAACATTTTTGTAGGGAAAGAGGATCATGCTAATTAGCCCAGGTTTGCCTTGAACTTGTAATCCTCCTGCCTCAGATTACCAAGTAGCTGGGTATACAGCACCATGCCCAACAAAAATAAGATCCCTGAAGCCAGGGATCATGTGCCAATCATTTCTAAATTTCCAGTAACTAACAGTAAACATTAGAGATGCTCAATAAACATTTATTAAAATGAATGGAAATCCTCAAGACACTCCGAACACTTAAATTCCTCAGGACATTCTTGATTCTACATTATACAATTCTGCCATTTTTTAAAAAATATTTTTTTAGTTGTAGATGGACACAATACCTTTACTTATTCATTTATTTTCATATAGTGCAGTGCCTTATACATGTGAGGCAAGTGTCCTACCACTGAACTACAGCCCCAGCACCCATTCTGCCTTTCAAAAACTGCCCTAGGGGGCTGGGGTTGTGGCTTAGCAGTAGAGTGTTCACCTACCACATGGGAGGCCCTGGGTTCAATCCTCAGCACTATATATATATATTATATATATATATAATATATATATATATATATAAAGAGAGGGGGGGGGAGAGAGAAAGAGAGAAAGAGAAAGAAAGAAAGAAAGAAAGAAAGAAAGAAAGAAAGAAAGAAAGAAAGAAAGAAAAGAAAAAGAAAGGTATTGTGTTCGACTACAACTAAGAAAAAAACCAAACAAAACTACCCCAAGGTTGAGGTTGTAGCTCAGTGGTAGAGTGCTTGCCTAGCAAGGTCTGAGGCACTGGGTTCAATTCTCAGCACCACATAAAAATAAAGGCACTGTGTTTATCTACAACTAAAATAAATACATACAAAAGCTGCACTATCAGTTAAACAGTGGTGCATGCCTATAATCCTAGCAACTTGGGAAGCTGAGGGAGGAATGCAAGTTTGAGACCAGCTTCAGCAACTTATTGAGACCCTGTCTCAAAAATTTTAATCCCAGTTGGCTCAGGAGGCTGAGGCGGGAGGATTTTGAGTTCAAAGCAAGCTGCTGCTCTAAGCAACTCAGTGAGACCCTATCTCTAAATAAAATACAAAATAGAGCTGGGGACATGGCTCAGTGGTTGAGTGCCTCTGAAGGAAGATAGATAGATAGATAGATAGATAGATAGATAGATAGATAGATAGATAGATAGATAGATAGATAGGGCTGGGGATATAGCACACAGTGATTAAGTGTCCCAATAGATAGATAGATAGATAGATAGATAGATAGATAGATAGATAGATAGATAGATAGATAGATAGATAGATAGGGCTGGGGATATAGCACACAGTGATTAAGTGTCCCAAACAGATGAATAAGCAAAAAATAAAATAAAATTTGCATTATCAAGCCTGTGGACCCAGCCACTAATAGCATTCAGGCAAGTTTGAGGTCAACAAGGGAGATTTAGTGAGATTCTGTCTCAAAATTAAAAAGGGCTACGAATGTGGCTCAAAGATAAAGCAATTGCCTAGTATATGTGAGGCTCTGGGTTTAATCACCAGAACCACCAGGAAAATAAATACCCCCCCCCCACACACACACTATTATTAAGCAACATAATTAAGACTGGAATTTAAGTAATTAGGCAACACACATTTTCCATGTGCACATATGTGCACATACTGTATCAAAAATAAAGACTATCCTTTGCCCTCAACTAACCTAGAAAATAAACTATCATAAATTAAAACACAGTATAGTAAACAAGCTGTTAAAAAAAAAATGAAGGGTGGGCTGAGGTTGTGGTTCAGAGGTAGAGTGCTTGCCTACATGTGTGAGGCACTGGGTTCAAATCTCAGCATCATATATAAATCAATCAATCAATAAAAGTCTCGTCAACAACTAAAATACTAAAAAAAAAGAAAAGGGGCCAGGTAAGGGCATGTACTTAGTAGGCTGTGGCATGAAGATCCTAAATTTGAGGCCAGCCTGGGTAATTTAGTGAGACTGTCTCAAAATAAAATGAATGATGAATGAGGCCCTGAGTTAAATCTCTAGTATCCCCAGCCCCCAAAAAAGTAAAGAAGCAAATTTAATTTTTTTTTAATATTTATGTTTTAGGTATAGTTGGACATAACACAATGCCTTTATTTTTATGTGGTGCTGAGGATCGAACCCAGGTCCCTGCCCGTGCTAGGCGAGCGCTCCACCGCTAAGCCACAATCCCAGCCCCAAATTTGATTCTTTTGTAAAGACTTTATATAATAAAATCTTTGATTCATTTGCATTAGAGTATTATTTACTACCTAAGAATAGTATTAGAGTACTATTAGTACCTTAATTCAAATAAAACAAATTACTATTTATCTAGATTGAAGATACCTAGGAGGAAAAAAAAAGATAATAAAACTGCATTATAAAAAATTATATGGCTTCAGTTTAAAGGTATTTAATAAATCTGTAATGTCACAGAATACTGGAAATGTTTCTGGATTCTCTGCTATATATTCTTTAAGAATTATAGAAGTTGGGCAGGGCGCAGTAGCACACACCAGTAATCCCAGCAACTAGAGAGGCTGAGGCAGGAAGATCGCAAGTTCAAAGCCAACCTCAACAAAGGCAAGGCACTAAGCAATTCAGTGAGACCCTGTCTCTAAATAAAATGCAAAATAGGGCTAGGAATGTGGCTCAGTGGTCAAATGCCCTGAGTTCAATCCCTGATACAAAAAAAAAATGTGCATACACACACACACACACACACACACACACACACACACACACACACAGAATTCAATCAGGCTAGGGTTATGGCTCAGTGGTGGAGAACTTGTCTAGCATGTATGAGACACTGGGTTGGATCCTCAGCAGCACATGAAGATAAAATAAAGGTTTGTGTCTATCTACAACTAAAAAGAAAAGATTAAAAAAAAAAGAATTATAGAAGTCACCCCAATAATAATAAAAATAAAAATTATCCCTCTAGACCAAAGTCTTATCATCTAGATTTTCAGATAATGAAAGCATAGAAAAAACAAAGTAATTAATTATTTCAGTAAATTAAAAAATACTTTCAAGGAACTGTACATCTTTAACAAGTTCATAAAACAAGATGCTGACAAAATATGGCAGTAAAATTAAAAAGATCTTTTTAAAAATTATGAAGGTTTAAACCCTTCATAATTTATTAACTTCATAGTTTATTAACTATAATTTAATAATAATAATATTATTAAATTATAGTTAATACTTAACCATATGAAAATGGTTTATACATACCATTTTTATTTGCTGGTGAAAAAAAGTTGAAGACAGGAGAAAATATGGTCCCCAACAATGTAGTCCTTGGAGGACTGCCAGAGGAAGGATGTTCTTCTAATTTCCCATTTTGTTTTGCATGTTGATTTGTCATTTCATAACTACCAGCTTCTAAGAAAGAATAGGAAAAAAAGGTCATAAACAGTGACTTTCAGAAATTACACATAAATCATTTTAAAAATAACTTTTCTTCCCTCAAATATTTGTGAAAACTAATTAACATTCAGGAATGATTAATAAAGAAATACTGAGGTAAATCATTCGTAAATCAAATAATCATAAAGTAACACTTTATCACTGTTAACATTTATTGAGTTTTTTTCAAAGTAAATTTAAATATAAAATTATACATATCAAAAGGCTTCAAATTAATATAGTGTAACAGAAAATGAAAAAAATTCTTTGTAAGAAAGTAAACAAGTTATCAGTATCAAAAGCATGAAGGCAAGATTCTGGTTTTGATTACACTTTGGAATGCTGCCTACTTCATAAAAACTTTCCCTCATATCTTTCTAAAGAATGACAGTTAAAACATTAGAGGCAACCTGGCCCTACGGAAAAAGGTCAAATACAGCTGTGTCAAAAATTACTTATTAGAGTTGGAGAGGAGGCTCAGTGGTAAAGCCTAGCAAGCACAAGGCCTTGGGATTCAATCCCCAGAATGACAAAAAGAAAAAAATAAAACAAAACATGAAATCTGAGCCATTTCAGAGTGGTTAGGAAGAATAATCTTATAAGTAAAAAATTTCACAGATATTTGGGAAATATAAAACAAAAATAAAATGAAAAGTTTTGACTTTGACTTATCCTCCACAATGTTACCTTTTTGATATAGATTTAAAAACAAAACAAAACAACAACAACAAAAAACTTGTTTCTCTCATTCCTTTTTTTTTTTCTGATTTGGTACCAGGGATTGAACTCAGGGGCCCTCAATTACTGAGCCACATCCCCAGCCCTATTTTTGTATTTTATTTAGAGATGGTCTCACTGACTTGCTTAGTGCCTTGCTTTTGCTAAGGCTGGCTTTGAACTTTCGATCCTCCTGCCTCAGCCTCCCGAGCTGCTGGGATTACAGGCGTGCCACCGCAACCATTCATTATTCATTATTTTTTAAAAATTACGTATGTATGTATTTAGGTGATACTGGGGATTTAACCCAGGGGTACTGTACCACTGAGCTATACATTCATTCATTAGTAGTAGGGATTAAACCCAGCCAGCGGTACTCTAATACTAGGCTACATCCCTACCCCTTTTAATATTTTGAGACAAGGTCTTGCCCAGTTGCCCAGGCTGGCCTTCAATTTGTGATCCTCCTGCTTCAGTCTCTTAAGTCACTGGGATTATAGTGTACACTACCACACCCAGCTTGTTTATCCCTCTTTCTTCTCCTCTCTGTCCTAAGTGTCCTTTTCTCCATATTGATCTCTTTAAACAATAAAAACACATTACTGCATTGAGGGAATGAGGAAAGAACTGTTATTGCTCTTGTGTGTAAAACAGTTTTAGTTAGCTTGGTGAGGTGGTGCATGCCTACAACCCAGATACTGGCAAGGAGGCAGTTCTGAAGCAGGAGGTCATATATTCCAGGTCAGCCTCAGCAACTTAGAGGAACTCCATCTCAAAATACAAAATGCAAAGGACTGGAAATGTAGCTCAGTGGTAGGGCATCCCTGGATTCAATTCCCAGTACTAGGGGAACAAGAGAGTTTTAGAGCACCTCATGCTCTAAAATACTGTTCTTTATAGCTTTCTCTGCTTGTCCTTATTGTTCTTCCTATTGATTGTGAGAACTTCTCAGCTATACAATAAGATATTGACAGGATGTATCAATAGCTGTACTACTGACATTTGGGCCTGATAATTCTTTATTGTGAGGGGCTTTACTGCATTGTAGAATGTTTAGTAACATATCTGACATCTAACTGGTAGATGATTGTTGCAACCCCTCCACAGGTGGTGACAACTGTGAAGGATTCCAGATAGTGACAAATGTCCCACAGAAGCAAAACTACCCCTAATTGAGAAATGCTAGTCTAAATGATCTAAGTACCTGCTGAGCTCATAAGTAGCATGATCCAGAAACAAACTTTTTGTACAAGTTTCAGTTATATTAAGTCACAATTATTACTGCTTTCAGAAATCAACTTATTAGAAGGAAAAAATGTTGATTCTTGGGGCTGGGGTTGTGGCTCAGTGGTAGAGGGTTGCCTAGCACATATGAGGCACTAGGTTTGATTCTCAGCACCACATTAAAAAATAAATAAATAAATAAAAAATAAAGGCTATCATGTTCACATGCAACTAAAAAAAATTTTTTTAAATGTTGATTCTTATACACTTTTTTTTGGGGGGGGGGGATGCTGGGACTTGAACCCAGGGCCTCTGGCATGCTAGGCAAGCACTTCACCACTAAGATACATCTCCAACCCCAATCCATATACATTTTTTTATGCTAAGAAGTATAAAGCTAATTATTCTGCCTTTATTTAATTCATCAAAGTAAAATATTTTAGAAAGATATATTTTCATTTCACTTCATGCTACTAATACTGAACACAAAAAAGATTACAAAAATAAGGAAAAATTTACTCAAAGTAGATTTTTAAAACAGACAAGGAACATGTCAAATAAGATCTCTGCTTACACCTAAATTAAACAGTATCTAAATATTAACAAACCTCCATTTACTTGACTTTTCCGTCTTACTCGAGATATCTGTTTGTTAGGCTTTTCTCCTGTTCTTGGTGATGATGTGATCAAATTATTATCTATATCACGTTCAATTCTACTCCGCTTTGAAGGATTTTCTCTCTCTTCCTTAAGTCAAGAGGAAAAAAATATGCACTGAGCACAATTATTCTGTCTTACAGATTATACTTATAAAATGATAAAATATGGTATAATATTCTTTATCCTGGAGAAACAAAATGCAATTCATAGCAAAGAGTGGCAAAAATGGAAAATTTTTTAGTGTTCTAAGAATATTAATGCAGTTAGAGTACACAAATATAATTAGAACCTTTCTCAAGGCTCACCTAAATTTTCCATGCTATGGAAATAATGAACTGTACAGTGTGCTCTGAATTTTCAGCCAATTTCCCCTTATTTTTAGAACTGTTTTAAAGAACAGAGATCATTTCCTTGAGCACTCGGGAAAGATAGGAGAGGGAGCCTCACTGAACTTGCTGGCCTGCCACTACCACATCTCTACTGTTTACCTCAATTATTTAAATGGCCAAATTAACACCAAGGAATCTACTCCTTAGCAAGAAGCTCTATCTTATTTAGGGCAAGTTCCCATGACAAATTTATACTATGCTTGCAGTATAATTGACTTAAATAATATACTTCTGAGCATCAGCCTGATTTATTTTTCTCCATTTATTTATTAGTTTTTGCAGTGCTGGGGATAAAACTCAGGGCAGTACACTTGCTAAACAAGCATCAACAGCTAAATCACTTCCACCCCTATTTTTCATCATTTATACATCTTTTTCTGTTTTGAGAATTTTTCCAGTCATCCACTAAACAAATCATTGTATTGTAATATTGCCCATGATGATTTCATTAACTACCTAAAATCATTTGATAAGGATTAGAATTTCAAATTTACATATTTTATATAATTAATACATATCAACATTTGTAACTGGAAGAACTTCTCTACTTTTTTGGGGGGAGGGAGGACCGGGGACTGAACTCAGGGGCACTCAACCACTGAGCCATATCCCCAGCCCTATTTTACATTTTATTTAGAGACTTTAACTGAGTTACTTTACACCTCACTTTTGCTGAGGGTGGCTTTGAACTCGTGATCCTCCTATCTCAGTCTCCCTAGCCACTGGGATTACAGATGTGAGCCACCATACCCGGAACTTCTCTGCTTTCTTATAACACAGTAACTAATAAAATACACTACTATGCATGTTTCTTTCTCTTCTTTTTTCTTCTTGTGGTACTGGAGATTGAACCCAGAAACCCTCTTATCATTGAGATACACCCTAAGACAAGGTCTCACTCAATTGCTGAGGCTGGCCTTTAACTTGCCATTCTCTTGTCTCTGGTTCCCAAGTCACTAGGATTACAGGTGTGCACCATCAAGCCCAGCTAACTATACTTTCTGAAGGCTGAATATTGTTGAATTATTTCTGAAATAAGCTTGGTATTGTTAGTGGTAAAATTTATAATTTCATTTTTGGGTCAAAAAAGAAAAAATACTGCAAATATCATTCAATATGGAATTTTCCTTTTATTCAGCAATTTATCTTAATTTTAGGTCGCTCGATCAAAACAATATGGCATTACAAAAAAAAATAATGATGATGTCTCAGTAATCCATAATAAAATTCTTCAGTTTTACCATTTGTTATTTTACTGTATTTTAAAATGATTAATGTGAAGTCTCATATCTCAAACATAGGATTTCAATTATCAGAAAATATGTCTTTATAAAGTCTTTTAAGAACAGAACTATTGCAGCAAAGTTTAAATTACACTAAGCTCTAGTTTCCCATGAAGTAGTTTCTCAGTACAGCTGCTATAACACAAATGTTACATAGATTCTTGAAAACCCTGCACTGATACAATGATAAAGATAACAAGACTTGTGGGGGAAACAAATGTGTCTTACAGGGGATAGAATATGTTGGAGTACATTACTTAAGGCTCCTGTACATTTGTAACCACAGCACTAACAAAAACACTGATTGGGACCTTCAGCGATCACTTGGACATTACCCTCGCCCTCAGGTAGCTAAGAGTAGCTGGAATGTTACCTCAGGGTATAATTTTAAAAAATGATGAAGTGGAAACAAAGGCTTACAGGACTTGAACAGTAAAGCCTTAAGCCGGTAGGGCTTCTATTAAGATGGGCACAAAAGGAAATACACACTGCCATTTTGGAAGAGTTCTTGTACACCTCTGGGGAGAGAGCACCCAATGTAGATTATCATTTTAACTTTAATAAAGCAAAGAAAAGCAAAAATACCAGTGAAAGGGTATTTGCTTATGCAGTAGATGAACGGAAAGTTTCTTGTTTCTTGATGAATTATAAAATTCAATTCCCATTATTCAGAACCCTCTGTCTAGTTCAAAGGAGAATTATATATAAACCAACATAGTATCCATGTTATACTGATAAAGTTCTCCCATTTAACAATAGTGTATAAACTAACTGATGTTGCAGAGGTTGCATATAGTGTAACAGAACAGACTTTACTGGGTTCAACTGAGAACACATTTGAATACTTTAGCTTATATCTCTAAAAAGAATTAGAAAGTCAAGACTAAAATTCTGCAGTCTGACAGTCTTACTCTTCAGAACAATGCATTCAAATGTCTGATGATCCAATTCTGAAAGACAATTTGTAAGCCAAGCTTTTTTGAACATTCAAGTAGTCATATGTTGCATTTCAGTCAGTGATAAACTGTATATATGACAGTGGTTCCATAAGATTATAACAGCTGAGCTGATGTAGTGGTCTAACCCTTTACTTATGCATTTCTGCAAATGCCATTATAAATAAATCTACGGAGCTGCTTGTCATATAGTATAGGACATACATTTATATGTATTTATTATAGTTATTTATTATCATTTACAAGTGCATAATACTTGTAAATGATAATACATAACTATTGCTGGTTTATTTATTATGATATATTTTATCCTTTTAGAGTATATTCCTTCTACTTATAAAAAAATTACTTTTATAAAGAAAGAAAAAGGATTACTATAAAACGACATGCCCTACTGCACAAGCAGCTAGCTCTCATATTTTGTACTTACCACCCCTCTTTTTTTTTTTTTGTAGTGCTGAGTAATAGGCAAGAACTCTAGTCACTGATCTATATCCTCAGCCCCTTACCATCTCTCTTAACTTCATTAAGAAGACATGTCAAGTGACAGAAATAAAACATCCAGATTTGTGTAAGAATTCTCTTAGCATTCACATGACTAAATCGGTTCACACCACAATTCCTAGAACTACACAACCTTCTAAAAATTCAACGAGTGCCTGTATATAACTAGGGGACATACTTACTCCTTTAAGAAAAAACAGAAGGTAAAGTGGGAGAAAATAGAAATAATATACACCAGATAGAAAACAGCAGTTCCTAAAGAAGAAAACCAAAGCAAAAACATGGCAATAAAACAATTTTTTTTATTCCAACAAAAAAGATTTTGCAATTCAAAATTTTTCTCTTAGTTTTTGACAAATAAAAAAGTAAGATGTACAACATGTTTTGAAATATGCAAACAATGTGAAATGACTAAATCAAGCTAAGTAATGTATGCAGTACCTAACATACGTAAAACTTTTTTTGTGTATATATGACAGTGTATATATGACCACTGTATATAGGACAGTGATGAGAACACTTAAAATCTAATCTAAGCAATTGTCAAGAATATAATATCTGGGGCTGAGGATGTGGCTCAAGCGGTAGTGCACTCGCCTGGCATGCGTGCGGCCCGGGTTCGATCCTCAGCACCACATACCAACAAAAATGTTGTGTCCACCGAGAACTAAAAATAAATATTAAAAATTCTCTCTCTCTCTCTCCTCTCTCACTCTCTCTTTAAAAAAAAAAAAAGAAAGAATATAATATCCAGGGCTGGGGATGTGGACCAAGCGGTAGCACGCTCGGCCTGCCCAGGTTCGATCCTCAGCACCACATACAAACAAAGATGTTGTATCTGCCGAAAACTAAAAAATAAATATTAAAAAATCCTCTCTCTCTTAAAAAAAAAAAGAATATAATATCCAATGCCTGGAACAGGAACAAGTCTGCAATCCAAGTGATTTGGGAGCTGAGGCAGGAAGATCACAAGTTCAAGGCCAGCTTCAGAAACTTAATGAGACCCTGTCTCAAAATAAATTAAAAGGGCTGGGAATGTAGCTGAGGGATAAAATGCCCATACCCAGTATTACAAGGAGGATGGAGGGCAGTTTGCATTGTTATTATGGTCATTATGCTAGACAACAGAGGTCTTGAAATAACTATTCCTCCTATCTGAAATATTGTTTATAAGCCATCCTGGTGTGTATAAAGATGGGTCTCCTTGTAGGGCTTTGTGTGTATGGTACTGGGGATTGAAACCAGGAGTACTATAACACTAAGGCTCAGCCTCAGCACTGTATGTTTTAAGATGGCCTCATCAAATTGTCCCAATTTGGTCTATACACACACACACACACACACACATACATATATATACATACATACATACACACACTGGCTCAGCCTCCCAAGTAGGTGGGATTACAAGTGTGTTATTTTTATGTGGTGCTGAGGATGAACCTAGGGTCTCCCATGTGCTAACACACCTGACCTCATTGTAGCTTTGATATGTATTTCTCTAATAACTTATAACATCATACATCCTTCTATACACTTGTTAGCCTTTTTGTACACCTTCAGAGATTTCTGTTCAAGTCCTTTGTCTGTTTTTTTCAAACAGGGTTGTTTTTGCACTCTTTGACCAAAACCACAAATAAAAAAAAAAAAAGATTTCAAAGTACACATTGAAAGAGCACACTATTTACCAAAAAAAAAAAAAAAAAAATCTAAAATCAATAGAATTTAGAGAAAAATGTAAAATTTAACTCATTTATAAAGAGCAAGAAATTCAGTTATCATCAAGAATGAGAATACTTTTTGCATCAGAATAAAATGGAATAACATTGAAAATAATCTAGAGAATAAAATGTGAGCCAAGGATTTTTTTATTCAGCAAAACTGATCTGTAATCATAAAGGCAATGTTATTAACATGTACAAACAGATCTTGAACTGGGGTGGTGACAAAACTAAGAGCAACTTGGGAATTGGGTAAAGTTCAGGTGTTTGAACTTTTGGGAAACAGTTAGACCTTACGTCAAACTGTCTTCAACTTTTTTATAAGCAACATAATCCTGACCCCCCAAACTAAAAAATACTACAAATCAAGATAATTACAGATCAAAATTCTTCTTGAACACACATAAAAATCCGACATTATGTGTGTGGGGGGAGAATCTCACTGAATCAATACTAACAAACAAGCTATGGTTTCTGTTTAAAAAAACTTAATGCGCTACTCAAAATTACTCAGTGGTGGAGCCTAGCACATTCGAGACCCTGGGTTTGATCCTCAGCACCACATAAAAATAAAATAAATAAAGGAAAGGTACTGTGCCCAACTACAATTAAAAAATAAATATTAAAAAAAAAAGAATGAAGGAGGAAAATCTTAAGGCTATGACAAAACATGATAAAAACTCCTTGAAGCTGGGCACGGAGGCACATGCCTATAGTCCCAGTGACTCAGGAGGCTAAGGCAGGAGAATCAGCCTCAGCAACTTAGCAAATCCTAAGCAACTTAGTGAGACCCTGTCTCAAAATAAGAAAAATAAAAATGACTGGGGATGTAGTTCTGTGGTTAAGCTTCCCTGGCATCAGTCCCTGTTACCAAAAAAAAAAAAAAAAAAGTAAACTGGGCATGGTGATGCATGCCTGTATTGCCAACTACTTAGGAGGGAGATTAAGACAGGACAATCACAAGTTTAAAACCAGTCTTGGCAACTTAAGACTCGATCCAAAATTTAAAAATGAAAAGGGCTGGGGATGTACTTCAGTGGTAAATTGATAGACAGGTAGTGTAGCAAAGTGGAGACTGAACCCACTGGGTACCAGAAAAAGAAAACCCACATTAGTATAGGTATAAAGATGGATATAGTTCAGAATGCATTTCAGAAAGAGATCTACATATACGGCTTTTAACTTTCACAAAAGTTATCAATCTAATGTGGAAAGGCAAGTCTCAACAAATGTTGCTTAATTATAAACCTACTTTTCCTTCCCCATTTATTAATTAACTTACTTATCTATGTATTTATTACAGTCCCAAGGGTTACTTCATTTTAGAGGATACTGTCCAAGCCCTAGAATGAGACATTTCTTCAAGAAGCCTGAAACCTTAGTTCTTTTTACTGAAGTATACTAGAAACCTAAAACAAGGTGCTAGTTTCGTACAGTTCAGGGCTATTTTGTGTATGGGGAAGAAGAAGAATGAATTTTAAAATAAAATTGTTTCTTCTATTAAACTAGTCACCTGAGCTTATTTTTCTTCATTCCATAATTAGTAAATTAATCCAGTTATTAAAAAATCCCTCTGTTGGGGCTGGGGATGTGGCTAAAGCGGTAATGCGCTCGCCTGGCATGCGCAGGGCACTGGGTTCAATCCTTAGCTCCACATAAAATAAAGATGTTGTGTCCACCGAAAACTGAAAAATAAATATTAAAAAAAAATTCTCTCTCTCTCTCAAAAAAAAAAAAAAAAAATCCCTGTTGCTGGGCTCAGTGGTAAATGCCTGTAATCCCAGCAGCTCAGGAGGCTAAGGCAAAAGGATACCAAGTTCAAAGCCAGCCTCAGCAACTTAGTGAGGCACTTATCAACTCAGCAAGACCCTTTCTCTAAATTAAAAAAAAAAAAAAAATTTTTTTTAAGGGGGTTGGGGATGTAGCTCAGTGGTTAAGTGCCCCTGGTTCAATTCCTGGTAAAGAGGGAAAATACATCTGTTAAAAAAAAGAGAGAGAGAGAGAGAATTGCTTACAAGAACAAGTAGTGGGGCTGGGGTTGTGGCTCAGTGGTAAAGCGTTTGCCTTGCATGTGTGAGGCACTGGGTTCGATCCTCAGCAACACATAACAATAAATAAACAAAATAAAGGCATTGTGTCCATCTATAACTAAAATAAATAAATATATAGATAGATATATGAACAAGTTGAATTTATTTTGGGTACTAAGAAGGAAAACCAAATAAAACTATGATGTTTGGCAATATATAGGTTAAGGAGTAAGAACATAAGTTTTCACCTAATCTTTGCTCCATAAAGAAAAATACACTTCTGGCTTTTTGTTTGTTTGGCACAAGGGACTGAAACCAAGGGCACTTAACCACTAAGCCACATCCCCAGCCCTTTTTATTTTTTGTTTTGGGATGGGGCCTCACTAAGTTGCTGAGGCTGGCTTTGAACATGTGGTCCTCCTGCCATAGCCTCCAGAGATGCTGGGATTACAGGCTTGCACCACCATGCCTTGTCCTACACTTCTGATCTTTAAGATACGTAGTATGTGATATACAGCCACTACAAACTAATATATACGCCTTATATCCATAAATGAACAACACCTCTTGTTTAGATTACCTGAATACTCTCATAGCTAATTTATGGCCAAGTTAGAACTAGAATACAGATATAAACTAATTGACAATATAAAAAGAGGAAAAGACCAAGAACACCAATAGCTATGTGATCCTAGAAATCATAATAAAGAACAACAAATAAAGTGGGCTAATAACATAGGTAAGCAAGTTTCTAAAAGATTCACCAGAGGCATAAAAGCAAAGTAAAATATCTCAGAAAGGAACACAGCTCAAAAGAGAAAGCAAAGAAGTTTGTCTATATTTCAAGTCTACTCACATAGCTGTGAAAATCCAAAAGGAAAGAAAAAAGAATGGTGCATGGTTATAATTCCGGCAACTCAGGAGGCTGAGGTAGGAGTAGTGCAAGTTTAAGACCAACCTCAGCAACTTAGCAAGATCCTAAGTAATTTAACAAGACCCTATCTCAAAATAAAAAAATAAAATAAAAGGGGGTTGGGGGTGTGGCTCGGTGGTTAAGTGCCTCTGGATTTAATTCCCAGTACTGAAAAACAAATGAACAAAAAAATAAAAGAAGAAGAAAAAGGAATGGTACCAAGAAAATAAAAGTAGCAGCATAGGAAATTGTCTCACTTTGGGTTTCAAAGGGACACTTGTAGAAATAAGAGCAGTAGTCCATCATCTAGAGAGAAAGACTAAGGGAGTAGTAAATGGTGATATAGGTACAAAATACTACATGAAAAACTTCCTATAAAAAATTAGGTTCAGGGCTGGGGATGTGGCTCAAGCAGTAGCGTGCTCGCCTGGCAAGCGTGCGGCCCGGGTTTGATCCTCAGCACCACATACAAAGATGTTGTGTCCGCCGAAAACAAAAAAATAAATAAATAAATATTTTTTTTAAAATTAGGTTCAATTTTGAGCTGATAACAATATAAATAAATGACAAAGTGGGCAGCACAAGAAGACCCAACTTTTATTTACCTACACACCAAGAATGATCTTCACACTAGAAATTTACTATCTTTACATAAATTAGATTTTTTGTATTATAAATACAATAGCTACTTTCAGACAGAATGATGAAAAAAAGGTACAGGTTTTTAAAATACTATATATTGAATATTATATAGGGGATTGAATCCAGGGATGCTTTACCACTGAGCTACACCCCCTACATCCCAATTCTTTTTATTTTTCACTTTGAAAAAAAGATCTCACTAAGATGCTGAGACTGGCCTTAAACTCAAGATCTTCCTGCCTCAGCCTCCCAAATCATGGGATTGTAGGTATATACCACTACCCCTGGCTTTAATTTCTTTAATCTGGAACAAGGTATCTCCAAGTTGCCTAGGCTCGCCTTTAACTTGGGATCCTCCTGCCTTAGCCTACAGAGTTGCTGGAATTATAGGCATACCCCACCCTTGCCCAGCTCCTCCATAATATTTTAAAGCAATGGATATACTATATGTTTGTTTATATATGATAGGCTCTTTGCAGCACAACAAACAATTGTAATATCTCCCCTACTGCCAAGAATCAATTTTCACTCACCCAGCGGTAATCTGCTGCCCCCCCTCCATCTAAGAAATACAGGCTATAGAAAATGGAAGGATCCTTCTGCCTTTGAAGTCTCTTATCTCCTTATCTTGGCAACTAAAATGGAGGTCCTGGGTTTTTGTTTTTAATTTTTTGTAGTTGCAGATGGACAGAATGCCTTTATTTTTGTTTATTTTTATGTGGTGCTAGGGATCAAACCCAGTGCCTCACACATGCCACGCAAATGCTCTGTTGCTGAGCTACAGCCCCAGCTCGAGGTTCTAGGTTTTTTAAAACTATACTTTCATTTTTCCTCCATTATGCATCCTCTTCTAACACACTGTTAAACAAACCCTGGGTCACTGAATCATCTCTCCAATATCTTCCCTGGCAGCAACTGGAGGTAGAACTAGTTAATGCAAAATAGGGAGGTTCCTAACCAGAGACTGGTGGCACTTGACCCTTCTCCCTAACAAATGTGAATTGCCTGCCAAGGCTAGGTACACAGCAGGTGCTCAATTAAATTGCAATTGTATAAATATCCTCCTAAGCCATAAGATTCTAAGTTTAGGGGTGGAGGGCAGGTGTTGGTGGTGGTAGTGGTAGAAAAACTGGGAGACTCCCTGAGCTGGGAGAGTCATGTACGCTTGGCAAAGATTAGGGAAAGCTGTGCATGGTTTTGTCCAGACCTGGTTATTAAAAGTAACTCTGAAAAATAAGCAAACAAATAAAATACTAGTACTGTCACTTAACTGGAGGTGCAGTAATGCATAATACTTAATATACGCTCTAAAACAGGGCTAATTAGCTTCCAGCATTGCCACCTAAAGCTAAATGTTATTTGAAACTAACAAAAGAAAGTGTCAGAAAGACAAAACTTTTACAATAAAACAAAAATAAAAATCTTATACAAACATAGACTATAAATCTTATCCAATGGTTTAGTTATTATGCTCCATTAATTCTATTACAACAAAATCTACCACTATGAATAAGTCAACACAGTATTTATTTTCTATTGCTCAAAATAAGCAGCTTACGTTATAATAATTTTTTTTTGAGTGGGGGGTGAGGCAAAGATTAAACCCAGGGATGTTTAAACACTGAACCATCTTCCCAGCCTTTCTAATTTTTCATTTTGAGACAGGGTCTTGCTAAGGCTTAGGGCATTGATAAACAGCTGTCCTCAAACTCGTAATCCTCCTGCCTCAGCCTCCAGAGTCACTGGGATTACAGATGCGTGCCATCCACACCCAGTTCATAATAAAACATACATCATACAAATTTAATTGTACCAAGAAAGAACACAAAAGTAGCATGTAATCTATATATAATGAATAACACTGTACCTTTATTATACATTAAAGTTTGTCAAACTGCTTTTCAACCTTGTTGTAAAATCTAATCTGAAAATAGTAGTGATTGATTGATTGATATTGAGGATTGAACTGAGGGATGCTCTACCACTAAGCTCTCTTTTTTGTTTTTTATTTTGAGATAGTGTCTCATTAAACTTCTGAGGCTGGCCTTGGATTTGCAATCCTCCTGCCTCAGCCTCCTGAGTGACTGGAATTACTGGTATGCGCCACTGCATCCCAACTAACCTAAAATAATGCTAAAACAAAGTAGTTACTATTACTCCCATATTACTATCCTCCTGAAACCCAGAAGGAAAAATGACTCTCCTTAGGTCACTCAAATTGGCCTACGATATGAATCTGAAGCATGACTTTGGGTTTGTTTCCATTCTTTTTAAAAAAATAATTTTGTCTTCAATGAAGTAATACATTTCCATTGTGCAAATGTTAGAATTCAGGTAGATAAATCATTTTCCTAATTAGTGAATAATATTAACAAGAAACTTACTATTCTCTGAAATGAAAGACAATGGAAGTAAAGGAAATAATTTAAGCCAGGCACAGTGAAATAGGCCTGTAATCCCAGCTACTGGGGAGGCTAAGGCAGGAGGATTATAAATTCAAGGCTGCCCTGGCCAATTTAGCCAGACCCTGCCTCAACATAAAAAAATGAGGGCTGGAGATGTAACTCAGTAGTAGAGCACCCCCTGGATTCAATCTCCAACTGAGAGGTGCAGAAGAGAAAGATAAAAACTACAGGAAGAAGAAGGGAAGAGAGAAAGACAAGAATACGGAAATTTTTTCTTTTGTTTCCCATAATGCCAAAGGCAAAGTGGGTGACTAGATGAATGGACTAAATAATGTTCATCTTCAACTTCCATTAAATATTTTGTATGTGATAATCTAGGTAAAATAATACTAAAATGCAGATATCCCCTTAAAACAGACTCAATCAGTATCAATATCTCATTTATATATGCTTAGAGGAACAACCTAAACATCACCTCTTTTTAATGTAAGTATAAGGCAAAACCATTACCTTGGGTGTGCTTCCTTTAATGAATTTTTTAATAGAAGACAATAGGCCGGTTTCATTCTTCGGTGGTTTTTCTCCTCCTGATGGCAGCCCATCATCAACCTCTGAATATTTCCTTTTTGCTCTGGCAGTGCGTTGTGTTTGGATTTGATTTGACTGCTGAGAAGCTTTCCGTGTTCTCAGCCTCATCTTTTATGGGTGCCACATGTAAAACTATAAGAAAAATAATAACAAAGGTTATTAAAATTAAAACCTAGTATATGCAAATGTGCCCAACTTACATAATAAAAATCTCTTGATTTAAAATAAATTAATAAAATAAAGTCCAGTTCTCTAAACAGATTTAATCATTATGCTACCTCTGCTCATGCCAAGATTGCCATTTGTTTAATCATTCATTTATTCTACAAATATTTATTGAGCACTTAACCACATTTGAAGCACTGGGCTAGGTAAACACCGATAAGGTAATGAGCTAGGTAGAGAAGAGTTTGCCTTTCTTAACTTACAATGCAATGGGAAAACCATTATTCAATGAATGAGTTAATTCCATGAACACAATTCCAATAATCAATAATTATACAAGTATAAATAGGAGCAGATGGATCATTTTGAGATTCTAATCTTAACACATATAACAATAGTTTAAAAACGATGTTCATGAGCTAGGGATGTGGCTCAGTTGCAGAGTACTTGCCTAGCACTGATTGAGGCCCTGGGTTTAATCCCCAACACAACAACAAAAATGCCTAATACCAGCAACCTGGAAATCTGAGGCAGGAGGATGCCAAGTTCAAGGCCAGCATGAACAATGTGGTTAAGAACCTGTTTCAAAGTAAAAAAAAATAAAAAGTGTTGAGGATATAACAGCTTAATGTTGAGCATACCTGGGTTCAACCCCCAGTACCACCACTACCCACTAAAAAAAGGGCAACCCCTATCAAATCTCTTCTCACCTTGGAGGAGCTCTGTCTCTCTTATTCTCATTTGAATAAATGCTACACTCTTTTATGCTTACTTGCTCTCATCTATCGATTTCATTCTTCAAACTCACAAGATAAGAACCTGGAAAGAAGGCATTGGCAGGCAATTGGGTCTGCTGCCAAACTACAGCAGCAGAGGCTATCAAGCTATAAATGGCCATACAAACAGAATTCAAAATGAAATCCCCATCTACTGGGGAACCTTAGCTAGGCTCTGTAGGACCCTGACTGCTGTACCCTTTCATCTCCCTTTTTCAGTTTGAAGAAGCAACAGCACCATCACCCCTTTTCCTTAAGGAAATTAGGGATCCTCCTTCAGAGGCGGGGAAAGAATAGGATAGGATAGACAGACAGATAGTAAAAGAAATAGGCCCCATAATAGCTTCTCGAAATGTAAAGGCCACTCCGTAAGATTAATTTGTAGAAACATCCCAAATATTCCAGCAAACTCCTTTGTCCCAGGGCAATGGAAAAAGGAAGGCTAAACAGACCTGAGTGAAAACTACAGACTCAAGCTAAACAAAGAGAATAGTGCAGGCTGAACCAATAGCATTGACACTTTTCCAATACTTGATTAGCACAGACATTGATCCATATCCCTACCAAGACTAGTTAAGTGAATTAGTGGCAACCACTATAAGGTCAGGTTTCCTCTCACCCTGCAGGAGTTCTGTCTCTTTTCTTCTTACTTGAATAAATTCTACCCTTTTACAAAGAAGGGAAAGAAGAGGAGGAGAAGGAAGAGGACACATAAGGCTCTCTATTTGGTCACTTTCATTTTACAGATAGAAAACCAACGGTTGGCAAAACTGGCAAGACACTTAGAAAAACAGTTAAGGACACACCCTTGAATTACAATCTGTGAAACAGAACATGAAGACTAAAACTAAGTATTAAGAAATGTGCCAGACCTGGGCAAGATGGTGCATGCCTGTAATCCCTGTGGCTTGGGAGGCTGAGACAGGAGGATCATGAGTTCAAACTCAGTAAGACTTTTCTCTAAATAAAATACAAAATAGGGCTGGGGTTGTGGCTCAGTGGTAGAGTGCTTGCCTAACGCAGGTGAGAAACTGGGTTCGATCCTCAGCACCATATAAAAATAAATAAATAAATAAAAATAAAGGAATTATGTCCACCTACAACTGAAAAAATATTTTTTAAAAATCGAACAGGTATTCACCAGAATGAAAGACAAGAACCCTTAAAAAAGGAAGCTGAAGTGTGGAATGTAGGTTGTAAATAGTGTTAAATAGGTTAAGTAGGTTTAACAGCAGTTAAACCATTAGGAATTTTCAAAACTAACCACATTTTTTTTTTTTTAACACAAGACTGAGAATTTCTCCCAGAGCCCTACCACATGCCAGGCAACAGCTCTGAATGAGCTACACAACCACCCCATTTTTAAATTTTGAGAGTTGCTCTTGATAAACTGCCCAGGCTAGTTTCATTTGTGTGTGTGTGTAGGAGTGGGGGATACAGGGGCACTGTATCACTGGGCTACATCACCAGCCCCCTTTTTAAAAACAGGGTCTCAAAAGAACAGGTCTTTTTGTGAAGCTAGTAGCAAACTTGCTATCCTCCTGCTCAGTATCCCAAGTAGCTGGAATTAAAAGTACATGCTCCTATATGCAGCTAAGAAAATACTTTTCAATGGCACATGGAATCCTTACCATAATAGGCAACATGCTGAGTCTTGAAATTTATCAAGACTAGGCTCTTATTTAAATTAAAAAAAAAAAAAATTCTCAAAGGCTGGGGTTCAATCCCCAGCACAGCAAAAACAAACCAAACAAAAAACTGTTCTCTGACCACAATCATAAATCAAATTATAAATCAACAACAATAACAAAAAACAAACCTGAAAGTATCAAATACTTGGAAATTTTAAAATATATAGCCAAAGATGATGTTGTGCACCTGTAATCTCAGCTGTTTAGAAGGCAGGAGAATCACAAATTCAAGGCCAACCTAAACTACTTGGCAAGACCCTGTCTCAAAATAAAAAGGTCTTATAGCACATATCTGTAATCCCAGCAACTCAGGAGGCTGAGGCAATAGAATTGCAAATTTGAAGCTAGTCTAATCAACTTAGACCTTATCTCAAAATAACAAATTTTTTTTAAAAAGAGCTCAAAATACAGCTCAGAGGCAAAATACTCATGGATTCAATCCTAACTAGCACGTGCACGTATGCTCACACACAAATGTCAATCAATATCATGTGATATTAAGTGAATAAAGGAAAATATCCACATGATCATCTATACTGAAGCAGAAAAAGTGTTTGTTCAAACTTTTCATGATAAAAACAATTTCAACAAATGAAAAAAAAAGGAACTTCCTCAACCTGATAAAAATCTATGTAATCACACATGGTCAAAAACTCAATGCTCTACTTGCAAGATAAAAAAAAACAAAACAAAACAAAAAAAACAAAGACATCCACTTTTATCACCCCTACTCAACATTTTTTTTGGGGGGGGGGATCCCAGGGATTGAACTCAGGGGCACTCAACCACTGAGCCACATTCCTAGCCCTATTTGCATTTTATTTAGAGACAGGATCTCACTGAGTTGCTTAGCACCTTGCCATTGCTGAGAAAACTGGGTTTGAACTCATGACCCTTCTGCCTCAGCCTTCAGAACCACTGGGATCACAGGCATGCAACACCTCACCCAGCTCTACTTAATATTTTACTGGAGGTTTAACCAAGCAATTATATGCATGCATGTGCACACACAAATTTATGTTAGAACAAAAAGTAAAACTCTCTCTTTATAGATGATGTGATCTTGCACAAAGAATAACAATTAAGGAAAAAAAGAATGAACTACTAATAAAAATGAAAAATTTTATGACCATCAAAAGACACCATTAGGAAAATCAAAAGGCAAACTGGCAGAATATTCACAAAATACATATTTCACAAAGAACTTCTATCTAGAACACAGAGACATCCAAAAACACAATACACAGGACAAAAAAGTCAACTGAATGGGGGAAAAAAGGGCAAAAACTTTGAGAAGACACTCCATTAAAAACTAGATGACTGAGCTGGGCATGGTAGCACATGCCTGTAATCCCAGCTACTCAGGAACCTGAAGCAGAAGGATCACTTGTTCAAGGACAGCCTGGGCAACTAAATGAGGCCTTAAGAAACATAATGAGACCACAACTCAAAAAATAAAAGAGGCTAGGAATGCAACTCAGTGGTAAAGCATCTTTGGGTTCAATCCCCAGCATCACCAAAGAAGAAAAAAAATATATAAGTTAAAACCACAAAAGACATACAAATTCACGTCTACTAAAATGGCATATATTAAAAAGATTGACAAAAGTAGTAAAGGCCATGAACAATGAGATTGCTCATATTCTTTTGGTAGGAATATAAGTTTTTTGGCAAAGTTCAGTTATTCCTAATATATACACATTTAACTCTTTGATTCAGTAATCTCACTTCCAAGGTTTTTGAGAGTTCTTGCTTGTTTTAACATACTGGGAATTGAATCCAGGATCTCCAATATGGTAGGTAAGTGCTCTACCACTAAATTACATCCCAAACCTTTTTTAAAAATTTTATTTTGAGACAGAATCTCTCTATTTTGCCCAGGCTGGCCTCCAATTTGTGATCCTCTTACCTGAACCTTCCAGGCAGATGAAAGACTGTAATTGTGCACTATTGTGCCTGCCTCACTTCTAAGTTTTTATCCAAGAAAAATATAAACATGTCCACAATATACTTTTTTTAAAAGTACATCTTTTTAAAATATATTTTATTTATTTATTTGTTTATTATGTGATGCTGAAAATCGAACCCAGTACCTCCATACATGCTAGGCAAGTGCTAAGCTACAGCCCCAGCCCAAGAATATGAAAATTTCTTATTTCAAATGGACTTATTAAAGCCCTTTTTTTGATTATAAAATTAACTGTTTAAAAACTTTAATAGCACATTAAAACAAAAAAGATTACATAATTCCTCAACCCAGAGATGAATGAACTGTGGGTATATTAGTCTGTTTTAATATGTATATGTACTATACTCAATAATTAGACTTATACTACATATATTATCTCCTTTCCCCCTTCTATACATGGTAAAAACTTGAAGGTTTTGGTTTGTGTTGTTAAGATTAGCTATGCTGCCCAGGCTGATTTCAAACTTTTAGGCTCAAGATTCTCCTGTCTCAGATGTCAGAGTAGCTGGTAATATGCAAACATATTGCATATGGGGATATAATTTTAATAGCCATATAATATTCCAATGTAAGATAAATATTCCTTTTGGTGAGGATACCGGGAATTGAACCCAGAGATGCTTAACCCAGGCATGCTTACCTACTGAGCCACATGCCCTGTCTTCTTTTATACTTTATTTAGAGATATCTCCCTAAGTTGCTTAGGGCCTCACTAAGTTGCTGAGGCTGGCTTTGAACTTGCAATCCTCCTGCCTCAGCCACCAGTGATGCTGGGATTACAAGCATATGCCACTGGGCTCAGCTCCATAATCTGAACACTGAGTTGTAAGGAAATTAAATTGTTCTAACTACTCACTACTATCACCTCAAATGAAGTAATTATATAAATCTCTGATTCGCAAGATAGTCTCCTAATTTCCTAAATCAGGAGAAGTAGCACATGCTTAAGTAGTCTCAGCTAAAGCAGAACTGTAAAAAGTCTAGGAGTTCAAGGTCAGTTTGGGCAATATAAACAGACTTCTGAGAAGGGAGAAGAGGGAAAAGGAGGGGCGGGGAGAGGAGGGGGAAAGAAAGATAAGGAAGGGGAAAGAAAAAAAAACAAGAAAAGGAAGGAGAGATGGAGGGAGAAAAAAGAAAGAAAGGAAAAAAGTTTCTAGGGGATTAATATACAGAAGATATAAAGATTCAAAAAACACCAAAAACAAAACAAAACAAACCCTATTCAATACATGGGCAAAAGAACTAAAAAGAAACTCCTCACAAGAAGAAACAAAAACGGCCATTAATTATATGGAAAAAAAAAAAAGTTCAACATCTCTAGCAGTCAGGGAAATGCAGAACAAAACTACACTAAGATTTCATCTCACTCTAGTCAGAATGGCAATGATCAAGAATACAAACAAATGCTGATGAGGATGTTGGGGAAAAGATACACTTGAATTTTGTTGGTGGGACTGCAGACTAAGTACAACCACTCTGGAAAGCAGTACAAAGATTCCTCAAAAAATCAGAGATGGAACCAGCATATGACCCACCTATCACGTTCCTTGGTATTTTCCCAAAAGATCTAAAAACGGCATACTACAGCAATAGTCACCTCAATGTGTATAACAACACAATTGATGACAGCTAAATTATGGAATCAACCTAGGTACTCTCAATAGATGAACAGATTAAGAAAATGTGGCATATATACACAATGAAGTTCTATTCAGACATAAAGAAGAAAGAAATGTTGGCATCTGCCAGCAAATGGATGGAAATGGAGAATATCATTCTAAATGAAATAAGTCAAACTCAGAAACTCAAAGATTTTTCTCTCATATGCAGAAGCTAGAGTGAAATAAAGGAAAGGTGAAGAGAAGGATATTATATTAATGTAGTAGGAGATCAAGAGGCAGAGTAGAGAGATGATAAAGGGAAGACAATGCAGAATAAATTCTTTAAAATCATGATATTTGCATATATAAATATACTACAGGGAATTTTACCTTTATATATGTAAAAATAACCAAACACATATAAAATAGATAAGCCAAAGGAAGTCTAAAAGAGGAAGGAGACTGGGGGAGGGAAGGGAACATGGGAGGGGAAAAAAAGGGATTCATGAATTGAAATCAAATTCTATGCATGTACAAGTTTGAATGAACCCATAGTATGTAAAATAATAAAGCTCTAATTTATAAGAAAAGAAAAATGTTTCTTAGAAGTAAATTTATTATGTCAAAGATCGTTAACATTTGGTAGTAACTCTGAAAAGTCACTTCAACCAGTTGTATACAAGGAGTTCCTATGTGACTGAATTTTACAAGTAAGATTTTATTTTTATTTTTTAAATGTTTGCTAACTGGGGGCTGAGGCTGTGTCTCAGTGGTAGTGCACTTACCTGGCATGTGTGAGGCACTGGGTTCAATTCTCAACTCCACATATAAATAATAAAATAAAGGTCATCAACAACTAAAAATATATTTTTAAAAAAGTTTGCTAACTGAAGGTAAAAAATATTTTAAATTATAAATTTTGATAATCAATGAAACTATACATTGAAATTATAATTTATAAGCTAACTTCTAACTTCTAATTTCCATGTTGATTAAATATCTATACAGGGACTAGGGTTGTGGTTCAGTGGTAGAGCACTTGCCTAGCATGTGTGAGGCACTAGGTTTGATTCTCAGCACCACATATAAATAAATGAAATAAAATAAAGGTCCATCAACAACTAAAGACTTTTTTTAAAGTGTCATGAAGTTTAAAAAAAAGATCTATGCATGCCCTTTCCCATCTTTTCTTTTTTTAAAATATATTTATTTTTTAGTTGTACACAATACTTTTATTTTGTTTATTTATTTTTATATGGTGCTGAGGATCAAACCCAGGGCCTCACACGTGCTGGGCAAGCACTCTATGGCTGAGCCATAACCCCAGCCCCTTTCCCATCTTTTCTAAAATACTGGGCTGCGGGTATAGCTCAGGAGTAGAGCGCTTGCCTGGATTTGATCCTCAGCAACACATAAAAATCAGTCAATCAATAAATAAGAGTATTCTGTCCTTCTATGCACCCCAATTTTTTTTGAAAAACCTCTAAAATGCCAAGGATAGAAACTTTATCCTCCCCAACCAAAGCAGAAATACCCCAACATTTCTGAGAAGATACCCTAAAATATGCTTGAATGTATAAGGAGACATGCAACTTGCTACTTCATAATGTAAACATTAAAAATGGGAAAAACAGGGGCTAGGGTTGTGGCTCAGAGGTAGAGCACTCACCTAATATGTGTGAGGCACTGGGTTTGATCCTCAGCACCATATAAAAATAAAATAAAGATATTGTGTCCACTGTAACTAAAAAAAATAAATACTAAAAAAATGAGGAAAAACAAATCCTAGCCAAAAATATGCATCTATCGATTGATTGATTGATTGGCACTGGAGATCTAACTTAGGAGCACGACACTGAGCTACATCTCCAACCCATTTTTAAAATTTTTCTGTTTTGAGACAGGGTTCTCACTAAGTTGTTGAGGTTGGCCGTGACTCCTGCCTCAGCCTCCCAAGTCACTGGGATTACAGGTGTTGCCACCATGGACAGTTCAAAAAAATTTCTTAACTGAATTTCCAGACTCTCATAAAATTATGCTGGTGTGATACTAGGATGTCACTAAATAATTGCAAAACTTAACCTCTTGGCTTTTCTTAAAAATTACTAAAATAACGGGTTAAATGTCCATGTTTACTTGAATACTGAAACATAATCCAACCACAATACCAAAGAACTGAGTAAAAAGTACTGTGATGGCTTTCTAACATAGTTGTTCACTATTTGGTAACTTCAGAAAACCAACCCTCAAACCTTACCTTTTCAAAAAAACTTAAAAATACCTATTTTAACTATATTTATCTGAATATGGAAAAGATTAAGATGACATTAACATACAGCTGTCATTTATTAAGTGCTATATACAAAACCTGATCCTAAATGCTTCCCCATACCTTTTTGGGGGGTTGCTAAGGATGGAACCTAGGACCTGCATACACTAGGTAAGTGCTTTAAACCCGAGTTACATCTCCAGTTCCCTACATGCTTTGTAATACTGTACATTATTTCATTTAATCTTTTTAATCCCAAATGTACATTATTTCCACTTTATTAAAAAAAAGAAGGCAAAGATGTCATAACTGTTTTAAGCAATAATTTCTGAATGATTTCAATAGAAGTAATCTGCAGTGTGACATTAAGTATATTCATCATCAAAAAACATTTTTTTAAACAAATTAAATTTACCAAAATTTCCAATTTTCATTATTCTCTAAAGTCTGTTTTTTGTTTAAATAATCCTTTGGCATAGGTAATTTTTCTGTGGAACTCCTGGCTGTGCAAAACCTAAAAATAAAGTTAAACTATGAACCCTTTGTTTACAAATAGGTTGATAGGAACTCAAAATTAAGCTTATTAATTTTTTTTTGACACTGAAAATTGAACGAACCAAGGGGCATTCTACCACTAATTCCCATCTCAAGCTCCCTGTCCCTTCATTATATCTAATTTGCCAAGACTAGCCTCTAACTTGCAATCCTCCTGCCTCAGCCACCAGTCACTGAAATTACAGTCTTAGTCATGTGCCACCACAACTGACCAAACTTAGAACTTCTTATAAAAACAATAGTACAAATGAGCAGCATCTGTCTGCGCAGTTAACCTATGATGTAACTGAACAGAAAAATCCAGAATTGAATTCATTATATAAATAATGCTTTGCACATATGAGGCACTGGGTTCGATCCTCAGCACCACTAGATAGATAGATAGATAGATAGATAGATAGATAGATAGATAGAGTCCATCTTTAAAAAAAATTAAACACAAAACTGCCATGATTCTACTCTAGGTGTACACCCAAAAGAATCCAAAGCAGGGACTCAAACAGCATACCCATGTCCAAAGCAGCATTATCCACAATAGCCAAAAAGTAAAAGCAGATCAAGTGTCCATCAATGGATGAATACATAACAAAACGTGGTACACACAATTAAGATAGTATTCAGTCTTTAAAAGGAAGGAAATTACAATACTGATGAATCTTGAAGTCTATTTAATGACCGGAGTTTTAGTTTGAGAAGATGAAAAAAGTTCTGGAGATGGATGGTAGGGATGTTTATACAAGGTACTTAAAGATACTAAATAACTATATACTTTAAAATATATAAAATATTTATAAATAAATAGTAAATGTTGTTTCATAAAATAGTAAATGTTTTTTGTTTCTTTTAGAGAGCGAGAGAAAATTTTTTAATATTTATTTTTTAGTTTACGATGGACACAACATCTTTATTTTATTTTATGTGGTGCTGAGGATCGAACCCAGCGTCCCACGCATGCCAGGCGAGCACGTTACCACTTGAGCCACATCCCCAGCCCCTAAAATAGTAAATGTTGTTATATCATTTTAACACATTTTTAATAAAGCCATAGATTTATCTAATCCTTTTTTCCCAAGCCACTAATGGTAGTGGTAAGCAAACCTTTTCAAGAAAGTAATAGACACTCTGAAGTGAGAAAACAAAATATCTTCTATTATAGTTATTTTCAAAACAAACTATTGTGAACAAAGGGTAAAACACAATGAGAACAGGAAAAAGAGAAAACAAAAAGGGAAAAAAGACCATGTAAAATTTGTCCTCCTACCCTATGGTTTTTTACTTGTTTTTTTTAAAAAAAAAACGCCTAGACTCCGAGCTACTCGGGAATCTGAGGCAGGAGGATCACAAGTTCAAAATCAGTCTCAGTAACTCAATGAGTTCTTAGAGTTTAAAAAGCTAATATAACATAGCTCAGAATAGGGCCCCTGGCTTCAATCTTTAGTGCCATAAATTAATAAATAAACAAATTGCAGACAAAAACATTACAAATTATCGTGTACACAAACTATTCAAATATTTCATTTTGATTCTGGATTTTAAAATCCGCAACCTGGTTCTTCTAGGCATTTCACAACAGGAAACAGAATGGAAGGATAAGAAGGTTGGGAGAAGAACTGAGAAGAGACAAAAATTGTACAGGAGAAGCTGACCACAACACAGAGAAAAAGGCAATCGAGGGCCAGGTAGGAAATCTCTTTCTCTACTACATATCTAACCAATTTGAACCCTTTTCTTTGGTCTCTTGCCAAAGACAAGGCAACCTGAAGGTAAAGTCATGGGATTATCAGGTACAGACCCAGAAAAGGGGCTGCTATGACCAACTGAAATTTTGCCTAATGTCCTATTGTTATAAATTAATTGGGTTTTGCTTAGGTTATAAGAAGCTGGAAAGAATGCTGCTCCCAACCCAATGACAGGAAAAACTGGATAAACTAAAAAATTAATAAATCTTTCTTGAATCAATCAGATAGCTGAGGGAAGACTCAGAGTAAACAGAAAATCACAAATTGAGGAAAAGATAAGCCCTTCCTAAAAGAGACAGAATACAAACACTGGCTCATCTGCAGGTATGGCTGAAAGCAGGTAAAAGGAATTAAATTTAAAATTGTTAAAAAACTGCTAAAGGTGAAGTGTGAACTAGCATAAGCCTAGTATCCCTTGGTACCACAGACAAAACAATAATTGAAAACCAACTATAATATATTAGCCAGATTTCTACCAGGTGCTCACAGTGTGGGTGGGGCCCCGTGAATGTGATGTAAGGCTGGACAGAGAAAGCAGCTGATGGAAAACAATACAATTCCCTAACCGATCCAATCTTTTTTTTTTTTTTTTTGGTACCGAGGGATTGAACTCAGGAAAACTCAACCACTGAGCCCTATTTTATATTTTATTTAGAGACAGGGTCTCACTGAGTTGCTTAGTACCTTGCTATTACTGAAGCTGGCTTTGGAACTTACGATCCTCCTATGTCAGTCTCCTGAGTCACTGGGATTACAGATGTACACCACTGTACCTGGCTCAGATCCAATCTTTAAGGTACTGGATGAGGCAGAAAATCTGGCAGTTCCCCAGAGCACAGTGAAAACTTCATTAAAGATGAGAGAAAGGTGAAAGAAAAACTCCTCTACCAATAAGGGAAACAGTCATTAGAGATCTAATGTCATATTAATAACATCAGAGATTTACGACTGAAGCAGGCTTGAGAAAAACTTTTTCCAAACAAGACCTGCAAAGACTCAAGATATAATTTGGCCTAGAGGGGCAAGATCATTGAGAGAGAATCCCACCCTTGATGCCAACACACACAAGGGCCTATCTAAGACTGCAACTCATAAGCACCAAGTTAATATAGTAGTAGTCCACCACCTCTGGGAGAGGGTCAGAAGGACTTAGAAATTTCCCACTAAGGCAAAGATACAAAGAAAAAGCCAAAAGCTTCGAGCTGATCAGAAAAACAGAAATATCTTCCCACATTCCAAGCACAAAATAACATGAGAAGTTTGAAGCCAAATGGTATACTTAAGGTAATACAACAAAAGTGAAACTCAAATCCTGACCAGATCAACTCAATCTCCTATAATTAAAAGTTCAGGAACGCAGTTTTCCAGATATAAATAATAGTCTTTGTTGTTCTGTTCAAAATATCAAGCATTCAGTAAAATAATGTGACAGACAAAAATGGCAGAAAACATAATCCACCATCGTCAAGAGACAAAAGCATTCAATATAACCAGAAATCAAAAATCAATTAAGTTAAAATCAGAAAAAAATAGGGGAAGCCGAGGGCATTGGTGCAAACCTGAAATTTCAGTGGCTCGGAAGGCTGAGGCCTCTTCCTGTGAGTTCAAAGCCAGCCTCAGAAAAGTGAGGCATTAGGCAATTCAGTGAGACCCTGTCTCTAAATAAAACACAAAACCTGCACTGGAGATGAAGCTCAATAGTAGAGAGCCCCTGAGTTCAATCCTGATACCAAAAAAAAAAAAAAATCAGGGAGAATTTAGCTCAGTCAGTGGTAGAGCACATGCCCAATATGCATGAGGCCCAGGGTTCAGTCCTGGGAAAAAAAGGCAGGGAATGAGGGGTAATAAGTCAATGAAACTTAAAATTGAATTTCAATAAAAATCAGAAAATTGTTAAACCTCTGCTAGAAGTGAGAAAATAATAATAAAGTCACAAATTACCAATATTGAGGCTAGGAAAGAAAGATGGTGCATGCCTATAATCCCACCTACTGGGGAGCCTAAGGCAAGAGGTTGAAAAGTTGGGAAGCCAACCTAGGTTACTTAGTGAGACCCTATGTCAAAATAAAAAACAAAAAGGGCTTGGGACTGTAGCACTGCGCTAGAACACTTGCCTACCATGCATAAGGCAATAGACCTGATCTTTAGTACACCAAAAAACAATACTGGGAATTAAAAATTGAATATCACTACAGACTTTCAATATCGTATAGACTTTTTTTTTTTTTTAAGACAGAGTGAGAGAGGAGAGAGAGAGAATTTTTAATATTTATTTTTTAGTTCTCGGCGGACACAACATCTTTGTTGGTATGTGGTGCTAAGGATCGAACCCGGGGCCGCATGCATGCCAGGTGAGCGCGCTACCGCTTGAGCCACATCCCCAGCCCCTCGTATAGACTTTGAAAGGGAAATTGTGGACTATTTCAAACAAATTCATGCCCATATATTTACCAATTTAGATGAAATTGTCAAATTTCTCAAAAAATATGAATCTCCAAAGCTCACACAATAAATAACTTAATTAGCCTTATTTCTTTTGAAAATTGAACCTGTAGTAAAAACCTCCAACACAGAAAACTCCAGGCCCAGATGGCTTCAGTGGAGAATCCTACCAACATCTAAAAATAAACAATACCCCAGGGTTGGTGTCACATGCCTGAAATCTCAGCAACCCCAGGGTCTGAGGCAGGAGTTTGGGGCCAGCCTGAGCAACTTTGCAAGATCCTGACTCAAAAACTTAAAAGGCTGGCTAAGCGCAAAGGCACACACCTGTAATCCTTAAGACTCAAGTTTGAAGCCAACATCGGAAATTTAGTGAAGCTTTAAGCAATTTAGTGAAACCTTGTCTCAAAATAAAAAATAAAAAGGCTGGGGATGTGGCTCAGTACTAAAGCACCCCTGGGTTCAATTTCTGGTACTAAACAAACACAATATCAAATCTATACACTCTTCCAGAAAAAGAAGAAACATTTCCCAACTTACTTTATAAGGCTAGATGACCCTGATACCAAAATGAAACAGACAATAGATATCAGTTTATTCATTAAAAGTTAGAGATTACCTATATAACATCTATTATAACCTAACTTAATTATGTACACTTAAAATATAAAGAGAAAAGTTTTAACATGCATATAATCCTATTTATGTTAGAATTTAACAAATCTCATTCTTTAACTAGGTAAGTTCTTTCCTATTATCAGTAAAAAATAGAATAAGCAAGTAAAGATTGGGAAATGAGCATGTTTAGGGAAATAAATCTACTACTAAATGAAAATGATACAATTTAAGTAGAATACATCACAAAATAAACAGCAATGGGAGCAATATTTCAAAATTAAGAAATCAAGACACTGGGAAAAAAATATAGAATGTAGAACATTCTCATTTTTTCAAATTTAAACCAGTTCTCATTTTAGGATTATAAAAAGTTGATTGCCCAATAATCTAGAACTGGGCATAAAGTTGGCTTCAAATTATATGCAACTCAGCCAGGTAGTCCCAGCAGCTCAGGAGGCTGAGACAGTAGGATTTCAAGTTGAGCCAGCCTCAGCAAAATTGAGGTGCTAAGCAACTCAATGAGGCCCTGTCTCTAAATAAAAGACAAAATAGGGCTGGGGATATGGCTCAGTGGTCAAGTGCCCCTGCAATCTCCGATACACTCCCTCTAAAAGAAAACTTATCTGCAACTCAGGCAAAAGGATTAAAGGTAAGGGATGTGAGAGTAGACAAAGAATCTCTTCCAAATGTTCATTTTAACTACAACATTGATTGTGTTAGTTCTTTTAACACCACCTGAAATTTCAGACATACATCCAAGTGCCTCCTCAATATTCTGAATTTGTACCTAAAACTGAATTACTTTCCCCATTCCACACTATACCAAAATCTACTCTTCCTACTATTTTACCTATTACATTCTTCATCACAGCTCAGGCTTTGAAACCAAGCCAGACACTTAGAAGTCATCCTAAACATTCTAGTTACCACTCCTTTCTCTTATTACCTACAGCCAATCATCAAATCCTGAAGATTTTAGCTCCAAAATATTTTTTGTCTTGTGGAAATCCATCTTCCACACTGCACAAATTTACCTAGTTCTCTCGCCAGATTTCCCATCAGCTGCCTTCCAAATAAAACTACTCTCTGGGTTTGTATATAACCTTACCAGATCTACTCTCTAGCCTTTTTTTTTTCCCCCTTTCATTGCTATTAGCTGCCTCATCCCCCGCCCCCACCCTGTTCCAGGTATTAAACCCAGGGGTGCTTTACACTGAGCCACATCCTCAGCCTTTTTATTTTTTATTTTGAGACAGGGTCTCACTAAGTTGCTTAGGATCTAAGTTGCTGAGGCTGGCCTCAAACTTATGATCCTGCCCTTCAGCCTCCTGAGTCTCTGGGGTTACAGGTATGGGCCACCGTGCTCAGCAGTTGCCTCATTCTTTAGGCTGCAGTAATAATAGTTCCCTATCCACTTTGTGCTCGACACATGCTTCTACCTTCATTCTTTCAACCAGTTCTTATCATTATTTAAAATTCAGTCCAAGTATCATTACTCCATAATGAACTCCACATCCACAAATTCATTGTGTAAACCCTGTAATTATCTCTACTTCTTAATAAATCACACTGAAATAATCTGTTTCTATTGAAATAACCTTTATATATATATATATATATATATATATATATATATAACTGTACTAGACTGAAACAGTCTTGAAGGCACAGAGCTTATCTATAACTCCAATCGCCTGATATACATAACTTAATCTTGGTTGAAATAAAGCATAATTTTTTTTTTCATTTCTCTCAAAAAGACCACATAATGGCTGGGCCTGATAGCATACACTTGCAATTCCAGTTACTCAGAAAGCTGAGGTAGGAGGATAACAAGTTTGAGGCCAACTTTGGCAACTTAACAAAGCTTGTTAAACTAGGGTTTTTAGAACCAGGCATTGAACCCAGGGGCAGATAACCACTGAGCCACAACCCCAGCCCTTTTTATTTTTTATTTAGAGACAGGGTCTCCCTAAGTTGCTTAGGACCTACATTCCTGAAGTTGATTTTGAACTCGTGATCCTCCTGCCTCAGCCTCATGAGCCACTGGGATTACAAAGCAAGCGCTACAGCAACAAGCCCCTATGTCAAAATAGAAAATAAAAAGAACTGGAGATGTAGCTCAGTGTAGAGTACCCTGGGTTCAATCCCCAGTACCACCACCATACAAAAAAAAAAAAAGAAAAAGACATGGGGGAGGATGGGAGGAAAACTATATCACTGAAACAAACAGTCCTCACTACACTAATCAATTCTTGCTCACAAAAAGGGTATATAAATAAAACTAAAAATGTTCTTCCTCATAAGATTTCCTTCCTCTTAACAAAATTTCTGATACTAAGCAATCTCTGAGGCAAATTATGGTTTCAATTTGTCTATGTTAATAAGTTATAATAATGATTAAAAACTCAGTTGCTACTGAGATCTTGAGCGCACAAATTTCTTCCCAAAAAACATGAAAGGAAAACAGTATACTGCATATAAAAGATTCTTAACAAATTATCTAGAACTAACTACTGTGCTGTCTTTCAAACAAGCATATTTGCTGAATAAAGGAGAATAACAATATACTAATATATCACACATTGAAAGGGAAATAAGAAGTTACTGGACATTTGTAGCTATGCAGGAGGCTGACACAAGGAGGATCACAACTCTGAGGCAAGCTGGGGCAACTTAATGAGAACCTGTTTCAAAATTTTTTAAAAACTTAAAAAGTGCTGGGGATGTAATTCAGTGATACAGTGCTTGCCCAGCATACACTATTTAACAACACACAAAAAAAAGGTGCTGGACATTAGATCTGTGCATTTCACTACATATAGGTTTTACCTAAAAAAAAAAAAAAAAAAAAAAAAGTTAATCCTGCAGAACTTTTGTAAAGATAAACATATGGAGTTAGGGGGAGCTGGTGCTGTGATTCAATGATAGAGGATCTGCCTAGCATGGATAAGGACCAGAGTTCCATCACTAGCACCAAGAAAAAATAAATAAACTTTGCCATGTTAAAAAGTCTTCAGAATAGGTGTGGTGGCACACACCAGTAATCCCAGCTACTTGAGAGACTGAGATAGGATGATCAGAGCTGGATCACAGCCTGGGCAGCTGTGCAAGAACCTCAAAATAAAAAGTGGCAGTGTGTTTGTATAGCATATGTGAGACCAAGGGCTCAATCCCCACAGCCACACACACATACAGTCTTCAGAATAGTTCCGCACTAATAAATTACAGATGTTATTGGACTAGTTGACCCTCTACTATCTCTAAAATTAAAACAGACATTACTGGACTAGGTGACAGCTCTGGTCTTTACTAGCTCAATTCTAAGGAGCCATTAATTTAGACTTTTCCTTAAAAATGGTATAACTCCTAGCCAGGAATGGTAGCACATGCCTGTATTCCCAGCAGCTCAGGAGGCTGAGTCAGGAGGATTGAGAGTTCAAACCCACACTAAGCAACTCAGAGAGGCCCTAAGCAACTCAGCAAGACCCAGTCTCTAAATTTAAAAAAAAAAAAAGGCTGGGGATGTGGCTCTGTGGTCATCTGTCCCTCAGTTCAATCCCTGGTACCAAAAAAATATATATATATGATTCCTAAATTCATATTAACACTTATATCAAAGAAAGAAAAAGCTAAAAGTCATCACTAAATGATATTTTTAAAAGTGGTAGCATCTATTTCCACTGAAGTCTGTATTTCCAGGCTGATGAAATCAATAGCTCAGATATCAACAGCTATTCATTTTTATTGTTCACTACTTCCCTAAGTCATTAAATGAATTCAGAGAAAGAGATAAGTCTCCCAATAAAAATCAAATCAATTAGGGGAAAATGAGTAAGTACAGTAGCATCATATAGAGTAACAACTCCCAAGAAAGGGACCATCTTTTTCTTTCCTTCACAATACAATGTGTGATAAATATAAGTGGACTTCCTTTTTTTTGTCTTCCCTAGACACATGTTAGGCAAGTGCTGCCCTACCACTGAGCTATATCGCCAACCCTTTTTAAAATTTCATTTTGAGACAAGGTCTCACTAAATTGCCCAGGCTGACCTTGAAATTCTGATCCTCCTGCCTCAGCCACCTGAATAGACAGGTGAATCATTTTTTACTCATATATTTCTGTTTATCTTATTAGTTAATAATATAGGCTTCTTCAGAAACTACAAAATAAATCAAAAACATCTGGCAAAATGTAGAAACTATATCAAGAATAAAAGAGCTGCTAAGTTAGGCTGAAAAAATTATGGGAGGGTTGCCCCTCAAAGTTTCTTTCAATAAACAACAACACAAAAAAGTGATTTTTCTAAAACCATGATTGATTTATTTTCTCTAGAAAAACAATATGTGGGCTATTAGATTACTGATGACTAAAAAACTATGTAAATACATATTGATTTTTAAAAAGATGACATCATTCAGTTGATCACTAAAAATACATAGTAAGGTAGTCATTCAGATAGGTTTTTCTTTTCTTATTTTTTGCAATGCTAGGGATCAAAACCAGAACCTTTCGCATACTTCACCACTGTTGTTCTACCACTGAGCAAAAGACCCAGCCCCTGTTTTTAAGTACTACTATTAGCACCCCAATTTAAAATCATATGTCCTTATCAAAAATACCATTAGGGAAAAAGTCAGTATTTATTATGGACACAATGAGATATTTCTACTTCTGTAACCTAAGTTTTAATAGAGCAATAATTTGGAGATTGTTTTAACTATATCCACTGAACATAATTTTGTAAAAATAAACGTAACATTTTACAAAAAAAAAATGCCATGTGTAAGAAAATTCATTCCAATAAAATTTTAAAATAAAATGTTAGGCTTGGCACAGTAGTATGCACTTGTAATTCCAGTTACTTGCCCAGGCCAGAAGATTTCAGGTACATGCTTAGCCTGGGTAACATAAAGAGACCCTGTCTCAAAATAAAAAATAAAGGCTAAGGGTGCAGATCAGTGGTAGAATGTCTCTGGGTTCAATCCCCAATACTGCAAAAAATAAATAAAACCAAATAAAATATTAGCCAGGTACAGTCCCACCTGTGATCCCAGTTACTCAAGAGGCTCAGGCAGGAGGATCGCTTGAGCTCAGGAGTTCAAGGCCAGCCTGGGCAACAGAGCGAGACCCCATCTCAAAAAAGAAAAAAAAGAAAAACATTATTTTAGCAAGAATATAGATCATAATTCATAAGAACTAAGTACTACACTTCACTCTTTTTCTCAACAAGCTGACAGGCAACTTGACACAGGTTATTATTTCTAACCATATTATTTCTTTTCTACAGAATGTGCACGATTTTTTCTTAAGTGGACTCACCTATATAAATACAAATTTTAATATACTAACTGGATGTATCAACAAATAATTCTTTAGATTAAAAAATCGAACTTAATTTTAGCAGAATTTTCCTTCGAGTGTTGTTTTTTTTTTTTTTTAATGTAATTCTCACCAAAACTGGGCAAGGGGAGAGAGATAACTATTCATTTATAACTTTCCAATAAAAACCTCCATATGTGATACTGGGCACAACTGTAATCCCAGATATTCAGGAAGCTGAGGCAGAAGAATTACAAGTTCTAGGCCAGCCTGGGCAACACAGTGTAAGACCCTGTCTCAAAATAAATAAAAAGGGCTGGGAATATAGCTCAGTGTTAAAGTGCCCCTGGGCTCAAGCGCTAGGCCAATACTGGCTAGAGAAAAAGAGGAGTACTAGGACGAAATAGAGGAAGACAATTTTTATGAAAAGTAAATTTTTACTTGAATTACTATATAAAAAGTAGTATAATTATAATTCTATAATAGAAGTTCTCTCTTGTTTACTATTACTAAAGGAAAATTAAGGGGCTGGGGATATAGCTCAGTGGCAGAGCACTTGTCCAGCACATGTGAAGCTCTGTGTTCAATCCCCAGTATAACACCTCCCCACAAAAAGAAAATGTATGAAAAAATTAAAAAGCATATCCCGAGCCAGGCATGGTGGCACACACCTTTAATCTCAGTGGCTCAGGAGGCTGAGGTAGGAGAATCCCGAGTTCAAAGCCAGCCTCAGCAAAAGTGAGGCACTAAGCAACTCAGTGAGAGTCTGTCTCTAAGTAAAATACAAAATAGGGCTGGGGATGTGATTCCATCAGTGGTTGAGTGCTCTTGAGTTCAATCCCAGGTACACCCCCCGCCCAAAAAAAAAAAAGCATATCCCTGATGGTGTTGGGTTACATGACTGTTTAAAATGTGATTATAGGGCTGGGGTTGTGGCTCAGTGGTAGAACGCTTGCCTAGCATGTGTGAAGCACTGGGTTCAATTATCAGCCCCACATATAAACAAATAAATAAATAAAGGTCCATAAATAACTAATAATTTTCTTAAATGTGATTGTAAGTATTTTTAAAATAATTTCTATTAAATTATTTATTCTAACTTGTTATACATGATGTCAGAATGTAATTCATTTTATATTACACATATAGCGAACAAATTTTCAAGTCACTGATCGTACACAAAGTATTTTCACACCACATGTACTTAGGGTAATGATGTCTAACTCATTCCACCATCATTCCTAACCCCTTGCCCCCCTTTCCCCTGCCTTTCCTTTGCCCTATCTAAAGTTCCTCCGTGCCTCCTATGCCTCCCCACACACACTCCCCCCATAGCCATTATGAGTCAGCATCCTCATATCAAAGAAAATATTCGGCCTTTGGTTTTTTGGGATGGATTCAAACTAAAAAGCTTCTTCTCAGCAAAAGAAACAATCAGTGAGGTGAATAGAGAGCCTACAGAATGGGAGCAAATCTTTACCACGAGCACATCAGATAGAGCACGAGTCTCTAGGATATATAAAGAACTCAAAAATCTTAATGCCAAAAAAATAAATAATAATAACCCAATCAACAAATGGGTCAAGGAACTGAACAGACACTTCTCAGAAGAGGATATACAATCAATCAACAAACATGAAAAAAATGTTCAACATCTCTAGCACTTAGAGAAATGCAAATCAAAACTATTCTAAGATTTCATCTCACTCCAATCAGAATGGCAGCTATCAAGAATACAAACAACACTAAGTGCTGGCTAGGATATAGGGCGAAAAGGCATACTCATACATTGCTGGTGGGACTGCAAAATAGTACAGCCAATATGGAAAGCAGGTATGGAGGTTCCTTGGAAAACTGGGAATGGAACCACCATTTTACCTAGCTATCCCACTCCTCAGTTTATATCCAAAGGACTTAAAAATAGCATATTACAGGGACACAGCCATATCAATGTTTACAGCAGCACAATTCACAATAGCTAAATTATGGAACTAACCTAGATGCCCTTCAGTAGATGAATGGATAGGGAAACTTTGGTATATATACACAATGGAACATTACTCAGCATTAAAAGAGAATAAAATCATGGCATTTGCAGTAAATGGATGAAGTTGGAGAATGTAATGCTAAGTGAAGCAAGCTAATTCTAAAAAACCAAAGGCCGAATGTTTTCTTTAAAAATAATTTTTATCTGCACATCAGGAAATTGAAGGATTTTGGTAACACATGCCCATAAACCCAGAAGCATGAGAACCAAGAGGATTACAAGTTCCAGACCAGTCAACTTGGTGAGGCCCTGTCTCAAAATATACCCAGTTCAATCCCTAGTAACAAAAAAAAAAGGACATTAAAAAAAAAAAAAAATTTTTGAAATGAAGGGATTACATAAGTATTTTAATTTAACAAAATACACCAAAGCAGATATTTATAAGGTTAATAAGAGATAGTTAACCTAATAGAATAATCATACATATTTGGGGATAACCAGGAAAAAATTATTACTACAGCAAATAATCACATTTACCTCATAAATATGTATATATATATATATGTATGTGTTGTATATGGACCTTTATTTTATTTATATATGGTGCTGAGCCTTGAAACCTAGGCCTCATACATGCTAGGCAAGTGCTCTACCACTGAGCCATAATCCCAGCCCCTCATATTTACCTCTTAAAAAAACATTTTTGTGTGTCTTGAATATTTAACTAGTAGTATATTCTCTCTTTTTTTAAAAAAATTTTTTTAGTTGTATACAGACACAATATCTTTGTTTTATTTATTTATTTTTGTATGTGGTGCTGAGGATTGAACCCAGTGCCTCATGAATGTGAGGCAAGTACTCAACCACTGAGCTACAACCCCAGCCTAGTATGTCTTTTAATAAAGTATACTTTAAATTCCTACCAAAAGATTACATTCATTAGTCAACATGAGAAACCTATAAAATATCAGGTTATGCTGCTAACAGGGTCTTTTTAAAAAAATAATGTTATTGTATTTTTTATATCTTTATTTATTTTTTTAATGTGATGCTGAGGATTGAACCCAGTGCCTCACACATACTAGGCAAGCACTTTACCACTTACAACCACAGCCCCACTAACAGGGTCTTAAGATTTATTTTAAACAACTTCATTGCTTTTTTTGTTTCCTAATTTCTCCATTAAGTTTTCATCCTAGAAGAAAGTTTCCTGAACTATACAAACTGCTATTAATAAACTTTAATCCCAATTATTTCTGAAGTATTCAAATGCCTTTTTACTAGTATATTGTTTTATATTTCTTTAACCAACAGCAATAAACACATTTCCTTGTGTTTGGACAACTAACTTGAAAGCCTGACTGCTAGAACTCTAGACATAATTCCTTTTATTCAATATATAAATACATAATTCCTTTACATATGAGGTCCCTAACAGAGTCAAATGGTCCATTGTGACCTGATGTTAAAATTCTATGTTTGTAGGCTGGGGTTATGGATCAATGGTAGAGTGCTTGCCTAGCATGTGTGAGGCACTGGGTTCAAACCCCAGCACCACATAAAAATAAACAAAATAAAGACATTGTGTCCAGGTGCAACAAAAAAAATTTTTTTTTAAATTCTTTGTGACAGGGTGGTGGTGCATGCCTATAATTCCAGCAGCTCAGGAGGCTGAGGCAGGAAGATCCCAAGTTCAAGACCAGCCTCTGTAATTTAACAAGGTCCTAACAACTTAGTAAGATTCTGTCTCAAAATTAAAAATAAAAAAGAACTAGTGATGTGGCTCAGCGGTTAAGCACTTCTGGGTTCAACCCCCAGTATAAAAAAAAAAAAATTACATTTTTGTAATGTCTTGTGATTCACATAAGGGCCACACTAAGTCTCACCATTCCTTACTGCCAGATTTACAAAACTGCCAAAGGCTCCAAGAGGCCCAAGCTACTCACTATGATTCTACCCCCATTATGTCTGTCTTTTCTAGAAAACACTCCTACATTGCACAACTCTCCTAGTAACAGCCAGTACATTAACTTAACTTTCCTATGTTCTGTTGTCTCTGAACCCTCAACTGTCTGACATCAAGTTTATATGGTAAGTTGCTGGACAGTGGCACATGTCTGTAATTCCCAGTGCCTAGGGAGACTGAGGCAGGAGGATCATAAGTTCAGGATCAGCTACAACAACTTACCAAGGCCCTAAGCACATTGGGGAAACCCCGTCTCAAAATTAAAAAGGGCTGGGATGTAGCTCAGTGGTAAAATGCCCCTGGGTTTAATCCCCAGTGCAAAAAAAAAAAAAAAAAAATCAATGTACATTAATTGTTGATGAGCCTTTATTTATGTGGTGCTGAGAATTGAACCCAGCGCCTCATACATGCCAGGCAAACGCTCTACCACTGAGCCACAACCCCAACCCCTGAATTTGTAATTTTAAACAGTGCATTTTCAAAAGAATTCCATTAGACACTAGACACAAAATAAACTGGGCACTTGCAATTCACAAGTTATACCACACCTCAAGCAGCTCGTCTACTTATTTGTGATGTAGTTCCAATTACAGTTTAGTTGAGTTTAAATTAAAAGGTAATGTAGTCATATAGCCATTAGCAAATTTATATCCTGGCTAGAAATATGCCCCAGGGCAAGTGTCATTTAAGTGAAAACTAAAATTGCAATTGTCTAGTTTTAAAATAGGTGTCATATCTGTTAAATACCCTCATCCTCAAAGTAGAGCAAATGATCCTCCAGAGCCAATCCTGTTTAAAATGGTTAGGTAATCTTTTTCTTTTAATGTTTTTTTCATTGTTGATGGGATTTCATTGTTATTTATTCATATGCAGTGCTGAGAAAGAAGCCAGTGCCTCACACATGCTAGGCAAGTGTTCTACCACTGAGCTACATCAACTCCAGCCCTACGTACCTTTTTAAACTACTCATATAAATAACACAAAGGCACACCATATAGGAGGCTCTGTCAGCATATTTGATATACATGACTTAAGGAGTCTTTACTATTTTATGCTTTCAAAGAAACATACCTACAGAATTAGATACTGCTTTTTTCAAATTCTGGCAAATCACTTTATTTTTTATTTTTAGTGTTTTCTTAGTTGTCAATGGACTTTATTATTTTATTTATTTATATACTGTGCTGAGATAGAACCCAGTGCTTCACACATGCTAGGCAAGTGTTCTACCTCTGAGCCACAATCCAGCCCAAATCACTTTATTTTTTACCACATTAATCCAAAGCAGTCTCCTACGACTAAGATAATTCAATACGATTTTATTCATCCAGCAATTAATTCTGTATTTTTTAGTCTTGAGTCTAGTACATCTTTTTTTAAAATAACAGGTCCAAGTTTCTTTTTTTCCTTCTTGGTACTGGGGATTGAATCAAGAGGCGTTTTACTACTGAGCCACACTCCAGTCCTTTTTATTTTTATTTTTTAATTTTTTAGAGACAATCTTGCAAAATTATTTAGGGCCTCGTTAAATTGCTGAAACTGGCCCTAAACTTACGTATGATCCTCCTGCCTAGCCTCCCACATCACTGGGAATACAGGTGTGCACCATCATGACCAGCTAGGTCCAAGTTTCTTTAACAAGAATTAGAACGATTATATGTCAGTGATCTCATGAAGAAGTCACTTGACCAAAATCACAAACTTGGAATCAGCTAGATTAAATGGGAAAAAATAAAACTTCACCAATTATTAATTATTTCTTTTTTTAGATTTGGGAATTGAATCCAGCGATGCTCTATCATTGAGCCACATCCCCACCCCGTTTTTATTTTTTATTTTGAGACTGCTTAGGGCTTTGCTAAGTTGCTAAGGCTGGTCTCCAACCTGTGATCCTCATGCCTCAGACTTCCAAATTGCTGGGATTACAGATATACTCCATCCCACCCAGCCTTAATTTCTTAAAATAATATTACTAGCTGAAATAAAATGCCCAAGAGACATTGAGTAGAATGAAATATTGTAAAATATACCAATTCTACTTAGAATTTGTACATAACTACAAGTCCAAAAGGTTAAGGACTATACCACTTAACTTTTACATCCTTTCAATCCATGCTGGAAAAAAAGTATTGAAAGAGCACATAAGTATGCATGCCTATGATTCTAGCCACTTGGGAAGCTAAGGCAGGAGAATCACAAGTTCAAGAGCAGCCTGGACAATTTAGGGTGACTGTCTCAAAATAAAATTTTTAAAAGGGCTGGGGAGTGTAGGTCAGAGGCAGAACACTTGCCTAGCATGCAAGAGGCCAAGTCTGATTCTGGGTACAACAAAAAAAAAAGGCATAAGTACTGAATGAATGTAGTACTCAACAGTTTAGAAAAATTCTTGAAGGCATAGCCTGCAATGCTCACTAAGTTACCTATAAAACAAATTTTATCAAAAATTTACCCCAAAAGATCATTAAAATACAAAAAAAGCCAACACTAGACTCCTTATTTTAGATCCTGTTAAGTCACACATTTGGCTCCATTTTTTAAACAAAACGATTTGACAAATATCCAACAAGCCCACTTCTCCACTTCCATCCTCTTTTCAATTGGTCCTAGAAAAGTTAAGAGGTTCCACTCACTCGTAAAAGACTTGACTTTCTTTATGACCTTGGGCAAAAGCTACCAAAAGAAGGCTATAATGATGTTTGCATATTCCTACTAATTACTGACCTTCAATCCTAATACCATGCTAACTGTAGTGAAGTTCTGTAAGTGGAACCTCCAGAACTGAAAGCTTTTTGAGTTGTAAATCAACTAACATAAAATATGAACTATTTTTAATCTTAGTTTGATTCGTGGTAAAAAAAAAATTAAAAAGAAAGAATGGGTATAAAACTAGCATTAATTTGCCATTTTCCTGCTTTTGTTAAAAAAAAGCAGCTGGACTTACAAATAAAAATGTAAAACTTGGCAAGGAATGGTGAGTTGGAATATTAAGCAATCTACAATCTGAAAATTATGCAGATAAATCTATCATTTCAAGTCACTAATTTGTATATCCACGTAGAGCAATCATCTTAGAATTGCTTTACTAGCATTATAAAGATAAATCCCTGCCTTGGAGGAACATCTACTAAGAACATTTCATTTCAGGATCTTAGGGAAGTTTACGAGCAGTATCTCTTTAGGCTTCCCTAAGGTACTCTAAAGTGCTTAACATCATTCACACATCCAGCTACCAGTAGGGTGAGAAGTAAATAAACACGATTTACCTATGCAATTATTTACCACAGAATTCTGTTCAAGATGCAACAGTAAACATTCACAAAGGTATTTGATACCCAAAAAAACCAGAGAATATTAACTATAAGATTCGCCCGTAACTGACCACTATGGAAACCAGTGACCTCCCACAACAGCACTTCTTCATTACCACTCTTGATTTGAAAAAGAATGTCAACATTTTAACAGTACACAAGATAAACAGAACTTAGTGAAATCCCTTCTTCCAGATTCTCAAAAGATGTTTATAAGAAGTGAGGTAGAGCAACGCCCCCCTAAAAGGACCCTACTAAAACAGAATTAAATACCGAAAACACAGGGTGGGTCAGGAAGGTTAGAAATGGTGATTTTCTAACTTAATTACCCAGAAGAACCACAGGGTTGGAGGCTAAGAACGTGAGATCGGGGTGGGGGTGGGTAGCGAAGTGAAATCTAACCCCAGAAATCACAACACAGGCCGCAGCCTAAGAACTGAAGCTGGCGGGAAGTGAGCTTCTTTTCCGTTCCCAGGGGAAAGTCCACGGAAAAGCGGCTCCACACAGCGGACCTACGAAGAGCCAATAGTGCATGCATACCAACGCGCTGGACCCACTGAAGGACCGGGTTGAGAAGGGGAGGAGATCCCGGCAGACGGCCCTGGAAGAGGAGGACTAGGTTGGGAGCAGCGGCAACGTCTGGACGAAAGGGATTACCTAACTGTGACGACAGAGAAGTGTCCTCAGGCTCCGGCGATGGTCCCGAATGCGCAGTGTGGGGTGTCTTTCGCGCTTAGCCCACAGCAGCAACAGAACCAGCTCCTTCAGCCAGTCGCCATTTCCCGCCTACCGACCTGCTGCACCGCACGGACAGGGACCCGGATGAAAAGCGGCCTCCCCGCGCAGGCGCTATGACTTTCTCCTCCCCCTCCCTCCACAATTCCTCGAGGCGGGAGGGAAGGAATGCAGGCGGCCACAGCTGAGGGGGTTGGAGGGTTCGACTTTTACTTCCGTGAAGAGGTTAAGTTCCTGACGCCCGAAGAAACTCGTGAGTCTAGATTCTTAACAAAAAATGAATACAATACCTTAGGCCCGAATGGTATAAGAAAGGATAAAACCTATCAGTATACGCAGGGCAAGGGGGAATGTTTGTACTTTAGGGGCCTCCGTAGCCGGCTGTGTAGTGGTCGCAGGGGGAGTAGGGAGTAAAGCGTTAGGAGCGGAGAGGCGGGGACGCGGAGGACGGTTTTTCCTCCGGCTGCTAACGGAACTGCTTACGGCTGAGCTGGGAGGGGGAGCGCGCCCTCGCCCAGAAGGCGGGGCTTAGGAATGCGTCGCGCACCCTGGCGGCTAGGGTTTAGTAGTGGTGGGCGCGCCAGATGGGTGGAGCTGAGTTGGACCCGGCGGAACTAACGGCTTGGCGCGCTGGAGCAGGTAGTTTGTGCTGAGTTCTCCGCGAGGGCAAGAAAAAGCTAGTCTTATTTCTTTCCTGTGATTTTGGTGCCTCCTGATGGTCCTCTTTCCTGCTCACTGCCTAGAAGGCATAACAGTCGCTCCTGGATCAGTCATTAAATTCCTGTCCTTTGATTCCATACATTGTCGGCGGTAGTTCTACAGACTGAGAACTCAATCTTTCAGACAAATGGGTTCCCAATTGGAATCCTGGGTAACTCCAAAAAAGTGAAAAAGTATCAACCGGAGTATTCAATCAGTGGAATATCAGAAAACCAAGCCTATTAGCTGAAGAGCATTATCTTCGGTCTAAAATGCCAAGCTACTCTCATTATTCCGTCAAGAAATTATTTGTTGAAAAAAATACTAGGTACGAGGGATAAAACAATGAAAAAGGCAAACATGGACACTGCCTTTCCAGAATTAACAGTCTATTGAAGAAGACAAACTATTTTAAAACAGTGTAATAAGGAGACTACAAGGACTTCAGTGCCAGGCTTGTAGGGGCACGTGAGGGTGTCCACAAGGGGGTCTGTAAAGCCTTTTGTAAGGTTACATCTAAGTAATACGTAAAGGAAAAGTGAGTGCTCCAAGGAAACAACTGACGGAAAAGTCCAGAGATTGTGTAGAGCAATTGGGGAAGTAATTGTGCTCAGGGAAAGAGGATTTGGGCCGTGGGGAAGGTAGTAACCACAGAGGAGACTGAGAGGTAAGGCTAGATAACATACCCTAGTGAATATGATTGCTTCTGTTTCAAAATGTGAAGAAAGGTGGTTGTCTTTTGAAAACCTTATATATTACAGAATCCATTTGCACCCTAAATAGTTCCAGTACAAAAATGTTTTGAATGTAACTTGATTGAGAGCCAATGATATACAGTTCATAGAACTAGTAAAAATCCACAAGTTAATTCCTGAAATCAAATAATTACTGGTCATCCATTGTGTATGGTGGAAGGCAATAGTATGGAAACTAAACAATTACCCCCATTGATTACTGAAGTTATTTTTAAATGAAGTGAAAATTAAAAATTGGGGGGAGGGGATCCTCCAAGAAGAAATTATTCAAACCTTCATATTCCTAACATATGCCATTAACAAAACACTTTTATATGCATTTTATTCTCCCCTACAACCATGTGAGATAGTCAGAATAGGTGCTATTTGTCTCCCACACTTTCAGTTGAAGACACTGAAATGAAAGAGAAATAGAGGGGGGAGAGAGAAGCATACCCACTAGTAAGACGACTGGGGCTCAGATCCCACTCTGCTCTTTACACAACCTCTGACAATGTTGTTACCATTGTTAGTTTTGTTAAGGTGGTTGGTTTGTTTATTCTCATTCTTGGCCCTCTACCATTTTTTATTTCGAGATAGGGTCTTGCTAAGATGCCTAGGCTGACTTTGAATTTATAATCCTCCTTCCTTAACCCCACAAGTCTGTAATTACAGGCTTGCCTCATGATACCCAGCTTGTTTAACACTTTGGAATATTTGTTTTTCATCTTAGCTATCATTTACTTCAGTGGTCTCTACTAGACTCTTTCCTCCAAAATCTAAGTATATTGTTGTGAAATTCAAATGAGACTATAAAAAACTCTTAGCAGGGTTCTTTCCTTGCTCCTTAAATGGTGGTTGTTGATATCATTAAGTTTTTTTTAAATATTTATTATATATATATATATTTTTTTTTTTTTAGTTTTCGGCAGACACAACATCTTTGTATGTGGTGCTGAGGATCGAACCTGGGCCGCATGCATGCCAGGCAAGCGTGCTACCACTTGAGCCACATCCCCAGCCCCAATATCATTAAGTTTTAATACTAACCCTGTCCAAGATTTTAAATTAATAATTTAAAGAATTCTAGTTTTTTTAAAGTATGAAGTTTATTTATATTCAAAGCAGTGGCAACAGGAAAAAAATGAAAAACTAGTAGCATGCAGCTTTTTGAACTATTCAAAACTATTACTGTATGAAAACACTAATGAAATAGGTTATTCATAAAGTAATGCACTACAAATATCTCAGATCTTGAACAGTTTTTCAGTAGGTCCTTTATTCCAGGGTCCAGCTTGAGCATCCCTAATCCAAAATAAGATATGCTTCAAAATCCAAAATTTTTTGAGTACCACATGACACCAAAAGTGGAAAATTCCATACCAGATCTCATACAATGGGTCACAGTCAAAATTCAGGCACACAAATTGCAGGTAGGCATGCTAAAAAATATTGTATAAAATTGCTTACAAAATATGTGTATAAGATGTATATGAAGGCCAAGTGCAGTGGCACACTCCTTTAATACCAGCAACTCCAGAGGCTGAAGCAAGAGGATCACAGTTCAAGACCAACCTTGACAACTTAGTGAGACCTGTCTCGAAAGGGATGGGGACGTAGTGCAGTGGTGTAGAGTACCCTAGGTTAAATTTCCAATACTACATACACCACAACAAAGAAAAAGAATATACATATATATATGGTATATAAATGGGATACATAAATTTCATGTTTACTGAGATTTGATCTCCAGTTAGAATGGCAGCGATCAAGAATACAAATAATTATAAATACTGGAGAAGTTGTGGAGAAAAAGGAATACTTTTATACTGTTGCTGGGATTATAAAGTAGTACAACCACTATAGAAGTCAGTACGGAGATGCCTCAAAAGACTAGAAATGGAACCAGTATATCACCCAACTATATCACTCATCAGTATTTATCCTAAAGATTTAAAGGTCAGCATACTATAGTGATACAAACATACTCATATTTATAGCAGCACAATTCACAATCACAGACTCTGGAACCAACCTACATGTCAATGGATGAATGGATTAAAAAAAAAGTGCTATATATACACAGTGGAGGTTTTTTCAGTAATAAAGATGAATGAAGTTATGTCATTTGCAGGAAAATGGATGAAACTTGAGAACATTGTGTTAAGTGAAATAAGCCAAACTCAGGAAGTCAAAGGTCGTATGTTTTCTCTCACATGTAGAAGCTAGAGAGGAAAAAGGAAAAGAAAGGTGGGTCAGGGGAGAGCAAGAGAGTAGAGGAAAGGGATCAGGAGAATGGAGGCAGGGAGGAAAATGAGGGAATGATATTGGTGAAATTGTTATATCATGTGCATGTACAAGTATGTAACAAATCCCACCGTTGTGTATAATTATGCACCAATAAAAAATGTGGAAAATGGGCTGGAGTTGTGGCTTAGTGGTAGAGTGCTCCCCTAGCATGCTTGAGGCACCGAGTTCGATCCTCAGCACCACATAAATGTAAAATAAAGATATTTCATCCACTTAAAACTAAAACATATTTTTTAAAAATATGGAACACAAAGTTTGTTTTTAGACTGGGATCCCATCTCCAAGATACCTCTCAACTATACATATGCAAGTATTCCAAACCCCCCCCCCAAAAAAAAATGAAATCCAACACACTTTTGGTCCAAAGTATTTCACCTATGAATGTGCAATGATCAACTTTCATCGTCAACTTGATTGGATTAAGAGTTGCCAAGGGGGCTGGGGATGTGGCTCAAGCGGGGTAGCGCACTCGCCTGGCATGCGTGCAGCCCGGGTTCGATCCTCAGCACCACATACAAAAAAGATGTTGTGTCCGCTGAGAAATAAATAAATAAATTCATTCTCTCTCTCTCTCTCTCTCTCTCTCTCTCTCTCTCTCTCTCTCTCTCTCTCTCTCTCTCTCCCCCCCCTTCTCCTCTCTCTTAAAAAAAAAAAAAGTTGCCAAGGATTGAGAGGCTTCTGAGTGATTCTATGATGGTGTTTCCAGATGTGGGACCACAAATGGAGAAGGACAGCTTAGACCCTTCCCCTGAACATGGGCAGCACTGTTCAAATGGCTGGGGGCCCATTTGGAACAAAAGACAGAAGGAGGAGGAAGCCCTGTGGGTGTGAACTATAGTTTCCTTGATCAGGTACCCTGTTTGCTGTGGCCATCAAGTACATCAGAGTCCAGTTTCTTCACTCTTCCAATGTGTACTCTGACCAGTGATTGTCCAGAGGCTTCCAGACCTTCATACTGAGGTTGTATCATTAGTCTCTCCTGTTTATAATTATTTCCTAAACAATCATCTAGAACTGAGCCACTACTGGTTCTGTCAGCTTGCTGGTATACAGGTGGCTATTGTGGGACTGTCCAGCTTCTGATCATGTAAACCAATCTAATAAATCCCCTTTTATAATCATACATATCCTGCTGGTTCTATTCCTCTAGAGAACCCTAATACTAGAATATATTTATCTTGTGTTTGAAATATAAGGAATTTATTTCATCATAATTCAGAATTATATTGTATCTGTATGATGTATGCTTTTATTATTCTTTCAACTCACTAAGGCAAAAATATTAAATATAAAAATATCAGAACTGTTATTTTGCCTTAATATTGTAATTACTTGATGGCGGTGGCCATCTGAAACTTTATAAACTTTACTTTTCCCTTAAACTTGTTTCTCCCTCTTGTTTTTCCCACCTTAATAAATGCTGTTTTTCCAGGTGTGGTGGTGCACACCTGTATCCTACTGACTTGGGATACTGAGGCAAGAGAACTAGACCACAAGTTCAAGGCCAGCTTCAGCACCTTACCCAGACCCTATCTCAATAAAGAAAAAGGGCTGGGGATGTAACTCAGTGGTAGAGTGCCTATGGGATGAATCCCTAGTACTGAAGTAAATAAATAAATGCAGTTTTTTCCTTTTGCATAACCATGTATAATCCATTAGAAAGTCTAATAAACTCAACTTTCAAAATAAAATTATCCCTCCATATCTACATATCCTACATCCAATGGATTCAACTCTTTACTCAAAAAACTTATGCCCATACTTTTAGGTTTTTGTCATTTTCCATTAAATTCCACAGGATATCAACTATTTATATAGCATTTATAGTGTATCAATTATTATAAGTAGTCCAGAGATGACAAAAAGTATACTGGAGAGCAAGGGGTATGTGGTGCATACCTGTACTTCAAACCACTTGGGAGGCTGAGGTGAGAAGATCACTTGAGTCTAGGAGTTCAAGACTAGCCTAGGTGACAGTGAGACCCCCCATCTCAAAAATAAATTGGTGGGGGTAGGATGCTGGGCATATAGCTCAGTAGTAGAGTATTTGACTGGCATGTTTGAGGCTCTGGGTTCCATCCCTAGCATGTTAGATAGACAGATAGATAGATAGACAGATATTTTTAAAAATCATGTACACAGGAGGAAATGTGTGGATTATGTGAAAATAGTAGGCCATTTTATACAAGGGTCTTAAGCACACATGAATTTTGGCATCCCTGGGGATTGTTGGAACCAATCCCTTACAGATACTTCTCATCGCCTCAGCTACCTCCCTAGTTCAATAACCTTCTTCTCTCACCAGCAATGTTAAAGTATTTCTGCTTCACTCCTGAACCTCCTCAATCTTTCAACACAGTAGCCAGTGATCAATTAACATTTAAAAGTTTTCCACCACTCCTAAAATCTAGGGGTTGGGGGGATATCCCTCAGTTGTAGAGCACTTACCAAGCATGCACAAGGCTCTGGACTTTTTTAAAATAAATTTTAAATTTATATATGATAGCGGAAGGCATTACAATTCATATTACACATATAGAGCACATTTTTTATATCTCTGGTTGTATACAAAGTATATTCACACCAATTCATGTCTTCATTCATGTACTTAGGGTAATAATGTCCATCACATTCCACTATCATTTCTAACCCCCGGTGCCCCCTCCCTTCCCCTCCCACCCCTCTGCCCTATCTAGAGTTCATCTATTCCTCCCCTTCCCTACCCCACTATGAATCAGCCTCCTTATATCACAGAAAACATTTGGCATTTGGTTTTTTGGGATTGGCTAACTTAGCATTATCTTACCCCAGTACCATGAAAAAATTAAAATAAAAACTAAAGCTGTCACTGTGACACACAGTCAAGCTACTTCATTGACCACATTTCCTACCTCTTGCTGTTTATATTAGTCATAATGACCAACTAACTGTTTTTTGAAAAAGGCATTCCTCTTTAAAGTCTTTGTATTTGTTATTTCCTCATCCTCTAACTCTCTAGACCTGCAGTATTCAATATACACTAGTCAATATGGCTACTGAATACTTGAAACACTTGAAATGTGGCTTGTGTGACTGAGAAACTAAATTTTTAAATATTATTTAATTAAATTTAAAAATATATGAGATTCCCATTTGGGGTGTTGTAAAAGTTCTTAGACTAGATAATGATGATAGTTATACATTTCTACATACTTAATGTCTCTGAATTGTACACTTTACATGATTGTATTTTTATTAGTAAATATGAAAATTTTTATGTGTATGTTATCCACTAATATATTTTTCCTTAGTATTTACTCAAATGAGCTGAAAATTTATGTCCATACAAAAACTTACACATGAATATTTATAGCAGTTTTGTTCATAATCTCCAAAACTTTGAACAATGAAGATGGCCTTGAATAGGTCATCTAGGTAAAGAAACTATGGTAGATGCAGATAATGGAATATTATTCAGTTAAAAATATGTTACCAAGCCATAAAAAAAAAAGTCATGGGGGCTGGGATATATCTCAATTGGTAGAGTACTTACCTTACATACACAAGGCCCTGGGTTCAATCCTCAGCACCACAAAAACCAACCAACCATCCAAAAAAAAAAAAACAAATTGCAAAAAAGATATGGGAGAATGTTAAATGCATGTAACTAAAAAGCAATCTAAAAAGGCTACTTCTGCAAAATTTAAAGATAATTAAAAGGTAAGTGGGGGCTGGGGCTACAGTTCAGTGGCAGAGCACTTGCCTAGCATGCATGAGGCACTGGGTTCAATCCTCAGCACCATATAAAACAAACAAATAAAATAAAGGCATTCTGTCCATCTACAACTACAAATTTTTTTTCTAAAAGTGATATGATAAATTGTGGTATAAAGGTGTATTAAGAATTGTGATCCAAAAAAAAAAAATTAGAGAGCTCATGTATAATGGCAAAATTTTGCGTGAACATACTCTATATACAGAGTTATGAAAAATTGTGATGTGAATGGATAATTATGAATGTAATGCATTCCACTATTGTCATGTATGTAAGAAAAAAAAGATAAGTGATTTCCAGGAATTTAGGGATAAGGAAGGAGGAATAGGTGAAGCACAGAGATTTTAATGGAAGTGAAACATCCTGCATACATATCTTGATATATTTGTCCAAACCTGTGGAATGTCCAACACAAAAACTTTTGAGAATGTTTCAATGATTCATTAATTGTAACAAACATTCTACACTGGTGCAAAATATCCATGGTGAGGATGTTCTATGTGTATGTCTAGAAAGAGGGTCATGTGGGAACTCTGTACTTTTCACTGAATTTTGCCATGAACCTTAAGCTGCCCTAAAAAGTAAAGTAAAAAAATTAGTACTTGATTCAGTTATTGGAAAATTTTTAAGTGTCCTTGGAATATAAATAATGTAATTTACTTATTCATTTATAAGTATTATGAATTCTAAATATGTATATTTCCAGTGACAACTTAGTGACCAAATTGAAAGTGCTATAAATGTAAATATAAATACTAAATATCAGATTTAGTACAAAAGAAAATAATATAAAGTATCTCAGTCATATACTATTTTTCAAAAATTTTCTTTAGTTATTTTTTTTTAAAGATAGAGTGAGAGAGAGAGAGAGAATTTTAATATTTATTTTTTAGTTTTTGGCGGACACAACATCTTTGTTTGTATGTGGTGCTGAGGATTGAACCTGGGCCGCACACATGCGAGGCGAGCGCGCTACTGCTTGAGCCACATCCCCAGCCCTTCTTTAGTTATTGATGGACCTTTCTTTTATTTATTAAATGCAGTGCTGAGAATCGAACCCAGTGCCTCACACATGCTAGGCAAGTGCTCTGCCATGGAGCCACAACCCCAGCCCAGTCATATACTACTTAAAATGATAACATTTTGGATATATTGGTTAAATATCAAAATTTCACCTATTTTTAAAATGTGATAATTAGAAAGTTTAATAGGTGTTGGGTTCTATTTCTACTGGCTAGTGATGCACAGGATAGTCATATTGCAAATGTTCACACCACCTCTTCAGAAAAGCCTTCCCTGGTCATCCTATCTAAAATAGCACACTGGGGCTGAGGATGTAGCTCAGTGTTTTGCTTGCATAGCAGAAGTGAGGCCCTGGGTGTGAGTCCAGCACTGCAAAAAACAAAAATAAAATAGCATACTTGGGTCTGGCACAGTGGCACATACCTATGATCACAGCAAGTTGGGAGACTGAGGCAGGAGGATCACAAGTTCAAGGCCCACCTGGGCAACATAGCAAGACCCTGTCTCAATTTTAAAAAGAATTATGGATGCAGTTCAATGTGAGACATTTGCCTAGCGAATGTGAGGCTCTGGGTCTGATCCCCAGTACTGGTAAAGAAAAAAACAAATACAAAAAAGAATGAAATAGCACCTCATGCATCAATATTTTATTCTATTTTTCTCAACGTTTACCATTATCTGGTGTAGAATAATATAGAAATAATGTCTTATCTCTTTCTTTGGCATATAAATTTCATGAAGCAGGCATTTTTGTCCGTGCAGTATCTCTAGTACTCTGAAATGTTTTCTGTAAATAATAGATAATAACATAATTAATTAGATAGGAGGTACTGAAGACTAAATCTCTAACACTGAATTTCTTGTAGCATATGTTCATTATTTTATGTATATATTTTTGATGGATCTTATTCATTTACTTGTATGCAGTGCTGAGAATCAAACCCAGTGCCTCACACATGCTAGGCAAGCGCTGTACCACTGAGCCACAACCCCAGCCCCTGTCCATTAATTTTGATGAAAAGAATCCCAAATCCACATTTCTATGTTTCTCAACATTTCCATCCTATATTATTTCTTATCCTTTGTTTTTAGTACTGGGGATTGTCTACCCTGTATTTTCAAATACTTACACAATACAGCTTCATTTGTATGTCCTCAAGTTCATTATTTTGCCATCTACAATTTCCTATTAAGCACAATGAGTTTTTCATTTATTATACTTTGCAGTTCTAGAGTTTCCATTAGTTCTCTATAATTCCATGTCTGTGTAGAGATTCCCTCTATTCACTCCTTCATTAAAAACATTTTCAGGACTGGGGTTATGGCTCAGTGGTAGAGCGCTTGCCTAACACGTGTGAGGCACTGGGTTTGATCCCCAGCACCATATAAAAATAAATAAAATAAAGGTGTAAAAAATAAATAAAAAGAACATGTTTTCAGTTAACCCTTTTATGTTTGTGATCCTGGGGAGAAGGGGATTGAAGCTAGGGCTTTGTGTACTCCCACTACCAGCCCCATTTAATTCTTTGAAAATATTTAGTAATAGCTGCATTGATGACAAACAAAGGCCATAAATTGATTTTTATTTTTAATCTTACTTTTTTGAAATAGGGTCTCACTTTGTTGCTCAGACTGATCATGATTCTCCTTACCTCATCCTCCCAAGTAGCTAGAGGATTAGAGTTGTGTGCCAACATGCTAGGCCATCAATTTTTTGAAACCATGAATTGCATTTTGGTTTTTTGTATGTTATCTAGTCATTTTTCATGAATACTGGATAAGTGTAATACCTTGTAGAAACTCTGGATTCTGTTTTTCTTTTTTTTCCTTAAGTACTGGGGCCTGAACCTAGGGGTGTTCTACCACTGAGTTACATCCCCAGCTCTTTTCATTTTTTTAAAAATATCTATTTCTTAGTTTTCGGTGGGCGCAACATCTTTATTTTATTTTTATGTGGTGCTGAGGATCGAACCCAGTGCCCCGTGCATGCCAGGCAAGCGCACTACCACTTGAGCCATATCCTCAGCCCCTCTTTTCATTTTATTTTGAGACAGGTCTCATTAAATTGTCAAGGCTGTCCTTAAACTTGTGATTCTCCTGCCTCAGCCTCCTAAGTCATTGGGATTACAGGTGTGGGCCACTGTGCCCAACTGGATTCTGTTATCTTAGCTGAAAATTGCTGCTGCTTGTTTTAGAAGACATTCCAGTTACTGAGTAGTCACCAAACTTGAATATACTTATTTTTTACTTTGTTAGCTCATATTAAACCCAAAAATTTTTCAAATTTTAACTTGGCAGAATGCAATTCCCATTTTGTTTCCTCTATCAGTCTTTTCAGGACTTAATGTTAGGCTTTGTTAGAGCAGTTCTTCCTTCATTTCTTTCCATTCTGTGTTTGAGATTGAACCCAGGCCTCACACATGCTAGGTAAGCACTCTAACTATACATCAGGTGGTCTTGATCTGAGCAGGGATAGCCCAATATGTATTCCCTTATGGGAACCCCTATATGTATTTCTGGATTTTTCTGGTGTCCCACGCATTAGATAGATCTCAACTGTTTGAGCTATCCCCCACGATGATCTCCATGTCCTCAAGTCAGCAGAACCCTGTGCTCTGCTCCGACTCTGTCATTTTTTTTTAACATTTATTTTTTAGTTGTAGTTGGACATAATATCTTTATTTATTTATTTTTATGTGGTGCTGAGGATAGAACCCAGGGCCTCACACGTCTACATCTGAGCCACAGTCCCAGCCCCTCAGACTCATCTTTTTATATACCACAGGAAGCTTGGTGATTATGGGATTCACTGCCTAAATTTCCCTTCTCTCATAGATCGTAAACCTGTGTTGCCTGAAAACAGTTGCCTAATATATCTTGTCTAGTCCTATAATCCAAGAGGGCTAGTTAGCCTACTACATTATGGTGAGAAGCATAGGTCACTCTTCCCTCGGATTTTTTTTACATATTTGGGCTGGGGATATGGCTCAAGCGGTAGCGCGCTCACCTTGCATGTGTGCGGCCCGGGGTTCCATCCTCAGCACCACATACAAACAAAGATGTTGTGTCCGTCGAAAACTAAAAGAATAAATAAATACTTAAAAAAATTTTTTTTAGTTGTGAGTGGACCTTTATTTATTTATATATGGTGCATAGAATCAAATCAAGTGCCTTACACATGCTAGGCAAGTGCTATATACCACTGAGCTATGACCTCAGCCCTCTTCTCTTGGATTTTTTTTTTAAGTGAAACTAAGGGAAGAGAGTAGCCCATCAGATAGCAAAACTAAGAAAAATAGGACCTCCTAGGTGTCACAGAGCTTTGAGGAGGGAACTGGTTTGAGAAAATGAAGGTAATAAGAATGTTATAAAGAGAAGCAGAAATGGAAATTGGTGAAACAAAATCTTGGTAGCATTCATGTTCCATGTTTGAGTTGTCTTCAAGCCAGGGTTCTTCTACTCTTGATAATAGTTTTCTTACATGGACCATTACACCAATTATTTTTTGTTAGTTAGCTGAAATTACATTTGAAACCAATAGAGAGGAGAATCTAAAATGGAACTGGATTAGGCTTGATGTGGCCCAATTGGAACTGAATATTGATGGTTCACGTGTGATATAAATAATAAGCTAGACTTTGGATATATCACACTGTTTATCTTATCTTATTGATGTTTTCAGGGTAAGCCATTATGGGAAATGACTTCCACACAACTGTTTTGTTTTTTTGTTGTTGTTTTATCTTGGGAATTGAACCCAGTGGTGCTTTTCCATTAGATTGCACCCCCAGTCCTTTTTATTTTTTGAGACAGGGTCTCACTAAGTTGCTGAGGCTGTCTTCAAACTTTCCATCTTCCTGCTTCAGCCTCCTAAGTCACTGAGACTATAGCCATGTGCTACTTACTGTGCCTAGTCCTCACAATTTCTTTTATAAACAAATTCTCTGACTTCAAACTTGAGCAAAGTTTGTTGTTACATGATTATACAAATAAGATTAAAGATACAATCTTAATACTTTTTTAAAACTAGCAACGTTTTAGAAATGCTTTTGAAGACATATTATATTTTCCTTGCAATCAGCATCCCCTGCTTTTTTATTTGAGTTGGGGGTAATGGGGATCAAAACAAATGCCTTGTGCATGCAAGGAAAGTGCTCTACCTCAATATATCCTCAGCCCCACCATGCATATTTTATACTTTGTACTTTCACTTTCTGGGTCAGTACCAGTGACCTGAACTTACAAGCTCTCCTTGTCTTGCCCCCTCTATCTTTCCAGCATCCTTTCTCTTCCTCTTGGTCATTACCTTCTAATTACACAACTAAAATGTTTCCATTGAATGAAAACATGATTTATTTTGAACTCTAACCTCAAAAAATTTATTTTTAACAGGCGTTTTTCACTATTTAAAGTCATCTGGTTCATTTGTTTACTTGTGTTGTTTGACTGCCCCCACCTGAATTTAAGTACCAGAATAAACTTTATCTATCTTATCGATTCATCTTACTAGAACAAGGCACACGAAAGATATTCAGTGTTTGTGGATAAACTCACCTTATAACAAACAGCTTTCCTGTAAACATTTCTGCTTTAGCTTAACTTAAATAAGCACTAATTTACTCAAAATCTCAGTGTTAAAAATGTGACTATATCACGAGATAGTCGAGAATGTAAGGTATTAGATACAGCAAAACAGTGAAACAAGTTTAATTTTTCATTTATTAGAACCCAGTAAGTGATGATTTTAGAAGTAGAACTTTCATCAAATTAACAATTCAGGGCAAAAATACATTTAAAAAAACTAAATCTTAAGGCAGAAGTAAAACAAAAACAGCATAGTAATATAGATTGTAGAATGTCAGAATTTTAAGACATCTACATAATATTTTATAGCACTAAAATGTTAATACAGTCAGAAATATTATCAATTGGTCCAAAATTTCTTGATTTATAAAATGTCTAGACTGCCAATTGAAGAAATTTTGCTATGTAAGTAATAGTTATCATATAACCAAATGATCATTTTTATGAAAAGGAACTAAGGTAATTTCATTTGTAAAGATTTTATAATATTAAATATGAAATATTTCTAGGAATATTTTTAGATTCACCTCTCCCATTAATGCCCAAATTTATTCTGAACAGGTGTTTTTCACTATTTAAAGTCATTTAAAAGGATGTACACCAAAGGATATACATCACTTCCTTTTAACTAACTCCCTTTTAAAAATTATGTGAACCATCATACCTGTAGTCTTGACCCTACTGTTAACAAAAACATGAACACTACTTAGTTTGATATGGTGGAAAAAACTATTTTAGTAAATTACTGCATCTTTTCCTAGTCATTAAATAATTTCCAGTTGAAAGCTAAGAATTTTTGCACCTCAACAAGTGAATAATCTATCTATAAGTTTGAATCATGACAGGAAACTTAATGTGGGGGTGCAGTATTTCATGTTTTGGGTTTGTTTATTTTGTGGTGCTGGGGAGAAACTCAGAACTTTATACATACTAGCCAAGCACTCTATCACTAAGCTATATCCCCTGCCTGATATTTCATGTTTATATGCAATTAATGGTAGCCCTTTTGAAAAACAGGGTTAAACAACTTTAAACATCCTGGTATGATCCAAACCTTTAGTTTTTTGGGGGGAGAGGTACTATTTAAAAGTGCTTTAAATAAGAAAATAAGGGTTAGCTAGCTTACACATTTGACTAAATAGTGTCAAAAAATGCATTTAAAACAATTTTGTGTAAGTCTAGCAAATATGAGGTTGATGGGTTCTTAACTAACATTAATTACAAAGATTCATTTTTATTATAAACTTTTAAGCTATTTTAATAAAACAGCTGTAGACCTCACTGTATATCTATTTATGTGTGCATTAATAAAAACCTGTTAAAATTGCTTATTTAGTAGTTCTGAAAAAGTCTAGTTAAATAAGATCATTAAAACTACCAGAAAAGCTTTGAAATATCAATTGTAGATTCATTTCAAGGTAGATTTAGCTCCTTTCAGGATCTGGCATTTAATTTATCTTCACTGACCTGAACTCTGAAAAAAAAATTTTCTTTTAGCCAGTGCTGACTATAGTTAAATAGTACTGATATTACTTGAGAAAGAAAAAATTGAAAATATATCGTCCATCATGCATTCCACAATTTCAAGAACTAACGTAAACAATAACTCATATATTCTGTTATGTCTTTGAAGTTTATCTCAAATTCCATCAGGCCTCAGCTGAAAGTTAATATGCCAAAACACATTAGCACTTGAGTAGAGAGGCAGTTTTGTACACGGTAACTAGTGTTTGGCATCCAATTTCCCCTCTTTTACATAACTATTCTAGGCATAACTCCTGAAAAGCATGAAATGAGGGGCAGATAGAACAGAACACCTGTTGGGCTAACAAGAAGATGTTAGTGTATAAAAAATTCTCAGCTGAATAATTGTTCTCACTGTGGCTATGCTATGTGCATCATAAAACATCTACATAACCATTTTCTCCCATTTGTCTATTTGTGGAAAAAAATTAGGCTCAAAAAAATGTGAAATATACATTAGTTTGCTTTAAATGCAAAGATTATCTATTTTTGGCTCAACTGTATCATAACCAAAAGTCTTCTTTGATAATACAATATGAAAAAGTTCACATATGTACATGGGTACATTCCTTCATTAAAGTTTTTCCTTACATCTATCTCAATGTATCTTTACAACTGATACAACTGATCTTTACAACAGAAGTCAAAAATGACAAAGTAGAAATGATTCCATTTTACAGCACTTTAGGTTTTGTGATATTTTTTTTAGGAGTTAAAGAACATCATTGAAACGTTGCTTTCCATAGTCTGCAGGATCCATCTGAAGCTCTCTCTCTTCATCATCTGTAAGTAAAATAATTATGTATTAAGAATAATATCTTAAAATCATAATAGAAACCCAACTTAGAACTGTTTCAATTTTTTTTCAGCCTTAATGTCATTTTCTCTTGTTATTTCTCACCTAATGTATACAGTACTCTATATCCTAGTGGCTTAGCTAAAGAGTAAAAAGTGAAATAATCTTCCAAAACAGACTTCATTCTTTAGATTACATTATTTCTAAAGTACTTTGAAGACAAATGTAGAGCTAGATAGATACAGCTAGCAAAACTTTAGGAAACCTCAATATTTAGGAGTCAATCCTTTTTTATACATATATTATTTCTATAATATACAGGTGAAGATTTAAATTAAAGCTCTGGTAGAAACACTTCTGTGTATATTTTACTGACTTTAAAAACAAAATCTCAAAATTGAAAAAAACAAAAATTGAACTTGGGCACTCAACCACTGAGCCACATCACCAGCCCTATTTTGTATTTTATTTAGAGGCAGGATCTCACTGAGATGTTTAGCACTTAACTTTTGCTGAGGCTGGCTTTGAACTCATGATCTTCCTGCCTCACCCTCCCAAGCTGCTGGGATTATAGATGTGAGTCACCATGCCTGGCATAAAATCTTTTCTAATTATAAAAGTAATCCATGCTGGAAATGTAAAAATTAGAAAATAAAAGAGAAAAATAAGTCACTTCTGATCCCAATATTTAACATTCAGGTGAATTTCTCTACTTCTTTGGGGAATAGCTTATCCTTGACTTCTACATGGAGTATATTAACCAAATTTTAATCTGTTCTTTACCAAAAAGAAAAAAAATCATTATATCCTCAAAGCCACTTTGAGTAGCTATTGAATTTACTCCAATAGATGCTTTGAAGTTTGATTTACTTGGGTATTGACAGGTTTTCCTGTTTCCTTCTTGGCTATCAGCTGTTACTGCATTGTTGACAAAAAAAAAAAATGTGCTTCTTTTCTAATTTTGTTGCTGTTTGTACTGGTCATTGAACCCAGGGGCACTTAACCACTAAGCTACATTCCCATTCCTTTTTATTTTTTAGTTAGAGGCAGGGTCTCACTAAATTGCTGGTGCTGGCCCCCAACTTGTTTATCATCATGTCTCCCGAGTTTTGGGGATTACAGATGTGTGCCACTGGGCTCCACTTCTTTTCTAGTTTTTGCTGTAGACTACAGATTCTGAAATAAGACTGCTCAAAAAAAAAATTAATTAACATGTTAGAATTTGAATTAGAATGAAAAGTATTTTAATCAGAACCTGAGAGGCTCCCTTTGAGAACATGGCTTTTTATGACATCCTTATATTAGATATGACAGTTTTTTGGGTTTGTTTATTATTTGGGGAAATTGAACTCCAGGACTTGCACTATCAATTAGCTATATCCTCTGTCCTTTTTATTTTGAGACAGGGTCTTGCAAATTCATCCAGGCTGACATCAAACTTGGAATCCTTTTGCCTCAGCCTCCTGAATCACAGGGATTTATAGGCCTGCACCACTGAGCCCAGCCTTGATAGGTTTGTTTTATTCTAAAACAGCAAAAAAATTTTGCACCACTTTCTTAAACTCATCACACATCATTAACAGTATAATCCCCTAGGCATGATAACCCCAAATCTGTTTAACATGTACAATGGCTAAAATCATATTTATATTCACATTTGTATTTTGTAAACATGCTAATCAATTTCTTGTCAAAGAACTCTCTGTACTTAAAAAAAAATGGTTTTAAAATGGAAAATAAGCACTGGCATATTTCCAGAAAGTTCTCTTTAGAATCCATGTTATGGGACTCACCTATGGCTATAAATACATCTTTCAAGACATAGTAATTAAGTGCAGACTTAATCACCTTGGAGCACTGGAAAATTCCTAGAAACTTAACAGAAAAATCACTGAAGGAAAAAATGTTACATTTCTGGCTTTTTAAATGAATAAAAGCACAGGGGAAATGAGGTACAACAAAGGTCTAGGAATAGAAAAACTTAAATCTGCTCTTGACTCAGGTACTTAACAAACATGATCTAGTTCTAAACTGCTTTGGACCTCTAATTAATTTTTTTTTTTGCATTTGTAGATAGACAGCATGCCTTTATTTTATTTGTTTATTTTTAGGTGGTGCTAAAAATTGAACCCAGTGCCTCACATGTGCAAGGCAAGCACTCTGCCACTGAGCTACAGCCCCAGCCCTCTAATTATCTTTTTAGTAGAACAGGATAAACTGTACTGGGAATTCAGTCATCATACCTACATTGCCATAATAAAGAAATGCTTTTAAATTCTATATATTCTTAATGATAAACATTTGAAACCCAACTTAATAAATTAGGGAACAGCCATAATTCCCCTCCCTACTTTTTGAAGAGTTAATACTACACCTAAAGAATAAAAGTCTTGAAGAATCTCTGAAAATATATTTTAAATTCTTTTTTTTTTTGTACCAGGGATTAAATCCAGAGGCACTCAACCACTGAGGCACGTCCCCAGTCCTAATTTATATTTTATATAGAGACAGGGTCTCATTGAGTTGCTTAGGGCCTTACTAAGTTGCTGAGGCTGGCTTTGAACTCAAATTGATGGGATTACAGGCGTGCACCAATGCACTGGCTTTAGGTCTCTTAAGTAATCTTTTTTAGTCAGTTTACCAGAATTTATCTTCTTTATTTGGCTGAGTTGATGTTCTTGCATTTTTCTGTTCTCTGTGATAAGGAAGTCCCTTTATGTAGCTGCCCTATCTTCCTGCCACTACCTAGAATTCTACAATGAAACAAAAATATTAAATGACAGCCCTCAGCTTAAGTTAAGATTTCACTTGCAAGGACTGGGGCTGTAGCTCAGCAACAGCACACTTGCCTGGCATGTGTGACACAATGGGTTCGATTCTCAGCACCGCAAATAAATAAATAAAATAAAGATCCATCAACAACTAATAAAAATACTAAAAAAAAAGATTCACTTGCAAATAAAGAAATTCAAAAATTTAACAACCTCTGACTTATTTCATCAAAGATATAAATAAGCTACTTCTCTTTCTTTCTTTCTTTTTTCTTTTCTTTTTTTTTTTTTTTTTTTGGAACGAGGGATTGAATCCAGGGGCACTTAACCACTGAGCCATGTCCCAGCTCTTTTTTTGTATTTTATTTAGACACAGGGTTTTGCTGAGTTGCTTAGGGCCTTGCTAAGTTGCTGAAGCTGGTTTGGAATTTGTGATCCTCCTGCCTCAGCCTCCTAAACCACTTGAGTTAAAGGCGTGCACCACCTCCCCTGGCTTATAGCCTACTATTTAGCCTACTATTTCTTTATATTGCTTAGAATTCAATGAATTCATTTTCTTGTTAAAAGAATAGAAGGGCAGCAATAAAAGTACTGAGTACCTGAATGAGAAATAGGAGTAGGAAGGGAGAAGGGTTAAAAAAAGGGAAAAAGAAGGCAATGAAAATAAATGTACCTACTGTGGTAAAAACCCATAAAAAAATTAAACTGAAATCTTGTGAGAAAGCTCATCAACTTTAAAAGAGCAAAAACCAATTATATACACACCTTTATGAAATGATTATCAATCATGGTTGAAATTAATGGTTCTAATAAAAACCTCAAAAATATCCAATGAGATGATAGAAAAACCCTTTAAAAAACAAAACAAAACAAAGAGAATATTTAAAGTGCAAACCAAGCAAACTCATAAGATCAGAAGTTAAAGGGTTATTACCCTAGTCACAGTTATAAGAATAAAAAATCTCAATAAGAATAAATTTTTATCAGTTAATGACATTTATTGAGGGCCCTGCAAGAAAATGAGTATGAAGTCAGAAAAGGACACAAGCAAAACAGAAGGAAAAATAAAAGAAAATTCCTGCTCTCCAAGAGCTTACAATCTAATTAGTGATGATATACATGCAGTGAAAAAGCCTTAAAGTGTTATATATAATTGCAAATAAGTGTAGTCCAAACAAACCACAAAAGTAGTGAGAAAAGAAGGTAAAATTTATAAAAGATATGAAATTATGAAAAAACTGAGTAAAATTTATTTTATATAACCAAAAAAGTTTGAGATAATTCTCATTAATATAATTTTAAGTAACTCCTAACACTAATCTTTCTTCTACTTCTAATAATCATGTTTTTCCAAAACTAGAATGTACTACCAGAATGCCTACACGGAAGTCAGAAACTCTAGTTTTTCTTTTTATATTATATATAGTATTCTATGACAACTATATTCTATATTTTTAAAAAAATTTTTTCTTAGTTGTAGTTGGACACAATACTTTTATTTTATTTATTTATTTTTATGTGGTGCCGAGGATCGAACCTAGCACCTCACACGTACAAGGTGAGTGCTCTACTGCTGAGCCACAACCTTATTCTGAGTTTTTAAAAACAATTCCTATCATGAAACTCAGTAAAAATGTAATTACTATAAAAAGAGTTAAGGAAGAAATCAAAATAGGTTATAGTGAAAAATATTTCATGCATCACATAATGGCAATCTTATACATCACATCCTAAGGGTCATAATCAACTTTTATAGAAGATTCTAAAACTCCACAAATTGTACTAAACAATAAGCAGGCAGAAAATAAGCCTAAAAAACAATATACTCTGATAATGCATGCATGGGTAGGGCTGCATGCACACAGGTAGAGTCTGAATTTTACTAAGTTAAAAGCTCAGAAGTAACATAGTTAACAAAAATATGTGTTGAATCTGTGTATTAAACATAAGATAAAGCTTCTTCACAAAGCCTATTACAAAAAACTTAAAAATAATTTTCCTATGTTATATCAGTGGTGAAATAATTTTTATTTCAATATGGAGGAAACTGTTCCCTTTGTAGTTTCCTTATAACAAAAAGGCTGCCTGGGCAATACTTGCCTAGAAAAATGAAATGTTTTCAGATAAGAAACTGGAAAAGAATAATTTTTTTCAGGAAGCATTTGCCTTATTTTAAAGTCTAGTCATTTTAACAATTTAATTCTAAAATTTCTGAGAATTATAAGTTTCAAATTGCAACTGCCTCAATAATACACAGAATAACTAAAACTTAAAAAAATTATTGATAGATCTACAACTTCTACTATCATAAGATACTTTTAAAAGTAAAACTGAAAATCTGCCCAGAACCTCTTTGAATTAATATTAAGACTTTACTGATGCTAATAAATGGGGAAAATTTACACAAATTCAACCAAAAAACTTAGAGGTGGGTTTCACTGTCACAGCATGGAGGCCAGGCCCACGCTCACCTTGGACGTCTTCCTCTCCACCATCACCATCTTCTTCCTCATTGTAAGCCAGTTCAGCCTGCTTGTCTGCCTCATACTCACCTACGTTACCATCATCCCCATTATAATCCGCCAGTTTAGAGCCATGCTGCGGATCAACAGGGGATTCATTTTCATCAAAGAATCGGCCTGTGAAGTAGGTAGAGGATTAATTCAAGAGTACAGAGAGAAGAAAAGAAGGGACCTATACTGAAGGCAGACCAGAAAGCAGACAAGTGAAACCTTGCAACTTTCAGGGTAGTGGCTATAAAAAGAATGCATTTGATCATCCAAGACAAAAGTAAATAAGAGTTAAGACTCTGAAAATAACTTTTACTTAAGAAGTTCTTTTTTTGGGTTTAATACTTGCTACTTAAGGTTTGAATATTGTCTTAAAGAAAAGAGCAACATTTTCAGGACTATTTTGCTAATGACAAATTATTTCCCTAATATAAATATTTGTTTAATTTAACACTTTAGGAGAAGAATTAAATAATTTTATTACTAGATGCAATACATATTTAAAATCTGCAGTCATTTATTGTTTTATGAAATATAATTTTCCATGAATAATTTTGAAAACTTACAGGCTAAGTTCTTTTTGTATACAAACTAACATATTTGAGAACAAGCATAAATTCCTTTAGTAATATTGATTCATTATAATCATGGGCTTCCAAAGAAGGATGGCAAAGAATGAGAATCAGAATTCCTAGTGGTACATGCTTTGAAAAAGCATCCCAAGTCATTCTGGCTTATTTCTTTCACTTTCCCTAAAGTAATTAAAAAAAAAAAAAAAGTCAATGAAAGTTTAAGAAAGTTGACCTACATGAGGTCATTATATTGAATACATTTATGATAATCAGAAATCAAGAAGAGCAATAAAATAACACCTACCATAGGAAGCTGTTCAACACTAGACATTAAAAATAAAAATATCAGCTATGCCTGGTGGCACATGCCTGTAAATCCCCATCAACTTGGGAGGCTGAGGCAAGAGGATAGCAAGTTTGGGGTCAGCTTCAGTAACTTAGCCAGTCTCTGTCTCAAAAAATAAAAAGAGCTGGTAATGTAGCTCAATGGTGGAGCACTTTTGGGTTTAATCTTCAGTACCACCTCTCCCCAAAAAGCCCCAAACAAAAAACTACATAAATAAAATTTAAAGGAATAAAATTAAATAAAAATATTAAGCACACTAAGATCTGACTTACAAATGCAAGTAAAACTCTACTCTGACATTACATTTAACTAGCGTAAAAGTAGATGTTATTCTAATCTCTAAAATATGAATAAAATGTACAATAAAGATATAGGAATTTAAGGCTTAAAATTTTAACAATTTTTTCTAATAAGTCTAATATATTTCAAAAATTTATATTGCAATGAGACACTCAAGAAAAAAGTTAACAGCCTAACTTCCTTTGTTTGGAAAGAACTACAATTCAACAAATGACTTACCACATCATGAAGCCAAAATCTTTCTACTTGTAGGGTAAAGAGCCAATCAGGAAAATAGTTAAAGAACAAATTTCATAGGCGTGAGGGGATATGTGTGGGGGATAAGAAAGACTGAAGTAACTGGGTCCATTAGAAAGTGTGAATTCATGTTATATCTATTTTAGAATAAAATAAAGGCATGTACAATAAGTAAATAAATAAATGGAAAAAATTGAACAAATAAAGTTGTAAGTGGGTGCAGGGGCACATGCCTGATATCACAGCTATTTGGGAAGCTGAGTCAGGAAGATCACAAATTCAGGGCCACCCGAGGTGATTTAGTAATACCCTATTTCAAAATAAAATTTAAAAAGGGTTGAGAATGTAGCAGTACAGTATTTGGCTGGCATGTACAAGGCCCTGGATACATCACCAGAGGGCCAAAAGAAAAAAGAATTACAGAAAAGAAATGGATGTACAAGAGTTAAAAAGAAGAAACAGTAACAAGAGAAGAATAGAAAAGCTATTTATTAGAAGAACACCATTTCCTAACTATACTTAAATATAAAATAAACACTTTGAGCTGGGTATGATAGTGCACACCTATAACCCCAGTCAAGAGGATCACAAGTTCAAAGCCACACTCAGCAAACTAGTGAGGCCCTGAACAACTTAGAACTTGTCTCAAAATAAAACATTTACATTTAAAAAAAGGGGGAGGTGGGGCTGGGGCTCCATGGTTAAGTACCCCTGGGTCAATCCCTAGTACCAAATAAATAAATGAATACTTTGAGTAGCTTTTTTAATTATCTCTTTCCTTAATGATAAAAATAAATGTAGTCAGGCTGGGGATATAACTCAGTTGTAGAGTGCTTGCCTCACATGCACAAAGCCCTGGGTTAAACCCCCAGCACCACCAAAATTATAAAAAAAAAAAATGGATAAAGAAGTTAAACCATCTTTACACAGGGTAAAACTACTGTTTAAACATATGAAGAACATGGTAGCACATGCCTCTTAATCCCAGCTACTCAGGAGGAGAGCAAATTCAAGACCAGCACTGGCAGCTTAGCAAAACCTGTCTCAAAAATAACAAGGGCTGAAGATGCAGCGCAGTGGTAGAGCACCCCTGGGTTTGATCCCCAGTATGCATAAAAAAAATTACGAACACTTAAATATGGTAGTTACTAGTAAGCACTTTTTCAAAGTATGCTATTTTCTCAAAACATTTTGATTTTTATCAGTTATGAAATATAGAAAACTAAAAAAATAGTCTAAGAGAAGTTACTGAAAAATACACTTAATTTAAATATTGTCAGACATGGAAAATTTAATTACAGAAATGGCCCATCTGTGTTTATTATAATTTTCCAACAGAACAACTTAAAATCGCTGCTTTATTTGGTACTGGGGACCAAACCTAGGAGCACTTAACCACTGAGCCACATCACCAGTCCTTTTTGTTTTTTATTTTGAGACAGTGTCTCACTAAGTTGCTTAAGGACTCACTAAGTTTCTCAGGGTGGCTTTGAACTTGTGACCCTCCTGCCTCAGCCTCCTGAGCTGCTAGAATTACAGACATGTGCCACCATGCCAGGCTAAAGTTTGTTTTTTGAGAGTTTGGCTGATTATATGAGTAGCCTGAATTAGGTCATAAAATTTTAATATAATACTATAATTAGGATGACACTCAGAGATAATTTTTAAAAATCAATAACAAGAAGAGATAACCATACAACTGCCCCTTTTTAAACAGTAATCTGTGCTGTTTCCTGTTTGGAGAAAGAGCTAGCTCCTAATACAAATATTAGATAAATAAAGAAGTTTCTAAAATAGATGAGAGGGAAAAACAGCCAGTTACACAGTTGTTAGTCAAGTGGAAGAGATCTGACAAACAATATAGATTAAAAAGTGCATAAAATAGAGATCATTGCCACAGAGTGCTATATTATACAGTTGCTAAGCAATATATATCAGTGTGGTCTAAGAGTTAAAGGGAAGGTTTCAAAGAGAAGATAAATATGGGCTGGGGTGTCAGTGGTAGTACCACAAGGCCTTGGATGCAATTCCCAGCACCAAAACAAATAAACAAACACTGCCCCCCGCCCACCCCCAAAGGCAAATTTATTAGACTATGATAAAGAAAAGAAAGGAAGCGTCTAGCCAGGTGTGGTGGCAAGCTACTTGGGAGACTCAGGTGGGAAGATTACTGGGGGTGCAAGTGTTTGAGTAGGGCAACCTAGTGAGACTCCCATTGGTAGGCAAGTGGGTAAAGCAGCAGCAGCAGCAGCAGGATTCAAACAGGTGAAAATGAAGATGGAGTATTTAGGAGATAGTGAAAATATTTATTTGACTATAAGAAAGAGAAAATTTGGGCAAGCAAATTAGGGATAATTATGGAAGATTTTCAAACTAAGAGATTTTAAAAGGCCTATATCCATTTCACTATTTGAAGCAAATGACAAAGTATCTATAATGCTCTTTCCTCCATCCACTCAATTAATATCCAATCATGTATGTGAAAGGTACTATACTGGGCACTGTGATACAAAAATGAAGTAACCATTTCCATTACCAATAACTCAGTGTATGTGGTAAGGGAAACAAGACACATAAATAATTAGTGATGCCATATGTGCTAGAGCACAATGAACTAGAAAGTGTCATATAACTATAGAGAGAGTTGATACAGTTGGTTTACCTATGATGGAATGAATCTGAACTTTATGGAGGAGTAACAGCTATCATTTCTTTTAAGCATACTGAGAACAGGAATCTAATCTGCCTTATATCTAATAGCATCTCCAGAATTCATTCAAGTGAGAAGCTGTGAGAACATCAGACTATAAAGGTAGAAGAAATGTTAGAACCAAGTAAATCAAATAATTTTGAAAATGGCAAACTGATTATATATATAGCATAATATATTAGAAAAAGACAAAGGATGATTCTACAAACCAAGGATGGAAACTAAAAATAATGGTACCTATACCCCAAAATGGAATAACTGGTAATGTATGGAAAGTAAATGTTGCTTTTGATATACTGAGCTGGGATTACAGGAAGATATCCAAATAAAAATATTTTATAAGACACATGGAAATACAGATCCAGGCTCTAGTTACAAAATAAGGGCTAGGATTATATAGTTTTAAGACTCAGAAATTTCAAAATATTAAGCTCTGAAAAGACAATTTCTCTTAGGAAATAAATATTTACAAAGAATGGCTAAGTCAAAGGAGCAATCTTGGGGAATAACTATATTTAAGAATATATTTAAATAAATATATTATTTATATTTAAATATAGTTATTTAAATATAAATAATAACTATATTTATTTATATTTAAATAACTATATTTAAAAAGAAGTAACAAGGGCAAATTTATCATTGTAATTTGTCTGTGATGTATTTTTGGGGGGGGAGAATTAAGTATTAAACTTCATCTCTGAAGCATTTCATCTATTTCATGACCTTTAATTTGGTTCTATCCCTCAGTGACCAAATTATTAAAGCTGTGCCCACCAAGCAGAATAATAAGCATAATTATATTTTAGTTTAGATACCCAAATTTCCTTATATTGTGGCAAAATTCAGTTGTACATTTGAATATTATATTTGTCCTGGTGGTTGGCTAAAAATGATTATCTTAGAGTCTATTAGCCACAAAACAGCTTCATTCCAAGAGTTTAAATCTGAGAACACAGAGAAGAAGCAAGAGGCCCACAAGTTATTCAAAGCCTTTGAGCAACTCAGCAAGACCCTATCTCAAGATATAAAAAGGCTGAGATACAGCTTAGTGGTAGAGGGCCCCTGAGTTCTATATCCCGAAATGGATAAGGAAAAGCAATATTAAGTTTGAAAAACTATCCATTAGGAGATTATTTTCCTTTTTTTATATACTTCTTTTTTCTTCTATATTTTTATTGGTGTATTATAATTACACATGATGATAGGGTTCATCATTACATATTTGTACATGCACATGAGATAACAATAGAGACTGTTTCCAATATTTAAATTCCCTTTTGAGCCAAACTAGTCAAAGAAGTTTACTAAATACATAATAAACACAGAGGCATGTATGAAATACTTTCTCTAATATCTTCTTTTAATTTTTATAACGTGAACTATATATTCTACATCATCTAAAGTATTAAGCTGATACATTTTTTTCAGTTTGTCTTAAGTAATACAATAGAACTTCACATGGAATGATACTCTAAAACAACCTAACAGCCTACACACTTTAATAAAAAGAAAAAAACTAAATCAAAGGATAATACAATAACAATAACATTCCTCAATCACAAAAGAATGTTGTAATCAAGAGAAGCTACAGAACTGGAGATGTACCTCGTGGTAGAGCACTTGCCTTAAAATGTGAATTTAATCCTCAGTACCACAAAAATAAATAAATAAATATTAGAATAAGAGAAAGGAAAACTAAGGCGTATATTTTTAATTCTGCACTATAAATAAAATGAAACACCAAGATAAATTATGGCTTTACTTCATTAGTTCAAGGTTTGTTTATGGGTTTTAATTTCTCAACTACTCGATTAAAAAGTATATTTTTCATGTAATTTAAAATATATTACCATTATTGTAGCAAAATGAATTCATGTGAGTTGATTATAAGTTTAGTAAGAAAGAAAAAAAAGCAATGTGTTTTCTAAGGAAGCAACCACTTTTTCTAGTGTTAAACTATTGGTAGTGAACATTTTCATTTCATTCATTCATTCATTTGGCAGTTAACACATTAAAGTGACTCTTGCATTATTCAGTTTAATACTTAAGAGTTTTGATTATTTCAGGTGCCCCTAAGAGGAGATGTCATAACTTAATCATACCAGCTGGAAGAGTGGGGTATGCAAATGGTGACAAAAATATTACTGCAGGTTTTCCTCACAAAACAACAATGTAGGTAATTACTAGACTGGCTCTTGAATTGTAGAGAAAAGACAAGGAAATGAAAGAAGCATGGGAGGAAGAATCTGTGGAGCATCCAAACAACTTTTCTATCTCCCCATTGCCAAAGAAATTGAACTGCTCTTTCCCCTTCCTTTACATAATCCAGCAGCTTCCCTTTTGCTATTTTTTCCTTTCCTTTTTCTTTTTGGTACTGGGGATTTAACTCAGGGGTGCTTAACCCACTGACCTATAGCCCTAGCCTTTTTTATTTTTTGAGACAGGATCTTGCTAGGTTGTAGAGACTGGGCTTGAATTTCTGATCTTCCTACCTCAGCCTCCAGAGTTGCTAAGATTACAGGTATGTACCACCATGCCGGGTTCCTTAAAACTGATTCTTTAGGGGAAAGGAAGAAGAAAGGAAGGGAAGCAGAGTATTTTGCTTCAAGGTCAAATAATACTGTTCTCCTTTGCCTCACTCTCCTACACCTGCTGAGCCAGTCTCAATAGCACTACAGGATGACGAGGGCTGAGATGGGAAGAAACTTGCTAGTATTTGAAGAAGTAAAATCATGCATATATCAAATATGAATGTCATTACATTAATCTTATATGTATTCAGTAAGTGAATATTTTACTTTCACTATTCAAGCATTATTACTGTAACTGCTACTATTGTTCAGTTCTGGGAATTGAATTCAGGATCTTGGATATGCTAGGCAAGCACTCAATCTACTGAGCTATACCCCGAGCCCCCTTTTTAATTATTTATTGAAACAAGTTCTAAATTGCCCAGAGTGGCCTCAAATTTCCATCTTCTGCCTCAGCCCCTTGAGTCACTGAGATTACAGGCATATGCTACTGGGCCTGGTGAGGCTTATCTCCCTTGGTTGGTTGGTTGGTTTTTTGGTGGTGCTGGAGATGGAGTCCAGAGCCGTGCACAGGTGAGGTGACTGCTCTACCATGAAGCTAAATTCTCAGCCCTATCTTATTTGTTGTTGTTGTTTCTAGTTATTCTTTATTTTCCATTCATTTATGACTGCTCTTGTCTTATTTTTTTTCTTTCTATACCCCTTTAAAATTTGTTAGCTAGGCCATGCTTTTAACTCCAGTCACTTAGAAGTTGAGGCCAGAGGATCTCAAGTTTGAGGCCAGCATTCACAATTTAGTGAGGCCCTAAGCAACTTAGCAAGACCCTGTCTCAAAAATAAAAAATAAAAAGGGCTGTGTATAAGGCTCAATGGTTAAGCAACCCTGAGTTTAATCCCCAGCACCAAACTAAACCAAACCAAAAAGATTTCCTAGTTGGGTTTGCTTACACATGCCTGTAATCCCACCAACTTGGGAGGCTGAAGTAGGAAGACTGCGAGTTCAAGGTCAGCCTGGGCAACTTAAGGAGACCTGTTTTGAAATTTTAAAAAAAGGGGCTGAGGATATAGATCAGTGGTAAAATGCCCAGTTCAATTCTCAGTACTACGTACACACACACATAAAATTCTTTTGTTATTCTTTTTCTCCTGAAGGCAGATTCCCTAGGTTCAAATCCTTACTCTGCTATTTACTAAGAATCTTGGTAGTGTTTTGCAATTTATTTGTCTGTTTCTAGTCCACAAAATGGGAATAAAGATAGTATCTAGGACTGGGAGTGTAACTGAGTGGCAGAGCACTTGCCTAGCACATATGATGCACTGGGTTCAATCCTCAGCACCACATAAAAATAAATATATAAAATAAAGATATAAAACAACAAAAAAAGTCTCTAAACATGTGTTTGTTATGAGTTTACATGTACAAAATGCTTTAGCAGTGTCAATATGGCAGTGGCACATAGTAACCACTCTGTTAGCTATTATTAGCACCATCTTTGGTAGTACTACAACTTCTACCACTACTACCATTATTACTACATAGGTTATTTAGAATTGCTTTTTCTTTAGTTTCTAAAAATAGCAGCTTTTCAATACTATAATATCAATTCCTAATTTGTCATTTTTAATAGTGTACATCAGCTTTCTTTTAATTTCTACAAAGTAATATTTTTATTTTAATTTGTGGTAAAAAATTCAATTTTTTAGGATTTTTCCTTTATATTTTTTTCTTTTCTTTTTTGGGGGGTACCAGGGATTGAACTCAGGGGCACTTAGCCACATCCACAGCCTTTTTTAATTCAGAGACAGGATCTCACTAAGTTGCTTAGATTGGCTTGAAATGTGAGATTTTCCTGCCTTAGACTCCACAGCTGCTGGGATTACCAGTGTGTGCCACTGCACCTGGCACCTTAATACTTAAATTAGTTATACATGACAATAGTATGCATTTTGATACATCATACATATATGGAGTATAACTTCTCATTCTTTTGGTTGTATATGATATAGAGTTAAACTGATCATGTAGTCATTTATGCACATAGGGTAGTAATGTCCAATTCATTCTACTATCCTACCTACCCCATACCCTCTTCCCTCCTTTCAGTCCCCTCTGTCTAATCCAAAGTACCTCTATTCTTCCCTAACTCCACCCTCCACTACTTATTGTGAATTAGCATCCACATATCAGAGAAAACAATCAGCCTTTGGTTCTTTGGGATTGGCTTATTTCACCTAGCATGATATTCTCCAGCTCCATGGTACCATAATACTTTGACATCATAAATTTAGCTATAAATACTAATTTCACATGTATTCCTCATGTTTTGATATGTGTAGTACTTACAGAATTATTTGGTTCTGAAAATTTGAAATGCCCCTCATAAATCCCCACATAGATTATTTAGAATTGCTTTCTTTTTTTTTTTTGTAGTTTCTAAAAGTAGCAGTTTTTCAGTACTATAGTATCAACTCCTAATTTGTCATTTTTAATAGTGTACATCAGCTTTCTTTTAATTTCTACAAAGGAATATTTTTATTTTAATTTGTGGTTAAAAAATACATTATACGGCAAGAACCCCTAACTCATGACACTGGCGATTGAATGTAGAAGTGCTCTACCACAAGCTACATACCCAATTCTTTAATTTTTTTTTTCTTTCTTTTTAAATCTTGAAGGCTCACTGAATTTCCCATGCTGGCCTCAAATTACAATCCTCTTGCCTCCGGCTCCAGAGTCACTGAGATTATGAGTGTACCACCATGCCCATCTATCTCAATCATGTTTAAGTACATAGTTCAGTGGCATTAAGGACATTCACATTACTGTATAACCATCACCACTGTCCATGTCCAGAAAAATTTCATCTTCCAAAACTGGAACTCTGTATCCATTAGATCTCTCCATTTTGGATCCTGGCAACCACCATTCTACTCTCTGTTTCTCTGTATTTGACTGCTCCAGTTACTTCATATAAGTAGAATCATACAGATTTGTCCTTCATACTTAGCAGAATGTCTTCAAGGTTCATCAATATTGTAGCATTTATCAGAATTTTCTTCCCTTTCTAAGGCTGAAGGTATACACCATATTTTGTTTATCTGTTTATCAATCAGCACTTAGGTTGCTTCTACTTTTTGGATATTGTGACTTATGCTGCTATAAAAATAGATGTACAGGACTGGGGATGTGGCTCAAGCGGTAGCGCGCTTGCCTGGCATGCATGCAGCCCAGGTTCGATCCTCAGCACCACATACAAACAGGGATGTGTCCACCGAAAACTAAAAAATAAATATTAAAATTCTCTCTCTCTAAAATAAATAAATAAATATAAAAATAGATGTACAAATACCAGTTCAAGTCCCTGCTCTCAATTTTTGAGTGTATACCCCAAAGTGAGGAATATCTTCGCACGCGTGTGTGTGTGTGTGTGTGTGTGTGTGTGTGTGTGTGTGTGTGTGTGTTGGAGAATGAAACAAGGGTTATTCTTCTACTGCCACATACCCAGTCCTTTTTACTTTTTAAGACAAGGTCTTATAAATTGCCAATGCCGGCTTTGAATCTGCAATCTTCCTACTACCTGAGTTTCCTGAGGAGCTGGGATTAGAGGCCACTAGGCTCAGAAGTATTATCTTTTATACTCTTTTTATGTTCACATTTTCTATATGTGCATTTGAGATCTAGTTATAAACCACATATGGATGCATTTTTTTTCTTTCCACACCCCTGGATTTTTTTCTTTGGTATTTATTTATTGCTATTGTTTGCTTTTGTACTAGGGATTGAAATCAAGGGTGCTATACCACTGAGTTATATTCCCAATTCTTTTTTATATTTTTTAAATTTTGAGACAGGGTCTTGCTAAGTTGCTAAGTCTGGCTTTGAACTTGCAATCCTCTAGTCTGTCTCCCAAGTTGCTTTCAAGTATAAATTACCTGCTTTTTCTTCCACTCTCCTCTCAAAACTTCTATTGTACATAATTTGTCTCTCTTAACATTTCTGTCATACACGTGATACATAAAATATTTGTATTTATATGTCTAACTATTTCTTGCCACTCTGTGCTACATTCTTGATGAATATCTTAGTACAAACTTCAAAATAATTTCTTTTGGCCATTTATTTCCATGATCTCATACATTAGGTTTTTAGTTCAATGATTATTTTTCTAAATGTAAATTGCATTAGATATACATCTGTTTTGATTTCTGTTTCTTAATTTCTTAAATTAGGTATTCCCTCATTTATCTCTTTGAGCATCCTTAAAAATGCTTTAAGTCTTGTTGGGTGTGATGGCACACACCTGAAATCCCAGCAACTCTGGACACTGAGGCAAGAGGATCACAAGTTCAAAGCCCACTGAGCAACTTAGTGAGGTGCCATCCCAAAACAAAAAATGTAAGGGGCTGGGGATGTGGCTCAGTAGGTAAGCACACCTGAGTTCAATACCCAGTACCAAACAAAAAACAGAACCCCAAACCAAACAAACAAACAAACAAAAACTTTAAAGTCTTTAGCAGACTGTTACATAAAATGATTTTTATGTTTGTTAATGTACCTCCCTTCTCCCCCCTTCTTCCTCCTCCTCCTTTCTCTCTCTCTCTCTCTCTCTCTCTCTCTCTCTCTCTCTCTCTCTCTCTCTCTCTCGTTGTTGTTGTTTTGAGCTCAGGTCTTGCTATATTGCTCAGCCTGGTCTCAAACTCATGGGCTTAAAAAATCCTCCCACCTCAGCCTCCTGAGTAGCTCACCAAGTCCACCTTAGGTTAACTAATTTTCATTGTGGGGTTGGGGGAGTGTTCATGAGTTTTTCTTTTTCTCCTTTATGATTGCTTTTATCAACTAATCATTTTTAAGTTGCTTTCTCCAGTTCCTCAGTCTAGTATTAAATTTCATAATCACATTTTAAAGTTTCCATTCTATGGTGCTATTGAGGACAGCCCAGATTGCATACAGAACCAGTGATGGTATTGTTTAATTAATGGTCAAAAGGCTGTGTCTATAACTTTCTATTTCAGGTTGCTAAAGTCTTATTTATTTCTTTATTTATTTATTGGTTGATTGATTGGTTGGTTTTAGGTGGATACGATATCTTTATTTTATTTTTATGTGGTACTGAAGGTTGAACCCAGTGCCTCATGCATGCTAGGCGAGCACCTAGCATTGAGCCACAACCCCAGCCCAACCTATAGACTTTTTGCTCCCTTTTTTTTAAAGTTTTTTTTTTTTTATTGTTGATGGACCTTTAATTTTTGTTTACATTTGGTGCTGAGAATTGAACCTAGTACCTCACTCGAGCTAGGCAAGCGCTCTACAACCCCAGCCCAAGGCTATAGTCTTTGATGGTAGTCATCAACAGTTTTATTTTCTGCTTGCTTTGCCAAGAAAGATGAGACAATAATTAGATCTCAACTTTGATCAGCCTGATTCTCATTTTATTTTTTGAAATTGTTTTTGCAATACTGGTGATTGAAACCAGAGTATCTTTACCACTGAGTTACACCCCCGGTCCTTTTTATTTTGAGGCAGAGTCTCACTAAATTACCAAGGCTGGGCTCAAACTTGTGATCCTCCTGTCTCAATCTCCTGAGTCAATGGGATTGCAGTTGTGTATCATGGCACCCAGCTCTGGTTCTCATTTTCTTAAATTTATTTTTTAGTTGTAGTTGGCCACAATTTTATTTATGTATGTATGTATGTATGTATGTATCTATCTATCTATTTATTTATATGTGGTGCTGAGGATCGAACCAAGGGCCTCACCCGTGCTAGGCAAGTGCTCTACTGCTGAGCCACAATCCAAGCTCCTTTGGCTCTCATTTTAAATGGCACCATTTTATTCTAGTTTCTAAGAGCCAAATTACTGGAAACCACGGACATTCAGTCTGTATAAATACCTTTTAAAGGAAGGGAACAGATTTAATATCAGCAGTCAATTTTATGCTTCATGGGAAAGCACTGGAACATAAAATTTTAAAGACTACTAAAAATGCTGGTGAGAAGATGGGGACTATGGCTCAGTGGCAGAGTGCTTGCCTAGCATGTGTGAGTCGCTAGGTTCGATCCTCAGCACCACAAAAAAATAAACAAATAAAATAAAGGCATTCTGTCTATCTACAACTACAAAAAAAGTTTTTAAAAAAATGCTGGTGAGGGGCTGGGGTTGTGGCTCAGCAGTAAAGTGCTCATCTAGCACATGCGAGGCCCTGGGTTCGATCCTCAGCACCACATATAAATAAATAAAATAAAGGTATTATGTCCAACTACAACTAAAAAATTTTTAAAAATATTTTAAAAAATTATGGTGAGAGTAATTTGAATTAAAATATTATGAAAATAATTGTATCAGTTGTTCTTACAGTTGACAAAAATGGTATATATTGACAAACCCTGTGAAAAAGAATTTACTGGCTATATGAACAAGTAGTACAAAGAAATGAAAAACACCAAAAGTGAATTATGATCTATATCATAATGATAATACAACTTGAAAATAAAATGAAAAAGATGACACTTGAAAATGGCAGACTGGAGAAATCCACTATACAGAAGCTATTCTCCAAGACTGAATCAAAACTATAGTTCTGTGGCAGCAATGATGAGGTAGAAAGGTTTTGGGAAAGAAACTCAGAGCTAGCTCTTAGGTGAAACCCAGAAATATTGGTTTCTGAAATAGAGAATCAATAAAAGGAATAGAATGTAGCAGTGCCAAGCAAGTGGTGACTCACTGTGAGAGGGCAAGCTTCCCCCAACAACTGAAAGAAAGTTTCCCAGTGAGTTTAAGAAAAGCAAGCTCCACTGTCCAAAAAATTTACATTCTGAGTAGGAAAAATACTCAAATTCTGTGAAGTGAGCTGGAATAGGAAAGAGTCCTGATACTTCCCAGAAGATTTAATGAAAGTGGGAAAACAGAGCCAACTTAAGACTCTTTGGACTGTCTAAGCAGAAGATTAGAAATCCTTGCAGTTTTCTTTCTTTCTTTTTCTTTTATATTTTTAAAATTTTGTTTCTCTTATTCTTAGTTGACTTTCTTTTTTGTGTATCCAACACCCAACAGCAACTTATGCTTTTACTTTTCACTAGAGTAATGGGCACCCAAGCCATGAGTCAATCTGGATTCAGGAGTGAGACTGTAACATGGATTTAGGAAAATCTCTGGTGGTAACTGGAGTCAAAGCTAACAGTCTACAGGTCTCCACAGTGGAGAAGAGGGAAGGGCATTTTCATTTAATACTGGTGGTCTGAACTATGTGATAAGGAGCAAGGCCCCCAGGGACTAGAACTGGGTAAATCAGCATTGGGTGGAAAGCTGCTACCCAAAGGACTACACTGTATCCCCCATACTCAGAAGTGTCTGGAGAATCTGCTGACTTGACCTGGGTACTTCCCATGTACCTCCCCACAGCACTTGGAGTGAGGTTTTCTGAACAAGGGTTAAGGCATAATCCAGATTGACCTAGAGGTTCCACAGATGAGAGTGCAATCGTGGCACTTGGAGTGAGGCACAACACTTGGAGTGAGGTTTTCTGAACAAGGGTTAAGGCATAATCCAGATTGACCTAGAGGTTCCACAGATGAGAGGGCTGACCAGGATTGCACTCTCATCCCCACATACAAATATACAACCATACTAACTGTGAATTCTGCTTTGAAATAGATAAACTGCCCCAATACATGCTGGTAGGCAAGGAGTGGGTGGAGATGAGCATCCAGACTTCCCTAACAAGTTTAGCCAGTTTGGGGTCGGAACTAAGAACTAACAAACAGTAAAATAAATATGTCCCACAAATCTTCTCATGGCTAGGGGACTCCAAAATGGAATCCTAGGGAGGAAGTGTCTTCATTTTTAAAACTTCAGCAAGGAGAAAATGGAATCATTCTAGATTGTTGTATTAGCTATTTTGTGTGCAGTGTTTTATACTGTCTTTCCTCATTATTTGTTTTATCGAGATTCTAACTTTACATATTTTTCAATTAGTTGGATTTTTGCCTCTATACCTATTTTCTTCTTTCTCATCTCTTTTCCCTTCTGCTCTCTTTCATCCTTCCTTCTCTCCTCATTTTCTCTTCTGTCTTCCTTCTCTCCCTGACCCTTTCCAATACAATTCAGTACTAAGTATACTATTTTAATGTTTAACTTTTGAGCCTCATCTATATTATTTCTTACCCACTTTTCTCATTGGTTAATAGTACTGAAGAGATTATTAGTGATTTTAAAATATAGGTTGTTATATACTTTGCTATTAAGTTATAACTATATCTGGAAGTTAAACGCTCTCCTCTCAAAGCAGTACTGGTAGTTAAGCAAACTTTGAATCTTTTTTTTTTAATTAGTTGTTGGTGGATTTTTATTTATTTATTTATATGCAGTGCTGAGAATTGAACCTAGTGTCTCACCTATGAGAGGCAAGTGCTCTACCACTGGGCCATAACCCTAGCCCATAAACTTTGAATCTTGATTATGCTGATTGGATGTTTTGATATTAAGATATATCCCCAGTTTAGGATAGATTGCAAAGGGAAAAGTGCTCAATAAAATACTCTCATGTAACAGAAAAACAAGAATCCATGACAGTACAGAAATAGAATCTCGGAAAACATGAAGAAACATGCTAATAGATGCCTCCAAAAGTTTATACTCTCACAATAACTGATCTACAGGTTTTTGAAGTGGATGAAATCCCAGAAAATAATTCAAAAAGTTACCCAGGAGTAGCAGTGCACACCTGTAATCCCAGTAATTAAGGAGGCTGAGACAAAAGGATTGCAAGATTGAGGCCAGCCACAGCAACTTAGTGAGACCCTGTCTCAAAATAAAACAAAAAGGGATGCCTCAAATGTTGGTGCATCTAACTACATTCAACAACAACAACAAAACACTCCTCAACATAAAGGCTTAGGTAGACCCCAATAAAATAATACAGGTGAATTCAGTACCTCTCTCTCATTGATAGGTCATCCAGACATAAAACCATCAAAGATACTGCAGAATTAATTCAGACTATAAATCAAGTGGACTTAACAGATATTTACAAAATACTTCATCCAATGACAGCTGAATACACTTTTTTTTCAGTTGTTCATGGAACTTTATCCGAAGTAGATCATATTTGAGACCACAAAGCAAGTCTTAGCAAATACAAAGAGATGAAATAATTCCCTGCATTTTATCATATAATAATGGAGGAATTATAAATCAACAGCAAGTAAAACTACAGAAATTGTACAAACACATGCAGACTGAACAATATATTTTTGAATAATGAGTAGGTCATCATTAAAAAAAAATCAGACCTTGAATAAATAACTTAATTATGAATCTCAAGAACATATAAAAAGGAGTTGGAATTGTGGCTCAGTGGTAGAATGCTTGCCTGACACATATGAGGCACTGGGCTTGATCTTCAGCACCACATAAAAATAAATAAAGGTCCATCTACAACTAAAAATTTTTTTTAAAAAAGAAACAACAACAAACTATTTCCAAAACCAGCAGAAGGAAAGAAATACTAAAGATCAAAGCTGAAATTAACAAAACCGACTCTGAGAACAATAAAAAGGATCAAGAAAGAGATAGTTTTTTGGTTTTTCATTTTTGTTTTTTGATACTGAGTGTTGAACCCAGGACCACTTTTCCACTGAGCTACATCCTTAGTCCTATTTATTTATTTATATTGGGGATTAAACACAGGGATCCTTAACACTGAGCCACATCCCCAACCTGTTTTATATTTTATTTAGAGATAGGTCACTTAGTTGTTTGGGGCCTTGCTAAGTGCTGAGGCTGGCTTTGAAGTTGTGATCCTCCTGTTTCAGCCCCTCAAAGCCACTGGGATTATTGGCAGTGGTATATGACTTTATTTTGAGAGGGTGTCTCACCAAATTGCTGAATCTAGCCTCAAACTTAAACAGCCTCCCAAATTATTGGGATTACAAGCATTAGCCACCATGCCCACTTTTATTAGGGAATGTTTAGAAAACAAATATTCCAATAAACTGGAAAATCTAGAAAAAAAGATAGATAAATTTTAAGCCATACATGACCTACCAAAATTAAACCACGAAGGACACAGAAAAACCTAAATAGATCAATACAAGCAATGAGATTGAAGTAGTAATAAAAGGACACCCAGAAAAGAAAAGACCAGGACCAGATGGATTCACAGTTGAATTCTACCAGACCTTTAAAAAAAGCATTAATGCTGTTGGTAAAGTGGCATGTTTCTGTAACCCCAGAGACCTGAGAGGCAGAGGCAAAGGATTGCAAATTCAAGGACAGTCTCAGCAACTTAGTAATACCTATTACAAAAAAATAATAAAGGCTGGAGATGTAGCTAAGTGGTAGAGTGCTCCTGGGTTCAATTCCCAATTAAAAAATAAATAAATAAATAACCTGACAACACCACCACCACTTATGCCAATGTACCATAAATTATTTCAGGAAACAGGGAGGAACACTTCCAAATTTATTCTATGAAGTCAGTATAACCCTGATAACAAAATCAGAAAAGGACACTTTAAGGAAAGAAAACTAGAGGCTAATATCCTTGATAAATACAGATGTAAAAATGCTTAATGAGATACTAGTGGGATGAGGTTGTGACTCTGTGATAGAGTGCTTCCCTAGCATATAAGAGTCACTGGGTTTGATTCTCAGCATCACATATAAATAAAATAAAGGTCCATTGACAACTAAAAAAAATTTTTTTTAAATTTTACTAGCAAATTACCCTATTAAAAACACTGTATGACAAGGAACAATGGCACATACCTGTAATCCCAGCATCTTGGGAGGATAAAACAGGAGGATCTCAAGTTTGAGGCTAACCTCAGTAATTTAGCAAGGTCTAATTTAGACCCTGATTCAAAACAAAACAAAACAAAACAAAACAAAACAAAACAAAACAAAACATGGGCAGGTGGTGGCTGAGGATGTAGTTCAGTGGTAAAGCATTCCTGGGTTCAATCCCCAGTATAAAAAGAAGACGGTGGTACATCATGATGAATGTGGTTTTGTTCCAGGGATACAAGGATGGTTCAACATATCCAAATCAATGAATATAATATATTCTTAAATAGAATCTAGGACAAAAACCACATAATCTATCTTCTCAATAAATAAAGAAGACAACTTTGACAAAATTCAACAATAATTCATTATAAAAACTCTGAAGAAAACAGGGATAGTAGGAACTTACTTTAACATTATAAAAGCTATAGATGACAAACCCATAGCCAACATCATACTGAATTATCCCGTATGCAGATGATGACCCTATATTTAGAAGATCCTAAAATCTCCACCAGAAAACTTTGAGAGCTGATAAATTCAGCAAAGTAGCAAGATACAAATCAACATTCAAAAATCAATAGCATTTTTTTTGGCAGTACTTAGGATTGAACCCAGGAACACTCTAGTACCGAGTCACACCCCTAGCCCCAGAATTAATATCAAAAAAGAACTACAGCTGGGCATAGTAGCACACACCTATAATCCTGGCAGCTTGGGAAGTTGAGATAGGAGGATCACAAGTTCAAAGCCAGCTTCAGCAATTTAGCAAGGCACTAAGCAACTCGGTGAGAGCCTATCTTTAAATAAAATACAAAATAGAGCTGGGGATGTGGCTCAGGGTCAAATGCCCCCAAGTTCAATCCTCAGTACTCCCTCCGCCAAAAAAAAAAAAACAAAAAACAAAAAACCCAAAATGAACAAAAAGGGATAGGGAAATGATTCAGTGGTAAAGCACCCTTCTTCAATCCCTAGTACCAAAAAAAAAAAAAAAAAGTGATCTACAGCTTCAATGTAATCCCATTAAAAGATCAAAATACCAATGATATTCCTCTCAGAACTAGAATTAAAATAAAATTATACTCCATGTATATATAATGTCAAAATACACTCTACTGATTTGTATATCTTTTTTTAATATTTATTTTTTAGTTTTATATGGACACAATATCTTTTTTAATTTTATTTTATTTTTAGGTGGTGTTGAGGATTGAACCCAGCGCCCCGCGCATGCCAGGCAAGCATGCTACCGCTTGAGCCACATCCCCAGCCCCTGGCATGTATATCTAAAAGAACAAATTAAAAAAATAAAAAGAAAAGCAATCCTAAAAATTTTAATGGAAGAACCAAAGACACATAATACCTAAAGCAATTCTGAGCAAAAGAATAGAGCTGGAAGTATAGCAATATCAGCTTTAAATAATTCTCCAGAGCCAAATTAACAAAACAGTTTTGCTTTGACATAAAAATAGACACACAGCCTAATAGTACAGAATAGAATACATAAAGCAAATCTACATACATACAGTCATCTGATTCTTCACAAAGGTGCCAAAAATTTTTGTTGAAAAAGACAGCTTCTTTAACAAATGGTGTGAGGAAAACAGGACATCCATCCATATTTAAAATAGATCCTTATTTTCACCCTGCACAAAAGTCAACTCAAAATGGATCAAAGGCCTTGATATTAGACCAGGAACTATGCAACTCCTAGAAGACAATGTAGAGTCAACACTCCAAGATTCAGTTGTAGGCAATAACTTTCTCAGCAGGATTCCTATACCTCAGGAAACAAAACCAAGAACCAATAAATAAAAAGGCATCAAACTAAAAAACTTCTGCACGGCAAAAGAAACAAAAGCATTAAGAGACTACACATAGAATGGGTGAAAATTTTTGCCAGTACTCTTCCACAAAGAATTAGTAGCTAGAATATATAAAGAATTAAAAAAAAAATTACTACCAAAAAAAAAAAACCCCAAAAAACAAATAACCCATTCAATAAATGGACTAATGAACAAACACATAACACAAATGGCCAATAATTACATGAAAAAATTTTCAACATTTCTAGCCATCAGGGAAATGCAAATCAAACTACACTGAAATTTTATCTCACTCTAATTAGAATGGCAATTATCAAGAATACAAATAATAATAAATGCTGGTGAGCATGCAACAAGGGGAGAAATCGTATTTTGTTGGTGGTAGTGTAAATTGTTACAGCCACTAAGGAAATCATAAAGGTATGGAACTTCCTATCATATGATCCAATGATACCACTCAGCATAATATAGAGATATATGCATACCCATGTTTATAGCAGTGCACTTCAAAATAGTCAAGTTATGGAACTAGTTTAGGTGTCTGTCAACAGATGGGTGGCTAAAGAAAATGTAGTAGATATATATACACACTGGAGTCTGATTCAGCTATCAAAAATGAAGTTTTGTCATTTGCAGGATAATGGATGGAACTGAAGAGCATCATGTTAAGCAAAATAAGCCAGGATCAGAAAGTTAAGGATTAAATGTTTTCCCTTATATGTGGAAACTAGAAAGACTTTTTAAAAAGGAAAAGAAAAAAGGGGACAGGGAGGGATTCATGAAAATAGAAGGATAGACTAATCAGGGTAGACTAATCAGGCAGAGGGAGGGGGAAGGAGAACAGGGGAGATACTGGGGAATGAAGTTGACCAAAGTATGTTATATGCATGTACAAATATGCCACAGTGAAACCCACTATTATTATGTACCAATATAAAAATCTAGATAAATAAGGGCTGGGATGTAGCTCAGTGACAAAGTGCTTGCCTTGCATTTGTGAAGCCTTGGGTTCCATCCCCAGTTTCAAAAAGAAAAGACAAAAAAAAAAGAAAAAACAATCCCTACCAAAAAATAGAAAATAAAAAAATCTAGATAAACAAAATATAAAAATGAAATTCAGTTTTACATAGGCAAATCAATAAATGTAATTCACTGTATCAATAGAATTAAGGTCAAAAAATCACAAGTCATCTCAACTGATGCAGAGAAAGAAAGCCTTTGAAAAATTCAGCACCCATTCATGATAAAAACACTGAAGGAACTAGAGATAGAAGGAACTTACATCAACATCATAAAGGCTACAAACCCAAGACCAATATGTAATGAATGGGGGAAAACACCAATTTTTTTTAACATTTTTTTTATTTGTTGATAGATTTTTATTTTATTTATTTATATGCAGTGCTGAGAATCGAACCCAGTGCCTCGCATATGCCAGCCAAGTGCACTATTGCTGAGCCCCCAGCCCCAGTCCCGAAAACACCAATTTTTTTAAAAAATGTGGAACAAGACAAGGATGTCCACTCTCACCAATCCTATTCAATAGAGTACTAGAAATCATAGCCAGAGCAATAAGGCAAGAGAAGGAAATAAAAGGGATAAAACTAGGAAAGAAAGAAGTCAAACTATTACTGTTTGCAAATGATATGATTCTATAACAAAAAGATCCAAAAAGCTTCACAAGAATACTGCTAGAATTAACAAAAAAAAAATTCAGCACAGTAGCAAGATACAAAATTAGCATACAAAAGTCAATAGCTTTCCCATACACCAATAATGAATCTGCTGAGAAAGAAAATCAGGAAACCAATCCCATTCACGATAGCCTCAATGAAAACAAAACAAAAATAAAAACTCAGGAATAAATCTGACCAAGGAGGTGAAAGACCTCTACAATGAAAACTATATAACATTGAGAAAAAAATCAAAGAAGACACAAGATGGAAAGATCTCCCGTTCATGGATAAGTAGGATTAATATTGTTAAAACAGCCATCTTACCAAAAGCAATAAACAGATTCAATGCAATCCCCATCAAATGACATTGTTCACAGAACTAGAAAAAAAATCCTACAATTTATATGGAAGAACAAAAGCAATTCTAAGCCTAAAAAGCAATGCTCGAGGCATCACAATACCTGACTTCAAGTTACAGAGATACAGTAACAAAATCTTCATGGTACTGGCATAAAAACAGACACATAGAGCAGTGAAACAGAATAGAAGATAGAGACAACTTCACATAGATACAGTCATCTGATCCAAAACAAGTTAGATAAAAGATACCCTTTTAAATAAATAATGCTAGGAAAATTCGTTATCCATATGTAGAAGAATAAGACTAGATCCTTATCTCTCACCTTGTACAAAAGCCAACTCAAAATGGATCAAAGACCTAGGAACAGATCAGAAATTATATAACTCCTAGAAGAAAATGCAGCATAAAGGCATAGGCAATGACTTTCTCAACAGGACCCCTGAAGCTTGGAAAATAATACCTAGAATTAATAAATTGAATGGTATCAAACTTAAAAACTTCTACACAACAAAGGAAACAAGAATGTGAAGAAACAATCTACACAATGGGAGGAAAATCTTTGTTAGCTACTCTTCTGACAAAAGATTAATATCTAAATTTTTTTTAAAAAAACGGAAAAAATTATCACCAAAACCCCAAATAACCTAATTAATGTATGGGCAATTCAACTAAATATAACTTCTCAAAAGAACACAAATGGCCCACAAATATATGAAAAATTCAACATCTTTAGCAATTAGGGGAAATGCAAATCAAAACTACACTGAGATTTCATCTTACTCCATCTAGAATGACAGTCATCAAGAATACAAATAATAATAAATAATGAAGAGAGTGTGAGGAAGAAAAAGAACACTATAATGTTAAAGGGACTGTAAATTAAAACAGTCACTACCAAAATCAGTACAGAGGTTCTTCAAAAGACTAGCAATGGAAACACCATATGACCCAGTTACACCACTTCTTGGTATTTATCTTCCAGCATACGATAGTGATACATGCATACCCAGTTTATAACAGCACAATCCCCAATAGCCAAACTAGGGAACCAGCCTAAGTATCCATCAATTAATGAATGGATAAAGAAAATGTAGACCTTTATTCACCCATAAAGATGAATGAAATTATGTCATTTGTAGCAAAATGTATAGAACTAGAGAATATTATGTTAAACGAAATAAACCAAACTCAGGCAAGAATCATATATTTTATCTCATATGTGGAAGCTACAGAGGAAGAAAAAGTGGATATAGTGGCTCACGCCTATAATCCCAGCTGCTTGGGAGACTGAGGCAGGAGAATCATGAGTTCAAAGCCAGGGTCAACAACAGCAAGGTGCTAAACCACTCAGTGAGACCCTGTCTCCCAACAAAATGCAAAACAGGGCTGGGGATGTGGCTAAGTGGTTGAGTGTCCCCGAGTTCAATCCCCAGTACTAAAAAAAAAAAAGAATGAAAGAAAAAGAAAAACAAGGTGGAGAGGCAGGTGGTCTCATAAAAATAGAAGAGAGACTAGTAGTGTAGAGGAAAGGGATAGGAGAAGGAGGAAGAGAAGGAAAGGGAATCACTGGGAAATTATAATGGCCAAATTACATTGTTACATCATGTGTATTATGAATATTTAACAACAAATCCCACTGTTATGTATAATTATAGTGCACCAATAAAAATATAAAATGCAAAATAAGAAAATTAAATAAGTTAGTTAAAAATTCATTGAAGGCATGTGGGGAAAAAACAAGATAAAAAATCCCATTTGAAAACAATGAAGAAAAAAACAATAATTATACATTATTGAACTTGGAAGATCAGATATTTATTCAGAGAAAACTATACAACACAGTGAGCCAAATGACGTATGAATAAAGAGTCTAAAATGCAAAGAACAAAGATACTAAATAGTACTTAGGTTATAGTAAACACATTTAATGAATAGAAAACAGATTTAATTAGATACAAATTAAGTTTTCTGAAAACTAGTTTTAGAACTTAATAAATCAGATCAGGGTTAGAGCTCTAGTAGAGCACTTGCCTAGCATATAGGAGACTCTGGATGCTAGTTCCAAAAAAGAAAAAGGGAAAAACAACAAAAATAAATAAACTGAAAGTGAATTTTTTTTTAAGAAAATAGAAAAAAATAGCTTTCTTAAACTTTAAGGTAAGTTTAAATCAGTATAAAACAATAGTTTTCAAAACCATATGCTGAAGATAGCCGAGCACACTGGCCCATGCCTGTAATTTCAATGGCTAGGAAGCTGAGGTAGGAGGATCACAAGTTGAAAGTTAGCCTTAGCAACTTAGTGAGGCCGCAAGCAACTTAACAAGATCCTGTCTCAAAATTTAAAGAATAAATAAATAACAGGCTGGTGATGTGGCCCAGTGGTTGAATGCCCCTGGGTTCAATCCCTGATACAAAAGCAAAAACAAAAAACCCATATGCTCAGGCTGGGGATGTGGCTCAAGCGGTAGCACACTCTCCTGGCATGCGCAGGGTGTTGGGTTCAATCCTCAGCACCACATAAAAATAAAATAAAGATGTTGTGTCCACCGAAAACTAAAAAATAAATATTAAAAAAAATTCTCTCTCTCTCTCTTAAAAAAAAAACAACCCATATGCTGAAGATAAAAACAAGAATCATCAAAAGTGTACATTCTGGAGATAAGTTAAAATCTTAAAGTAAAATGTTTAATTTAATTTTTATAAAATAAAACAGAAGTAATATCCCCCAAAGGGAAAATAACAAATTAATATGAATCCTGAAATAAAACAGTATTAGTAGAGAAAGTTAATTTAGATCATTATGAATTCCAAGCAAGTCAAATAATCAATTAGAAAAAAGCCATTAAAAAGAATTTATAGGATATTTGTGCCTATAAAAAAATACTATTGGAAGAATCCAGAAAGATGTTTTTTCTTTTATATTTTTTTCTTTTTATTCTTTTATAATTTTTAATACCTTTATTTTATTTATTTTTATTCTTATGTGGTGCCTCACACATGTAGGCAAGTGCTCTGCCACTGAGCTACAACTGTAGCCCAAGAGTGACATGTCTAACTATCAACAGATATAAAGCTTTTGCATCAATATATAAGATAGATATACAAAAATCAGTCCAATTCTTGTGTGCTAACAATGTATAATATAAAAAGAAATTATGAAAACAATTTGATTTATAATAACAACAAAAATGAAAATGGGATTTGAGGTTGTGGTAACTGAGTGCTTTCCTGGTATGTGTGAAACCCTGGATTCGATCCTCAAAACTACACATAGATAGATAAATAAATAAAAATAAAAGTCCATCAATAACTAAAAAATTATACATTCAAAAAAATAATAAAAAGTTTAGGAATAAATTTAATCAAGACAGTCCAAGAATTGTACTCTGAAAACTATAAAATATTGCTGAAAGAAATTAAAGATAAACTAGCTAGGTGTGATGGTGCACACCTTTACTCCCAGAAACTAGGGAGTCTGAGGCAGGAAGATCACAAATTTGAGGCCAGCTTCAGCAACTTAGCAAGAAAGCCTGTCTCAAAATAAAAACCAAAAAAGGATAGATTCCACTGTATCCCCTCAAAAGAAACAAACCTGAAAAAAATCCTACCATATACAAAAACTAATTTAAAATCGATCAAAGATTAACTATAAAGAGCTAAATCTCTAAAATTCTTAGAAGAAAACAAATTGGGGGGGGAACCTTCATGACAGTATTTTGGCAGAAGACTCTTAGATATGATATCCCCAACCATGAATAACAAAAGAAGAAATAGATTAATTAAATGAGACTTCATTCAAAATTAAAAACTTTTGTGCACTGAAGATACTATCAAGAAAGTGAAATGACAACTCACAAAATGGACAAATATGTCTGTGAACAATGTATGTAATGAAGGTGTAGTATCCAAGGTATATAAAGAATTCTTACAGCTCAACAATAAAGACAAACAATCCAATTTTATTTTATTTTATTTTATTGGTACCAGGGATTGATACCAAGTGTGGATAACCACTGAGCCACATTCCTAGCCCCCCCCCCTTTTTTTTTCTTGAGACAGGGCATCATTAGGTTGCTTACAACCTTGCTAAATTGCTGAAGCTGGCTTAAAACCTGTGATCCTTCTGCCTCACCCTCCTGAGCCACTGGCATTACAGGCGTATGCCACAATGTCCAGCTAAACAATCCAATTTTTAAAGAGGGCAAATGACAACAGACATTTCTCTAAAACAAATGGCCAAGAAGTCCCCGAAAAGTTATTCAACATCAGGACTGGAGTTGTGGCTCAGTGGTAAAGTGCTTGCCTAGGACATATGAGGCAATGGGTTCGATTCTCAGCACCACATAAAAATAAATAAAGGTATTGTGTCCATCTACAGCTAAAAAAAATATATTAAAAAAAAAGATATTCAACATCATTAGTCATTATGGCTATGTAAATCAAAACCACAATTAGCTCACCTAAGTTGCTCTAGGCCCTGGGTTCAGTCCCCAGCACCCCCCCCCCAAAAAAAAAACAACCCAAAAACAAAATGAGTTACCATTTCACATCCACTAGGATGGCAACAGAAAGAAAGACAGGAAAACAGGAGTGAGGAGAGATGAAGGGAAAGAGGGAAAGAAAATATTAAGTGTTGGAGAGGATGTGGAGAAACTATAATTCTTGTATATTGCTGATGGGAATGTAAAATTGTACAGCTATTGTAGAAAATAATTTGGCAATTCCTCAAAAAGCTAAACTTAGAATTACCATATGACTCAGCAATTCTACATCTAGGTACAAACCCCAAAGCATTAAAAACAGGTGTCAATAAAAACTTGTATGGGTATCTCCCTAGTAGTGCTATTCTTTTTTAACTGAAGGCTTTTCTTTTATTACATCTAAAAGCTCTTGATAAAGAGGTAACATTCAATAGATAAACGATTTTTTTTAAGTTGTAGATGGACACCATTCCTCTATTTTTTTATTTATTTTTATGGTGCTAAGGATGAAACCCAGTGCTCTACTGCTGAGTCACAACCCCAGCCCCAGGTAAACAAGGTTTCTTTCAATGCATGGAATAAATATTTTCACTTGGTACTTTTAAACAAATGGACATTGGTCTAATATACATCTTTAAAATCCATTTTACTGCTTTGGCATGCAGTATGGAAATTCTAAAAGAGAAAGTTTTAAAACAATGAATAACAGATTTAAGTTCATGGAATTTGTGGTAACTTTTATATCTGTTTATATACATTTTCCCCTTTGTTAATTAAAAATAGCAACACACTCTGGGAACTCCAGCTAGTCTCCCCCCTCTTTCTGAAATCCAAGCTTTGTGTTTAATTAAAAAACAGAATTCAACATGTACTGATAAAAAGAAATTCTTACTAAAATAAATACAAACACGCTTTAAAAGTCCTGAAGATCCTGAAAGTTTTATGTACTTGAAATTCTTTTTGGAAACAATGCTATTTCCACATTTATTAATTTATAACTGGGATATATTTTCAATTTCACACATTTGTTTCAAAGGAAAATCTTCTGAAAGAAAACACAACTTTCAGAAGTATAAGTGAATCTTTCTTAAGTCAGTAATGATACAGAATTGTGACAATCAATGTCATTCTATTATTATTTAAATCAATAATAGAAAACATTTAAGACTCAAAACAATCAACCAAGTGTGACATGATTAAGTATCAGTTTTTTTAAAAAAGACATATGTCCAACAAAACAAATGGTAATTAAAAGCCACTTCAGCACTGCCAAACACTGTTTTCTGTGTATCAGGTCTCTTACATGTGCACACACATACAGCACTGCACAGAAGCAAAGATATATGTACACCATCATGAAAGTGCTACTCTTTTTTTTCTTTAATATTTATTATTTCTTTTTTTTTAAAGTTTTCGGCAGACACAACATCTTTGTTTGTATGTGGTGCTGAGGATCGAACCCGGGCCGCACGCATGCCAGGCGAGCGCGCTACCGCTTGAGCCACATCCCCAGCCCCAGAAAGTGCTACTCTTAATAGCAGGAAAGTAGAAACAATCCAAATGTCCATCAACAGATTAATGGATAAGCAAAATGTACACATACAATGGAATATTATCCAATCATAAAAAAAGGAATAAAGCACTGTCACATGCCAAACAACCATGGCTGCAACTTGAAGACATTATGCTAAGTAAAAGAATCCAGACACTAAAGGCCACCTATTTTATGATTTCTATAAATAACAATCCACAATACATGAATCCATAGAGACAGAAAGCAGATTAATAGCTGCCAGGGACTGTGGGCATGAGAGACCAGGGAATGACTATTTAATAGGTATGGGTTTTCTTTTGGGGTGATAAAAATGTTTTGGAACTAGAGAGTGATGATGATGATTGTACAACACTGTGAATGCATCACATGCCACTGAAATGTATACTTTAGTAAATTTTTTAAAAAATATTTTTTAGCTTTAGGTGGACACAATATCTTTATTTTATTTTTATGTGGTGCTGAGGATTGAACCCAGTGCCTCATGCATGCCAGGAAAGCACACTACTACTTGAGCCATATCCCCAGCCCTACTTTAGTAAATTTTATTACCACAACAAAAATTATTTTTAATTAAAAATAAAACACTTGCCAGGAGTGACAATACACAACTGTAATCCTAGCTGTTGGGGTGTCTGAAGCAAGAGGGGGATCAAAATTTCAAGGACAGTATGTACAGTGGGGTATAACTGTCTCAAAAAGGCTGGGGATATAGCCAAGTGTAGAACATTTACCTAGCTTCCATCCCCAATACAAGGAGTGGGGGAACCTTTTACATGTAAAGCATAAAAATAAGTCTCATGTCAGGAAAGTTGCAAAGAAGAAAAATGTTATTAAAGCAATATATAAGAATTAGTATTCTGGGCTGGTGTTGTGGCTCAGTTTTAGAGCACTTGCCTAGCAGTGTGAGGCACTGGGTTCGATCCTCAGCACCACATAAAAGAAATAAAATAAATAAAGGTATTGTGTCCATCCACAACTAAAAATATGTATATTTTTTAAATTAGTGTCTTAATTATTTAAAAATATTTTATATAAATATTCAGGACTAATCTACAAAGTTCTCAGGCTAAGTGGTCAAATCTGATATACACATTATATACCAGGAAATAATCCCAAGAAAACTCCTCACATAAAAATACAAGCCAACTAGGGCTATAGCACATGTGAGGTCCAGCAAACCCCAGCAACAGAAACAAAGCAAAACAAAAACATGCCAGCTAGGCCTGAAGACATACATCTATAACCCTAGCTACTATTCAGGAGGCTGAGGTGGAAGAATCACTTAAATCCAAGAGTTCAAAGCCAGTCTGGGCAAAAAAGCATGACACTATCTCAAAACAAACAGAAAAGACAAACAAAAATACCCCTCCCAAAATAAAATAAAAATGAAATAATCAAAAAAGCAGGCTACACCAGAAAGGATATGCCTACTAAAATATCATTAAGAAAATCATGGGGCCAGAGCTGTAGCTCAGTGATAGAGTGCTTGCCTAGCATGTATGAGGCACTGGGTTTGATCCTCAATACCACATAAAAACAATTAAATAAAATAAAGGTATTGTGTCTGTGTACAACTAAAAGAAAATATATATATACTTAAAAAAAAGAAAATCATTATATTCTATTTTTTTCCCAACAATGTCTCACCATGTTGCCCAGGTTTTCCTTGAGCTACTAGGCTCTAGAGAGCCACTGTCAGCCTCACAGGTACCTAGGATCATAGATGTATGCCACTATACCAGGCTTCATTAAATTCTAAATAACTTATAAAAGAGATTAAAAATATCAATGTGGTCAAGCCAGGCCACAGGAAAACAGATAAGTATCTCCAGTGACACTATAAAATGTTCTAAAAAAATAATCTGACAGAGGCTGGTGTTGTGACTCATTTGCCTAGCATGCGTGAGGCACTGGGTTCAATTCTCAGCACTGCATATAAATAAATAAAAAATATATATTAAAAAAAATAACAATCTGCAATATATAACAGGAACTCAGAAGCTAATTAAATGCTTTGATCCAGTAAGTTCATTCTTAGTACTATACTTTTAAAGGTATACTCAAAATAGGTGAAACAGGAAATAATTAAAAGAAAAAAAGATAGTCACTATCAACTAAAATGAGAAAATACAAAGAAATCTAAATAATCAGTAAGAAAGTAAAGTAGAGCCTACTGCACATTTGTAACTCCAGCTACTTAGAAGGCTGAGGCAGAAGGATTACAAGTTGAAGACCCTGTCTCAAAACTAAAAAACAAAAAGGGCTGGGGATTTAGCTCAGTGGTAGAATGCCCCTGGGTTTAATCCCCAGTATTACAAAAAGAGAGAATCAGAGTAGAACTAAATTAACTATTCTTATTGCTTAAGTGCAACTAAATAAATGTAAATGTATTTGTGTATATGTGTGTGTGTGTGTGTTGCATGCCTGTGATCACATCTACTAGGCTGAGGCAAGAGGAACACAAGTTAAGGCCAGACTCTCAAAGTTAAAAGGGCCGGAATGTAGTTCTGTAGTACAGCACTTGCCTAGCATGCTGGAGGCCCTGAGTTCAATCCCCAGTGTACACACAATGACAAGTATATAATTATTTGATAAAAGACATTCAAGAAATAATTTCATTTTTAATTTTTTTTTAGTTGTTGATGAGCCTTTAATTAATCAGTTAATTTTTTATTTATATACATGCTGAGAATTGAACCCAGTGCCTCATGAATGCTAGGCAGGGACTTTACCACTGAGCCACAACTCCAGCCCACAAGAAATAATTTTAATTAAAGTAATTAGAAAATAGTATGTATTTGTGGCTCGGTGGTAGAGCAACTGCCTTGCATGTGTGAGGCACTGGGATTCTCAGCACCATATATAAATAAATGAATAAAATAAAGGTTCCTCAACAACTAAAAAATAAATTTTAAAAAATAGTATATGCATTGATTTATGCTTCATGGAAAATAATTTGTAGTTAAGAGTTTAAAAGTCAATAGGCTTTGCCAGGTATGGTGATACATACCTGCAATCCCAGCAATTTGGAAGGTTGAGGCAGGAGAATCACAAGCTGGAGGATCAGCATGGGCAACTTAGTGAGACCCTCTCTCAAAATACAAAAATAATAAATAGGCTGGGGAATATGGCTCAGTGGTGGAGTGCCTCTGAGTTCAATCCCCGGTATTAAAAAAAAAAAAAAAACAAGGAAGTCAATGTATGCAAACTATATATTTATATATGTGTAAAAACATGAATACTTGTTAAAAGACCAACAAATAAATTTTGAATAAATTTAAAAATAGTAACACTCTCCAGTTTTCAACCTATAAGCAACCTATATACAAATAACTGACTACATACTACTCTGAAAAGTTATCATAGAAACCATCAAAAAGACAAACTAGAGCTTTTAGATATTCTGACTATTCAGAATTGAAGGTAGAAAGAAGACAGGAAAAGTAAGAATGAAAAGCACAGGTTAAGGGAGCTGACCTAAAGCTATACCTTCTAGCTCCAAATTTACTCAGCTAACAGAGGTTTTTCTTATATTTCCTGAGAACCCACCAACCAGAGAGTTATACAGATTAACAGAAATTGTCGATTTATCAAAATTAATATCTCTGAAATAATTAAGCAGCCATAGTTCACTACAAGAGTGCTAGGAATTTGTTCAATCTGTTTCATGTCTCTCCTAACACCTAAATGAAGCAAACTGTAATTGAAAGGAGAGGAAGAAGTAGTATTGACTACCCACTATGACAATTCTCTCCAAAGTGTATGTTTCCCCAAGAATCCTCCATTTCTCAAAATTATTTTACTTTCCTTCCCTCTTAAAGTTTCCATTCATTAACCTAACAAAGTATATCTTTTCTCATTTCTCTAAATAAGCTTAAATTCTTAAGAATAGTATTTTAAAAAAATAACTCACCTGAAATTTATAATTTAACAGTAAATAATATGATCAGCTTTTAAATATTTCTTTGTTTCTACCCATTTAAAACCTGCTTTTCAACAAATAAAAAACAAAAAATATCCTGCTTTTCTTTTAAATTTTAACACTATTATACTTTATATACATATAACGTCTCTACACAATCATTAAAGAATGTAATAATGAAGACCTTGATTCAGTCCTATAAACATTATATTCAAAGAAATCTTTTTAACATAGTATTCATCAATTGATTCTTACTTTGCTTCAATTTGTGGAAATCACTGACTCTATCCTTAGTGGCCTGCTTTAATATATCTGTTTGAATTCTGTGTTCACTCTCCAAATTTGAGCCTGGAATTAAACGCTGAAGAGGGTTGGAGGGGTTCTGTTTTGAAGTGCCAGGATATCCATTGTGGTTTACATATGAACCTATGGTATAAAAACATCAAATTAAAAGAACGTCAATTCTTGTACAGAAGAATTTCATGAGACCCCTCTTTTAGAAAAGTTAAGAAACATTACTATCTGACATTGGATAGTCATTTAGACTTTTTATTGTTGTTGTTGTTGTTTGTTTTTTAAGCTTTACTTTAATTACCAGTGTGGTTTCAGCTATGCAAAGTTTGCCAATCATTCACAAATGAGTATGTCCATTACCAATTATAAACCTATTCACCAAAGAGATATATACACAGTAAAAATCCAGACATTAATATAGCAATGATATCCATTTCTTTTCCTCTCTCCAAACTCCATATTGCTGACAAAATTCTCTAAAATCCAATAAGGCTTTTGAAATTTCTAGTTTCCTCATTGCCTTCATCTACACAATGACTCACAATTAACTCTAGATTCTTTCTTAGCAGTATCTTCTTTTTTTAAAAAAAAGCCCATATGTTATGCTGTTTAAATAAAACTCAAATGTTTTATTTATTTATTTGTTTATTTTTAGAATTTTTTTTTTAATATTTATTTTCCAGTTCTCGGCGGACATAACATCTTTGTTTGTATGTGGTGCTGAGGATCGAACCCGGGCCGCACGCATGCCAGGTGAGCGCGCTACCGCTTGAGCCACATCCCTAGCCCAGCAGTATCTTCTTGATATAACCTCTCTTTCTCCCACCTCTCATTTTTCCCCTCATCAAAATCTTGATTAGATCCTTATTACTATTAATTTTGGAATCATAAACCTCTTGTGCCACTGATTTCTATATCTTTCCTTTCCATGATCTTCCCCAAAGCACCTCCTTTCAATAATTCTCATTTTAGAACCCTCTATAAAATCAAATAGGTATTCAATAGAAAACAAACATGGGATGGGGATATAGCTCAGTTGGTAGAGTGCTTGCCTCACATGCACAAGGCCCTGTTTTTTTCAATCCTCAGCACCACAAAACACACACACACACATATTCATAAGCAACAAGTAAGGTCTTCTACACAGTAATAATTTGTAGAAGGCCTCAATAAGATAACTATGAATACAGTTTTTACCACAGAGCAACACCACCAGTTCTATGAACACATTCTGAAGGAAGGTTAATTTATATAGCTTGACGGTCAGGCATGGTGACACATGCCTGTAAGTCCCAACTATTCAGGAGGCTGAGGAAAAGGAATTGAGAGTTTAAGGCCAGTCTGAGCAACATAGACAACACAGCAAGACCCTGTCTTCGAATGCTACTTCACTATACTTCTAAATGACATGTTATTTATTCACTATATAACAATACATGACCAATAAGATGGTTTTTAAATGAAATGCCAAAAGAATAAGACTTCATACCTGGAGCCACATTTGGGGAAAGAGGTTGTCCAGTTGGAATATGGGAGATTGCTTGATGACTTTCATGCTGAGAAACCAAAACAGGGGGCTTTTTTAAAACTGAAAAAAAAAAAAAAACAACATATTATTCCCAATTGACATGTTTTCTAAAAACCCAACTACTATAACTGAGCATGGTAGTATATCCCTGTCATCCCAGTGACTCAGGAGACTGAGGCAGGAGGATCACAAGTTTGAGGCCAACCTCAATAATTTAAGAGGTCACTCAACAACCCAGCCAGATCCTGTATCAAAATAAAAAATTAAAAAGGCTGGGGAGGGGGCTGGGATTGTGGCTCGGTGGTACAGCACTTGCCTAGGATGTGCAAGGCCCTGAGTTCAATCCTCAGCACCACATAAAAATAAATAAATGAAGATATTGTGTCCAACTACAACTAAGAAATAAAAAATAAATAAATAAAAGGGCTGGGGAGCCTATAATCCCAGTGACTCAGAGAGACCCTATCTCAAAACCAAAAATAAAAAAGGGCTGGGAATATAGCTCAGAAGTAGAGCACCCCCAGGGTTCAATACCCAGTACCAAAAAAGAAAACAAAAACAAACAAAAAACCCACCATGAATCTATTCTACACTAATCTTATGATGCTTATTCTAATTTTTTAATCCTGAGAGCTGGTAAACTAAATCATTTATGGTTACTAAATGATACATTATACCACCCATTATAGAATTTTCATGATTAATAATCTGATCAGAAAATAAGCTTCATAACAGTATGAACTGTCTTCTTGATTACTATATCCCAACTATTTACAATAATAGAAACTCCATGAAGATTTCAATGAATAGATATATAAATCTCTTCAGATATAATTTCAGCAGTGAGACCTTTTAATATAGGTGGTACAAATAAAATTTAGCATTTACAGATTAGACAAAACATTAACAATATGCTATCCTTACTTAACAGTGGTCCCTTCACCTTCTGAATATAGGCCTTATTGCTGTAAGGCTTATTTTTTTTTTAGAAAAATTTTTTTCTCTCTTCTCCTCCTCCCCTTCCCCACTCCCTCCCGCTTCCTAACAAGATTAGGGAGACAGTGTTATGTTTTCTTCACCTAGTTAATTGACTTTGAACATACCCACTGAAGGAAGGAGATGCCTGCAGGGGATTTGGGAAATGAATATCTCCCAAATTAACAAGTGAATCCCAAAACACCATCAGGGCATCCAGGGACCTGCTACCAGAGCACACCTGGAATGTAACCCTTGAAGAGTTCCTTTAACACCACCCCCGTGCCCCTCCTGATCCGGTGAGTCACAGCTTTGGGGACAGGAGTCCACTATGTTTCTCCTTTGCTAGCAAAGCAATAAACTTTCTTCTTCCCTTTTCTCAAAACTGTGTCCTTATTATTGGCATTGTTTGGCATTGGGGGCAGGGATTGAGCTTTCAGTTATACTTAGTTGCTCAGATTTTAAATCAAACTTGCCAGCTATGGTAGTACAGACATCCCAGCTACTTAGAAGGCTGACACAGGAGGATCACAAAGCCAGCCTCAGAAACTTTGGGAAGTCCTGTCTCAAAATGATTTGAGTTTGTAAATGTTCCTACAGAAAATTTAGAAATGAAGAAAAGCACAAATAATATTTTTTGGCGTTGCTGAGAATTTAACCAAGGATCTTGAACATGCTGGGCAAGTGCTCCACTACAGAGACATATCCCTAGCTTTACAAAGAAATTTAAATTTAACTGTAATTCCTCCATTTAAAGATAATTACTACTATAATTTTGAGTGTGTGTCTCTGGTGTGTTTTTTCTTTTTTTCTATGCATTGTATTATCCTATGACTTAAAGAAAATTAGGATCTTGTCTATATCATTTGGTTGTTTTCTTTTTGAGACAGGGTCTTGACGTGTTGCCCAGGCTGGTCTTGCACTTATGATCCTCCTGCTTTACTCTCCTGAGCAGCTGGAATTACAGGCATGTGCCATGACACCCAGCTGTATATGTTACTGTTTTAGAAATGATTTTAATTTCACATTTTATACGTATTTTCCATGTCATTCCATTTCTTCTACAATATTCCCAAATGTATTCCTGAATCAAAAAAAATCTGACTTTTATGGGTCTTGTTAGAGATGCCTGTATAAAGGACTACCACAAGGAATTTATGGCCTCATTAAATGCATCAGTTAAGCCAGCTGGCTAACTTTTACTTCTAGGAAAATGTAAACATAATTTATGTCCTGTAAATACTTTGGTTCCTATGTTTTTACTTTGCTTTTTATTTACGGTTTTCTTTAGAAGTTCCTTTAAAAAAACTCCAGACTTGTTTTTGTTGAACTAAAGAGGTAACTTATTTATAGGTATAATTTATTTATACCTAGGATAGGATAATTAGACTTTCCAGTGGTCAAAATTAATAGTAATAGTTAATGGTACAAAAATAAATAGATCTAGAAAAATGCTAGTGGATTTGAGAAAACTAAGGGTGCTAACGTTATCCTCCAATTTTGTATAAGGTTCTTCTGACTTTTTTCTACATATATACAAATATATAATTTTTTCCTGCATAAAAATTAGATTATAGGGGCTGGGGCTCAGTGGTAGTGCACTTGCCTGGCATGTATGAGGCACTGGGTTCAATTCTCAGGACCCCATATAAACAAATAAAATAAAAGTCTATCAACAACTAAAAATATTTTTTAAAAATGAGATTATATTATAATCACTCTCTTGAAAGTTGCTTTTTTTCATTTTAAAAACAAGAACTAGGGCTGGGGTTGTGACTCAGTGGTGGAGCACTTGCCTAGCACATGTGAGGCACTGGGTTCAATCCTCAGCACAACATAAAAATAAATAAATAAAGGTATTGTGTCCATCTACAACTATAAAAAATATTTTTTAACAGAATCAGAGATATCTTTGTATGCCAATAAATATGGCTCAACATCACTTTTTTTTTCTTAGTAGTGGTACTGGGGGTTGAACCCGGAGACCTCCACCATTGAGTCACAACCCTAGCCCTTTTTATTTTATTTTGAGATAGGGTTTGGCTAAATCGCTGAGGCTGCTCTCTCACTTGTGATCTTCCTGCCTTAGCCTTAGGTCGCTGAGATCACAGGTGTATACCACCTTACTCAACTTCAACATCACCATTTTGGGGGGAGTACTGGGGATTGAACTCAGGGGCACTCAGCCATTGAACCATGTCCCCAGCGCTATTTTGTATTTGATTTAGAGACAGGGTCTCACTGAGTTGCTAAGCACCTCTCCATTGCTGAGGCTAGCTTTGAACTCAAGATCCTCCTGTCTCAGCCTCCCGAGCTGCTGGGATTTTAGGCATGCCACCTTGCCCAGCGATTTCATCATTTCTTATATGAATCATGATTTTGGTGTGGTATCTAAAAAGTTATCACAATATCTAAAGTTATCTTGGGTTTCTCTCCTAGTTCTATACTCTTTACATTTAGGCCTCTAATTCAATTTTTTTTTTCAATAACAGAGGCTGAAACCAAGGATGCCATATTATTGAATCACATTATTTTTTATTTTGAGATAGGGGCTCACTAAGATGCCCAGGCCTCCAATAATCCTACTGCCTTAAGCTCCCAAATTGCTGGGATTACAGATATATGCCACCATATCCAGCTCACATTAATTTTTATGAAGATCTGTATCTAGATTTTTTTTTTTTTTGGTATTGGGAATTGAACCCAGGGGTGTTTTATCACTGAGCCAACTCTCTTTTATTTTGAGATAAGGTCTCTATATTGCTGAGGCTGTCCTCAAATTTGTAATCCTCCTGCCGCAGCCTCTTGAATTGCTGGGATTATGGGCATGCACCACCATGCATTGCTATTTCAGTACCATTTTTTGAAGACTATCTTTGTTTTGTTGTATTGACTTTGCTATTTTGTCAAAAATCAATTTACTATATTTATGTGGATCTGTCTCTGAGTTTCCTGTTCTATTCTATTGATCTAAATGTCTACTCTTGCCAACACCATAGTGTCTAGATTACTGTGACTTTATAATAGGTTTTGAAGTTAAGTAGTGCCAGTTCTTCAACTTTGTTTTTCTCCTTCCATATTATGTTGACTATTCTGGGTCTAATGATTCTCTATATAAACTTTACAATCAGTCTGTCAATACCCATATAATAACTTGCTGGGATTTTGATTGGGATTGCATTAAATTACAAATCAAGATGAAGAACTGACATCTTGACAATATTATCCATGAACCTGGAATATTTGCCCATGTATTTCATTATCCTTTGATTGTTTTCATCTAGATTTTGTAGTTTTACTCACAGGGATTTTGTACATATTACTTGGGATTTAATACACGCTTCTTTTTCTAGATTCCTAAGATGGGAACTTCCTGATGTTAGACCTTTCTTCTTTTCCAATATGTACATCTAATGCTATAAATTTCCCTCTAAGCATAGCTTTTGCTGCATCCCACAATTTTTATAAGTTGTGCTTTTGTTTTCATTTAATTCAAAATATTTTAAAAATTTCTCTTGATATTTCTTCTTTGTCCCATGTGTTATCTATAAGTGTGTTGTTTAAATTCCACATATTTTAGAATTTTCCAATTACTTTTTATTGCTTTTCTCTAGATTAATTCTACTGAGATCTGAGAATGGATATTATATGATTTCTATTCTCTGAAATTTGTTGAGATGTGTTGTATGATTCAAAATGTGGTATAATTTGGTGAGAGTTCCATGTGAGGTTGAAAAAAATGTATATTTTACTGTAGTTGGATGAAGTAGTCAATAGATGCTTATTATGTCTAGTTGGTTAATACACTTTTATCTCATTAACTTAAAATTTTTTTGAATAGGTAATTTACAAATATTATATAAGATGTAAAAGGTTCAGAAGGTTGTTTAGTGAAAGTAAGTCACATTTTCATCCCTGTCCCCAGTCTTCATTCCTAGAAGACCACTCTTACCAATATTAATCTAGAGAAGCGCTGTCCAATAGAACTTTCTGCAATTTGGAAACATTCTATATCTATGCTGCCCAACACAATAGCCACTAACTGCAGGTGACCATTGAGCACTGAAGCAGAGCCAGTCTGACTGAGGAACTGTATTTTATTTTTATTTAAATTTTATTTAAATGTAATGAATTTACCTGTGTGTGACCAGTGGCTACTCTATTAGACAGTGAAGATTTAGAGATACTCCTAATGCAGTGGCTTTCTTCCTTAGATACAGAATTCAGTCACCTAGTGAGTACTTAATCATTCAATGCCCAAGCTGCACCCCAGATCAAATATACCAAAATCTTTATAGTGGGTCTCAGGAGTTGGTATATTTTTTAAAGCTTCCCCATGATTCCAGTAGGCAAACAAGGGAGCTGGTGTTATGGCTCAATGGTAGAATCCTTACCTAGCACATGTGAAGCGCTGGGTTCGATACTCAGCACCACATAAAAATAAATAAAGATATGGTGTGAAAATCTACATCTAAAAAAATATTTAAAAAACAAGAGAGAGAATATAAAATATAGGCAAACATGGGCTGGGGTTGTGGCTCTTCGGTAGAGTGCTTGCCTAGCACGTGTGAGGCCCCAGATTCGATCCTCAAGACCACATAAAAATAAATAAATAAAGGTATTTTGTCCAACTACAACTAAAAAGTAACTATTTTTTTAAAAAGTAGGCAAACAAGGTTGAAATCTGTTGTGGAAAATTAAAATTAATTATTTTATATATAGGTTAGATCTACCTAATATTAAAAATCCAAAAGCAGTAATTTTCCGTACATTTCTTTTTTTTACCCTTTGCCTTAGTTTGGATGATGAATGTCCCCCAAAGACCCAGGTGTTAAAGAATTGGCCTCTAAGGTGGCACCTACCAGGAGGTACTGTAAACTCAGTCCCTTCCTCTTTTACTTCTTACTATGATGGAAACAATTTGCCAATCTAGCATTGCCATCTAGCAACCCCAAAGGCCTGAAAACAATGAGTCCACCCCTGCTAATGGACTGGAATCTCTAAAACCATGATTCAAAGTAAACCTTTTTTCTTTATAAGAAATAAAATTATGGACTGAGGATGTGGCTCAAGCATTAACGTGCTTGTCAGGCATGCGCAGGGCGCTTGGGTTTGATCCTCAGCACCACATAAAATAAAGATGTTGTGTCCATCAAAAACTGAAAAATAAATATTAAAAAATTCTCTCTCTCTCTCTCTTAAAAAAAGAGAAATAAAATTATCTCAGGCATTTTGTTATAATGATAGAAAGCTGATGAACACACCCTTATAGAGTTTCCCCAAAAGCAAACCATTAAGAGCATGAGTATGAGATTGACTGGACCTGAAAACTAGAAAGGAGATTTCAAGTATGAAATAAGATTTTCCTCTTTGTTTATATGCATGGTATAAAAAAAGATAGTTGTATTACATATTATTTTAAGAAAACTCCTAATTTCAGAAAAAGAAGTACTAACAATCTGATAAAAAAATAGACAAAAATGATTGGCCAATAAACATATAAAGAGATACTTAATGTTGCATTCACAAAAAAAATATAAACAAAAATTAATATGAAGTCTCCTACTATGCCACAAAAATATAGAGAATACCTGCATACACAGATGTTTTCTATATTAATGCTAAATTTACAGAAAATATATATACATTTTTGGTGTTGTTCCCAGATCCAAGCTATAGTGCTGTAAACACTGTGTGAATTAATAGGACAAGCTCATATTTTAAAAATTATATATAAATTTGTTGGTATCTCATTAGAAGTAGCATTCATTCCTATTAATTCTAATAAAATGGTTATGGAATTTTTTAGGGGGGAGTGAGGACTGAACCCAAGGCTCAAATACTGTACAAATGCTCTCCCACTGAGGTAGATCCTAAGCTTTCGTTTTGTTTGTGTTTTAATTCTCATAAAAGGGTCTCACTAAGTTTCCCAGACTGCCTTCAACTTTGCTATCCTCCTGTCTCAGACTCTTATAGACATATGACATGAGAAATAAATGCATACAAGCAGATAACCAATCCTTGCTCCTATATCTGGACAGGATTTTTTTTTTTTCTTTGAGTACCAGAGATTGAACTCAGGGGCACTCAACCACTGAGCTACATCCCCAGTTCTATTTTGTATTTTATTTAGAGACAGGGTCTCACTGAGTTGCTCAGTGCCTCGCCATTGCTGAGGCTGGCTTTGAGTTCGAGAACCTCCTGCCTCAGCATCCCGAGCTACTGGGATTACAGGCATGTGCCACTGCTCCCAGCTTGAACAGGATGTTTTAGACGCCAATTTATCTATGGCAAAATTTTGAAAATCGCTTAAAAATTAAATAAGGCAAAATAAAAAAGATTAATCAACCTAAAACTCATTCAAGTTAAGGCTACAGCAGTGCTGCAAAAATTTAGAAGAAAAATACATGGTATATGGACACATGGGTACAGCCCTGTGATTCCAGCAACTGAAGCAGGAGGATCACAAATTCAAGTTCAGCCTTTAACTGAGTGAGACCCTGTCTCAAAATAAAAATAAGACTAGGAATGTTTCCCAGTGGTAGAATGACCCTGAGTTTAACACCAATACCAAAACAAGAAAAAGAAAATACAGAGTCTCTGCTCTCAGTACTTTTTAAAATTAATGTGTTAAGTCAGTGGTTCTCAAATTTCAACACAGATGAAAATCACCCAGAGAGCTTGTTAAAACAGATGGAGCAATTGCTGGGCTCCATCTCCTAATTTGTTCTAGAACCTAAGTATCTGCATTTCTAGTTAAGTCCCTGAGTAATAGTGATATCATTGGTCCAGATATCGCACGTTAGAAATCACTGAATCATTTCATTGTCTTACAACAAAATCTTGTTCATTCTAATTCAGTATGTTATAACAAAAAAATATAAATAAATAAATATATATATACACACACACACACACACACACACACACACACACACACACACACACACATATATTCCCACCCCCAGTACTGTGTATTGAACCCAGGGCTTCATGCATGCCAGGTATGTGCGTTACTACTGAGCTACATCCCTAACTCTTAAAAAAAAATAATCATTTTTGAGACAGGGTCTTACTAAGGTGCCAGGGTTGTCTCAAATTTTCTATCCTCCTGCCTCTGCTTCCTGAGTAGATGGGTTACAGACATGTACCACTATACCTGTTTTTCCTTTCTTTCGTTTGTGGGGGGAGGCTAAAACCCAGGATCTTGAGGCTACCTTAGTATTTTCAAATTCATGTTACAGCTCTTGTCCTTTCTTTATTTAAGAATTGGAAACCCACAAGAATTTAGACATGGAAGAATTTTAGAAGATAACAAAACTCTTTACTCACTTGGGCCTCAGACACAGTAATTTCAGATACGTACACAGTAATTTTAGCCATAATCACAGAAATAACTGCTGAAACTGAGAAGGAATAAAAACATCCAAGAAGAGGCAAAAATGTGCTGTTACTTCTGATTTTCCACCATAATAAGTGGAATTTGGCAGAGAGTTATCTACATAATAGCCAAGAACATTAGAGAAGGATAGAAAAACAATGCGATATGAAGGGGAAAAAATGAATGGAATAAGATGACAGCAAGTGCCAGGCATGGTGCTTACACCTGTAATCCCAGCAGCTTGGGAGGCAGAGGCAGGAAGATCATGAATTCAAAGCCAGACTCAGCAACGGTGAGGCACTAAGCATCTCAGTGAGACCCTGTCTCTAATTAAATATAAAATAGGACTGGGCTCAGTAGTCGAGTGCTCCTGAGTTCAATTCCGGGACCCCCGCCCCCTCAAAAAAAAAAAGACAGCAAGTAGGATTAGGATTTCCAATGAAAATGGATAAGCAGCAAACACATTAATGAAAATTTATACAGGAAAAATAAGTGGCCATAAAAGAAGAAAAAGGAAAAAAGTGAATAAATCACCCAAAATGTGGGGAAAGCCAGGTGGAAGGGTAGACCTGGCAATTTAGCAAGCCCTTGTCTCAAAATAAAATAGGTGGGGATGTAGCACAACAGTAGAGTGGCCCTGGGTTTAATGTGCAGCATCCAAAAACAAAAAAATAAACATGTGGGGTGATTTAATGGAAAGACAAGACAAGCCCTAAAATCTAAATAGCTCATGTAAGAGTATTACTAGCCCACATTAGCACACCAACCCAGCAATATAGGACTACTAAGTATGAAAGAAGAGTCTGGTGTACTTTTAGTAAACAATAAATGACTCCAACACAGCATAGCTTTCATGAACAATAACATAGAGTCATCAAGAAAAGATTGAAAAATGGCTGACTCTTATAATAGCAAAACAAGGATTCTACATATTGAGTAAGGAAATTTAATAAACTTTATATATAAAAAAGTCTGGGGGCTGGGATTGTGCCTCAGTGGTAGAGTGCTTGCCTGGCACATGTGAGACACTGGGTTCGATCCTCAGTACTCATAAAAATAAATGAGTAAAATAAAGGTATTGAGTCTGTATATAACTAAAAATATTTTTAAAAAAAGATCTGGGAAATTAATAGGTAATTAACCAGACATACCAATTATGTAGATATCTGTGGTTTTCCAAGTTTCACCCAAAGAAAGAATGCAGTAACATGAAAAATAATAACCTTAGTTGAATTCTCTAATAATTTTCACTTACCAGTGGGAAGATCATCAGCTTTTGCTAGGTCATTCTCTTCTATCCCAGGCATCCCTGCATCACCACTTCGTTTGATTTGTTCTGCCCAAGGAACAAAAAAGATATGATTTCTGTAACTTTTTCTTATAGAAATTCAAAGTGTTTTGAAGGAAAGTAAAATTAGTTCTTAAAGCAATAGGCTACATAGACTGAATGTCTTACTTCTTGCTTTGGACACAGTTTTAACTCTAAATAGCTTTTACTTTTTTTATCAAAAGATCCAGATTTTAAACAATAAAAACACCTAATCATGGCCAGGCACCGGGTGCACACCTGTAATCCCAAGAGCTTGGGAGGCAGAGGCAGGAGGATAGTGAGTTGAAAGCCAGCCTCAGCAATTTAGCAAGGTGCTATACAACTCAATGAAACCCTGTCTCTAATAAAATATAAAACAGGGAGGGCTAGGGATGTGGCTCAGTGGTCGAGTGACCCTGAGTTCAATCCCTGCTACCAAAAAAACACCTAATCATATATGAACTAAAATCAAACAATTTTCTTTGCAATGAAAAACATTCACTTAGAAATGGGAAGAAAAGGTCAATATCTTATTAACACAAAACAAAATAATAATACCTTTCCCATGTGGAATGTGATTGCTGGACGGTTCTTCATTCTTTTCTGCAGCATTCTCAGCTACTTTGGGAATATTTTTAGGTACTACATGATCGTTTATACCCAATTCTTTTCCATCATTTGATTGAACTTTGTGGGTCTCTTGCTGTTAGATAAAGATTTGGTTACAATAAATATTTCTCAGTTCAAATTGTTAAACCATTGGTACAACTATTATTCAAATATTCTGAAAGAGTTTATCTTTTAAAATATATACTACCCATTCATATTCTGAATACTTGGAGATGTGGGATATACAATTATTTTCTGTTATGTTTTTATAGTGATGTGAAATCAAAGAATAACTAACACTTTTTAAAGTCTCTATTTATAGTAAATGGCTTAAAACATTAAGCACAGGGAAATCTGTTTGGCCATGCTTAGGGAAGGATTCTGCAAACAGACTACTGAGTAGTATGGAGTGCTGTGATAGACTACAGTTGGAAATAGTTCTGGTGCTATGGGCAGAGTGGGTTTTCTATAGGCGTATACAGGAATCAAACCGGGTGGCCGAACAGGAGGAGGTTGGCACATGGGTGTCTCTACATGTATGACAATTGAGATTGTCAGGCTTTTCCCCACATGGAAATAGCAAAAGCGAAATGCAGGCAAACTACTTCCCTGGTGCAGTGGCCACACAGGATAGCAAGTAAACTGAATACACAAGTCAGTGCTCCCTCCAATCTGTTTCTAACAACATCATCATCTTGGAAACTTAAATCTTCAGATACATCTGTAGACTCTAATGCATTATGCAATGTAATTATTGGTAATACCAGAAAAAAATATTACGAAGGGGCTGAGAGCCTAGCTATGTGGTAAATCACATGCCTAGCATATGCAAGGCCCTGAGTTCAAGTTACCAGTAGAACAAAAAAAGAACTACTGGGCTGGGAATGTGGCTCAGTTGTAGAATGCCTGCCTGGCATATGCAAGCCTCTAGGTTCTAGTCCCAGTACTGGAAAAAAAATAAATCTAGAAAAACAAAAGCCAAATCTTATGACTGTGTCATAATAAAGAAAAGGGCTAGCCATGGTAGGTACACACCTATAATCTCAGTAACTCAGGAGGCTGAGGCAGAAGGATTGCAAGTTAGTGAGACCCCTGGCAAGATAGTGAGACACTGTCTCAAAATAAAAAATAAAAAGAACTGGGGTTGTACCTCAGTGGTAAACTGGGTTCAATCCCTAGTTCCAAAAAAGAAAAAGAAGAAGAATGGGTACTTTGATAATTCGGAGCAGTATTCAGCAGTCCTGACAGATAAAATCAACAAACATTTACAAGGTGTTATTTCATAGTTTATAAACAACTTTCATATCTACCTTCTAAAAGAGATAGTTTGGAAAAAAGCAAAATAATATAAAACTAAGACTTGTAAAAGTTAAGTAGCTTATTCTTTTTTTTAGTATTTATTTTTTAGTTTTAGGTGAACACAATATCTTTATTTTGTTTCTATGTGGTGCTGAGAATCAAACCCAGTGCCTCACGCATGCTAGGCGAGCGTGTAACCACTTGAGCCACATCCCCAGCCCTCTTTTTTTTTTTTTTTTTTTTTTTTTTGGTACTAGGAATTGAACTCAGGGCACTCGGCCACTGAGCCACATCCCCAGCCTATTTTGTATTTTATTTAGAGACAGAGTCTCACTGAATTGCTAAGCACCTGGCTGTTGTAATCCTCCTGACTCAGCCTCCTAAGCTGCTGGGATTACAAGAATGCGCCACTGTGCCCGGCTTAAGTAGCTTATTCTATGTCATTCAGCTACAAATTTGTGGAGAAAATATTCAGTCTTTCTGACTACAAATCTCACATTTTCTGGAAATTTGGTAAACTATAACCAAGCTACAACCAATTTCAAGAGCTTAATCATTGGTGAGTGAAAGAATAGAATGAAATTCTTGAATATGTCAATTTGAAAGCCAAGAATGAGAAAACCCATGGAACACAACCTGAACAGCCATTCTACATCTCTATGCATTTTTATTACATGGTAGATCCTAAGGCTGTTTCTATAGTAAGCTCATTGTTTTGCAAATGTGGATAAAATAAACAATATTAAAAATTAAAAGTCAATAGACTACCGTTCAAAAATACTTTTTCATGGGGCTGGGGATATGGCTCAAGCGGTAGCACGCTCGCCTGGGTTCGATCCTCAGCACCACATACAAAGATGTTGTGTCCGCCAAAAACTAAAAAAAAACATTAAAAAATTCTCTCTCTCTCTCTTTCTCACTCTCTCTTTAAAAAAAAAAATACTTTTTCATGAAAATAGTTAACAGAGATGTCCCTTTAAGGTTATGTATGACTTTACCTATATATAAATAAATAAATTTTCTTAATAAATCAAGATGGCTTTCTAAATCAATGTTTGTGACTTGGTGAAGGGACTTTTCAATTATTGTTGTTGTTTTTTTTTTAATAAACTTTTTTTTCTGAAATAGACTTAGATTTACAGAAAATTAATTACTCCTTACCTAGTTTCCCCTATTGTTAACAGCTTACTTTACCATGGAACCTTTGTAAAACTAAGAAATCAGTATCAATAAGTTATTATTAACTAAACCCCAGACTTTATTTAGATATCAACAGTTTTTCTACTAGGTCTTTGTGTGCTTCAAGATCTGACTCAGGATAACTATACGTATGTACTGAAATACTCACGTCACCTTAGTTTCCTCTGGTCTGTAATAGTCCCTCTAATTTTGTAGCATTGAAGTGGTAACCAGTTTTATTTATGGACACTAAAATGTCTATTTCTCATAATATTCCCTTGTCATAAAATGTTTTTTGAGTTTTTAACCCATTAAAAATATAAAAACCGGGCTGGGATTGTGGCTCAGTGGTAGAGCACTCGCCTAGTGTGGGTGGGACCTGGGTTCCATCCTCAGCACCACATAAAAATAAAGGCACTGTGTTGTGTCCATCTACACCTAAAAAATAAATATTAAAATATATATATATATATATGGGCTGGGGATGTGGCTCAAGCAATAGCGCGCTCGCCTGGCATGCATGCAGCCTGGGTTCAATCCTCAGCACCACATACAAAACAAAGATGTTGTGTCCACCGAAAAATAAAAAATAAAATATTTTTAAAATTATATATTTTTTAATATATATATATATATATATATATATATATATATATATACACACCATTTTTAGCTTGTGAGAAGTACAAAAACAGGCAGCAAGTTCATTTGGCCTGTGGGTTACACATGGTTTACTAACTCCTTTCCCAGAGTAACTTCCAAGAAAAACAAACAAATAAATAAATAAATCCCTGAATATAATTTATGTTGGTTTCATATGGTGAACACTGAATTTGTCCCTATGAAAAATAACTCTAATTTCACAGAACCAATCTTTCATGTAGTTGAGGAACAGGGAGTAAAGGATAGGGAGCAGAATCTGGCAGTAGGCCTAGAGGGTAAGGCCTGGTGTGCTACCCCACAAAGAAGTTTCCTAGGGATCTACATTCTTGCCCTGCCTTGTCCTAATTAGGGCAGGATAGGGTTAAGAAAAACTGAAGAGTTAACCATTAATTATTAGAATAGCTTAGTACAAAAGAGCAGAAGGTAAGCAAGGCATGGCAACATACACCTGTAATCCCAGTGACATGGGAGGTTGACGCAGGAGGATTACAAGTTTGAGACCAGCCTGGGCAACTTGGAGAGACCTTGTCTTAAAAAAAAGAAGGGAGATAGACATGGAGCTCAGTGGTAAAGCATTCCTAGGTTCAAGTCCCAGTACCACTCAAACACCAAAAGAAAAAAAAAAAAAAAAACGCAGAAAGAGAAGTATTCTTGTGCAGAAAAAAAGGAAAAGCACTTATCTGTCCGCCTTGGGAGAAGAGAGCAAATCTACTCCATTATTTATATTCTAGTTTTGGAAGGGCACAAATGCCTAGCAAACTTCTTTCCCCCTTCCTCATATGTTCTGCTATGCTCTTCAAACTTCTCAGTCTCAGTACTACCTTCTGGCTGCCCTTAACGCCTCTATACGGTCACTCACTCAGGTCTGCATTCCTCTACCAATCCATCCTCATGTCTCTTCAAAGTAGACTGTACATAGGCAGCAGCTATTCCACTTTGTAGATTCAGAAAATGAAAGAGAAATGACACCCCAATATCCTGCTATAAAACGGTGGAAACACTTAGAACAAAACCCTGTGAGCTGGGTGTGGTGGTACATGCCTATAATCCAGCAGCTGGGGAGACTAAAGTAGGAGGATCACAGATTTGAGATCAACCTCAGCAACTTAGTAAGGACGTAAACAACGTAGTGAGACTCCATCTCAAAATAAAACATAAAAAGGGCTGGGAAGTGGCTCAATGGTTAAGTGCCCTTGGGTTCAATCTTTGGTACCAAAAAAAAAAAAAAAAGAACAAAACCCTGTGTTCTTACCTTATAGAACACAGGTGGACATTACCAAAGAGAAAAACAAATTCTTTCACTATTAAATCCCTGTTCACTTTAATCACAAGACTTTATAAGAACCAAGCCTAATCAGGTGAGATTAGAGGTGAGTCATAAAAATTACTCAGGTCCTGATGGCTAGTGATCTTCAGAAAAATTCCCTCTATTTCTAAAAAAAACTTCATGATATATCAGCTTCAAGTAGATAAATTAATAAAAGAATATGCTATGTTAAAAAATATAAATTAGGGCTGGGGTTGTAGCTCAGTGGTAGAGCACTTGCCTAGCATGTGTGAGGCACTGGGTTATATTCTCAGAACCACATAAAAATAAATAGATAAAATAAGGGTATTGTGTCCATCTACAACTAAAAATATTTTTGAAAAAGTATAAATCAGGGTTGGGACATAGTTCAGTGATACACCATGTTTTTGGCATGTATAAGGCCCTGTGTTTAGCATGCATAAAGTACCACTAGGAAAAAAAAAACAAGTATGAATCAAAATTGGTACCAGGTGCAGTGGTACACATCTGTAATCCCAGCAGCTTGGGAGGCTGAGGCTGGAGGATTGCAAGTTTAAAGCCAGCCTCAGCAAAAGCAATACAGTGAGACCCTGTCTCTAAAGAAAAATACAAAATAGGGCTAGGGATGTGGCTCAGTGGTCCAGTGCCCTGAGTTCAATTCCTGGTACCAGCCCCCTGCCAAAAAAATTGGTTATAGTGACTGGTATTTCTTTCTTTTCTTTTAAATGTTTTATTTCTGTATTTTAAGAAACAGTATCAGACTAGCAAAGATTGAAAAAAAAATAAAAAGTTTCTAATTTTTTTCTTCAAATGGAAGGAAGTAATTGACAACTTTCAGTAAAATGGTATCTACCTTAAATCTCAGAAATATATTAACAATAAAAATTATCATCATCATCATCATCTTTTTCTTTTTTGAAGACTAGATCTTGCTATATTGCCCAGGCTGATTTTGGACTCCTGGGCTCAAGTGATCCTTCTATCTCAGTCTCTTAAGTAGCTGGGGACTATAGGGATGCATTACTACTGAGGGAAAAAAATTATTTTTAAAAGTCAGATACAACTTTGAAAAAATAAATAAGATTGAGAAATCCTTAGCCAAATAGCCAAAAGAATGAATGAAAAGACAGAAATCAACAAGATTAGAGATGAAAAAGGAGATATTACCACAGAGCCTTTTAAAATCCAGAGCATTTTCAGAACTTATTTTGAAAATTTATATTCCAATATAAGTTTGGGTGGTGGGACTGCAGACTAGTACAACCACTCTGGAAAAAAGTATGGAGATTCCGCAAAAAACTAGGGATGGAACCACCACATGACCCAGCCATCTCACTTCTTGGTATTTTCCTAAAAAAATCTAAAATCACCCTACAGTGACATAGCCATCTCAATGTTTACTGCAGTACAACTCAAATAATTAAGTTATGGAATCAAACCAGATGCCTGTCAATAGATGAATGGATTAAGAAATTGTGATACACACACACACATACACACACACACGTACACACAATAGGAATTCTACTCAGTCATAAAAAAGAATGCAATTATGGCATTTGCCTATAAATGGATGGAAATAAAGAATATCATGTTAAGTGAAAGAAGCCAAATTCAGAAACTCAGAAGTTGAATGTTTTCTCTCATATGTGGAAGTTGAAGAAACTGGGAGGAAAGGATAGATAACATGAAGAACCAATCAAATACAAATTAATAGATGAGAGAAAGGAAGTCTAGTAGAGTAGAAGAAGGAGAATGAGAGAGGGGAAGGAAGATTAGAGGGAAAAATAGGGATTGTGAACTAAAATCAATTTCAATGCATGTGTGTTTGTCAGGATGAACCCACCTACGATGTATAACTATAAAGCTCTAATTTTTAAAAAAGTTAGATAATAAAACTACTTTTAAGCTAAAATATCGTAAGACTTAAGAGTGTACTAGGCTGAAGTGCAGTGATAAAGCCCTTGCCTAGTATGCTGGGTTCTACCCCAACACTGCAAATATAAACAAAGATGATATTTTTTGTAAATGTCTAACTTAGCAGTAAAGCTACTACAAACCATTTTTTAAAAATTAGGCAGGCTAGGGCTGGGAATGTGGCTCAAGCGGTAGTGCACTCGCCTTGCGTGCGTGGGGTGCTGGGTTCAAGCCTTAGCACCACATACAAATAAAATAAAGATGTTGTGTCCACCGAAAACTAAAAAATAAATATTAAAAAAAAAATAAAAATTAGGCAGGCTAGAATACTTCAAAATACAATGTTTTATGACAAAAGTAGAATTTTAATTCCCAAATTACATGATTTATAACAAAAACATTTTGATTTAAATATATTTTTTAAATTTACCTTTTGTTCCTGCAAAAACTGGTCTGCTAACTTTTTAATATTTTCTTCATGCTGTGCTCTTAATTCTTTGATCTGTTGTCCACACTGAAAACTAAATTACAAAGGCATTCTTTTAGATTATATAATGTTGGGTTGAATTCTCAAAGTTGTCTGGAAGTTGACACACACATTTAGAAAGACAAAACATTCAGTAAGCAGAAGAGTGAATAGATAATAACACACACAAAAAAACAGACAAATAACTTACAGTCAGAATTTTTAAAATATTTGAACCATTAATAGGAAATATGAAATACCAATGAAGTTAACTGAAAAAATAAATTGAAAAGATGAAAACTCCCAGGGGCTCAGGAGGCTGAGGCCCTAAGCAACTCAATGAGACCCTGTCTCTAAATAAAATATAAAAAATGTGGCTCAGTGGTTAAGCGCCCCTGGTTTCAATCCCCAGTACCAAAAAAGGAAAAAAAAAAAAAGGAAAGAAAACAAACTTGACTGCATCATTTTATATATTGCATTTATAAAGAAACAATTGTCAAAGTTAATTTCAACCACAGAAGAGAAAAATACTATAGAAAACTGTGAAACCAGTTTATAATAATAGGATGAGAAAGACTAGAATTATTAGAGTGGATAAAGAATGGCAACTATTGTTTTGTCCAATAGTATCTTAAACACAACACTAAAATTTTAAACCAGAGAATAAGGGGAATGGAAGAAACCAATAAAAAAGATAAGAGTGTATCATCAAGAAAAAGTGAAAGAAAGCAAAACAGTTGAAGGTGGTAACTTTCTGTGGGACTAAGAGTCAAAGAATACAAATACATCATTCATGCAAAAATATATAGTTCATAAGTACACAGAAAAATATTAACTTTCATAATTATAAAATGCAAATTAAACTTTCTATATGGATATATGGTAGTACCTTATTTTCCTATATTAGAGTAAATATCAGTATTACAAATTAGAAAATTAGAATAATCTTTTTTTTTTTTTTGCAGTACCAGGGATAGAATCCAGGGATGTTTCACCTCTGAGTTAGTCTCAGCCCTTTTTGTGAATTTGAGACAGGGTCTAAGTTGCCCAACCATGTTTTGAACATGCAATCCTCCTGCTTCAGCCTCCTGAGTTGCCTGAATTTCAGAAGTGTGCCTGGCTAGATAATCACTTTAGAAAGCTATCTCTCATCAATGCTGTTAGAGCAAAAAATTGGTAAAATATTCTTTCCCAAGAATTCTACATTTGAGAAGACACACTAGTAAAATAAGGGGGGGGCCTTTTTTGCATAAAAATTTTTAAAGCTGTGATAATCATAATATTGAAAAAAGGGGAAATTTCTACAGTGATCCAAAAACTGGGAAAAATTAAACAAGTTTTGTTACACTAATATGCTGAATAATATATTACCCCTCAATATGTTAAGTCTTTTTTTCTTTTTTCCTTTTTTTGAGACAGGTTCTCACTATGTTGCCTAGGCAGGCCTCAGCCTCCTGAGTAGGTGGGATTATAGGCACCTACTATGATACCTAATTAATAGGTTAAATCTTAAATCCTATAACTACACAGAAAAGTACTAAATACTATTAGGTTAAAATACATTTATGTAAGTGCAGATGCATACTGATAACCTATAGCAGTAAGAAATTAGAAATGGATAAGCTTTTAAAATATGGCGAGTCTTTCTAATTTTTGCTGTATAAATCTAAAATAATAACTTTTACCAAAAATATCATAAAAGTTTTTAATGAATGTTTGCTAGAAAAGTCCCTAAGAGGTTCCCCATCCTCATCACAAAATGTAGAAGTGTAAGCAAGGGAATTGAAGTGCAGAGCAGGAGAAGCAACCAGCACTCTTAGTCTCTTAGCTATTCTTGGGCCATCTCCCAAAGACAGCTTCATCTTTAAGATCCCCTTAAAAAGAATTCAGTCTTGGCTATATCCAATTTGATAAAACTCAGAGATTTAAGGTTTTATGTTTCACAATGGGACACCACAACATAGACAAATTCAACATGTCTTATAAGAAATATTTTCATGTTTAGCATATCAAAATAAAAGCCATCAAAAGACAAAGTGAAACAAACTTAAAAGAACTAAGAATATAAAAAAAGAAAAATAATCCAGAAAAGAAGAAATTAATTAATTCCAAAGTTAAACAATATTTCAGTTTCATAAATATCTGTTGCATGTATCATCTTACCTTTCATACTCTAACCTCTTCACAAGGTAAGTATTATTCTTCCGATAGTCCTGAAGCTGGTCTTCTTGTCGAAGAAACTCCTGTCGAAGTTCAGCAAGTTGTTCTATCCACACAAGGTAAGAACCAAAGGAACTAAGTTTACTGACTAAGAAACTATGGAATGTTTTAAAATTACATACATTTCTCAATTTCTTTATTCATATTCTCAGGAAATTAAATCATAGCACAATTTAATTATCTTTCATAACATACTCATGGTAAGTAAGACTTATTTTTAAAATAATATAGCTTCTGGATGAGGTTGTGGGTCAGTGGTAGAGCGCTCACCTAGCACATGCAAGGCCCTGGGTTCAATCCTCAGCACCATATAAAAGTAAATAAATAAAAACAAAGGTGTACAAGTAAAAGAAATAAATATTTTTAAAAATAATAGAGCTTCAACACCTTTCACATCAACCTGAAATATTTGTAAAATTATATACCTTTGAATATTAAATAGACAAATACTATGCTATGTCAACAGTACCAAAAATACTACCTCTTTCTCTAAACCTATCTGCTTTAAAAGAAGAAGAAAAAGAAATCATGGATATGACCACCATGGATACAGAATTCAAGTCTTCTTTTTAATTTTAAATCCCATCTGTCTACCAATTTAGATGGCAATCACTTTAAATCTCATTTCTAATTCTACTACTCCACTTACTCAAAATTCCATTTTTAAACTCATAATTTCTGATCTAGGGCTTAATTTTTTTATGTTGTTGTTTGTTTTGTTTTGTTTTAGTACTGGAGATTGAGCCCAAGGTACTTTACTACTAAGCCACATCCCCAGTCCTTTTATTTTTTTTCTTTTGAGACAGGAACTTTTTAGGTTGCTGAGGCTGGCCTGGAACTTGCAATCCTCCTGCCTTAGCCACCCAACTTGCTAGGATTATAGGCATGTGCCACCATGTCATCAGGACATTCTTAGTTATAATGAATAATATGAAATTCCAAGCTGGATAGCAAATTAAAGTCTGAGCCAGATAATCTTTTGTAAACATTTAATTCATAATCACTGGCTACCCATTTTCTAGATTTCTTTCCTTTATTACGTGAGTTCACAAAGGAAAAAAATCAGGCAAAGAAGAATAAATGTTGATTTCTTGGAGAGATGATTAAAAAATTACTTAACAACCTTAGCAATTAAGCAATATCAGTAATAAAAAAGTCCTAATTTTTATAAGTGGGATAAAGATCTGTACTGTATAAAAAGCAGCTATTAATGAACCAATACTATGAACCATATAACATCTGTTTTTCATGGAAGGCTCATAAAATTATTCTTATTACTCTAAAGACTCTCTAAAAAGACTCAAGTTGTGTGTGGAGGTGCATGCACATGTGCGTGCGTGCATGCACACATACACACACTCAGATTATACAAACACCTTCCCCCACCCAGAACTAGAGACTGAAGCCAAGGCCTCACACATGCTTACTGCATCCCCAGCCCTTTTAAAATTTTTAAGACAAGGTCTCACCAAATTGCCCAGGCTGGCCTCAAACTTGCATCCTCTGCATATAGCAGGGTGTATATTTTTAAAAAGCAGATTTAGGAGTTGGGGGTAGCTAGATTAGTGGCAGAGCAAGTTACTTAGCATTTGCAAGGTCTTAGTTTCAATCCTCAGCACCAAAAACAAACAAAAAAACTCAGATGTAAACATATAAATGCATCCATGTTAAAAAAAAGAATAAAACTACATCAAAGTGATCAGTGATTATGTCTGGTGGCATTATAACTGTGGCAATAAAAGTTAATAAATTTTTTAAGTTACATGAACATTTGTTGATATATATACAAATGAAAAATTAGTGACTTGTAGCTCATTGGTATAGAACTTGTCTAGAGTTCTGGTTCAATGTCAAACACAACAAAAGAAAAAATATATATTTGTATAAAATGTTTATAGTTAATAGTCTTTACATATTTAGGCCATGTTTTAAATTTCTACTTCATTCTGTTCTCCAATATGTAACATGGTTGATCTATTCTGACCTCAGACAAGTGTGATTAATCAGTAGCCAGGTAACCATAAATAATATATTCAGTTCGTTATCCGATCCCTATTCCCATCTCCTAAGATTTAGCAGGCTGGAAGTAGAAGAAACCCTGCTTGGCCCAAGCTATGAATATTGATTCTAGAGAGACAATGAGATTCCTGCAAGAAGCAGTATCAAAAAGCCTTGAAGCTAACCAGTTCATTAAACCTGTGCTCAGGCTAGATAGGTTCTATAACTGAAGGTTACTTCAATTTAAAAAAAGAAGAAAAAAATCAGTAACTATGAAGAATAAACTAAAATTGGTGATTGTTAGTGTAAACACTTTTCAGGAAAAAGGGAACAGAAAGATTACAGAACTTTCTCCTTATTTAGGCTTCCTTTTCCTAGTCTGTAAAATACCTGAAGTAGCTTCAGAATGAACCTAAGATTTAGTATCATTTCAAGAGGTAGAATGGCTGCTGTCTCCCCATAAAACTATTGAAATTCCTCATCAGGAAACAAAACTTTCATTTATAATTGAAGAGAAAAAGCTTAAAATACAATTAACAAGGAAAAATCAAAACAGTATGAATGAGTTTTAGGCCATGTAAACCATCAGAATATTTCCTGTTTGGATAAGGAAAAGGATTATAAGGCAGGAATTTAAGGCTGGGGATGTGGCTCAGTAGTAGAGTGTTTATCTAGCATGTACTTGGCTCTGGGTTCAATCCTTAGCACCACAAACAAAAGCAGAGATTCAATTGGTGCTTTAAGTAAGTCAAAACAAAGACTTGAAACAGAAAAAATAAATAGACCAGAAAGTAAAGACAAAACTTTTCTTTATCATAATTTAACTTCCAACTAACTGGCATATGTTTTCTTTATATAACCTGGCATAAGATGTATCTATTGTGGCTGCTCTTGGTCAAGATTCGCTGGGAAGATTGAATATAAGTAAGTCCCCAGCTGATAGTGCAGGGCCTTCTATCTCTGAATGTAATATCAGAGTATGTTATAGAAAAGCATGGCTATACTTCCTTAATTTAACTTCTAAAAATGAGGGGTAGGTATGAAAGATGTTATTTAGGACTAGCTTCCCCCACTCACCCCCATGATGCTGGGAATTAAACCCAGGACAACTTGCATGCTAGACAAATATTCTACCACTGAGCTATATCCCAGTCCTCTTAACACTGGGAATTTTTAAAGCAAAAAAATATTTACTTCTAGAAAATTTTGACTTCAAATTTTCTTTCTGTAATTGGCCCAAAAAGAAGGTGAAACACTCAAAATAAATAAATGCATACTAATTCATGTAAACTAGTTAATGTATTATTTCATGAATTTGAAAAACAATTCTTATTAATTTCATTTCCAAGAAATATTTATCACCATAGTTTTTTTAAGGGTCTCAGTATCTATTAATTTCAGTATGCTGAGTATTAATTTTAAAAAATTCAAATCTGGATTTGGTAATTAACTTGTCGAGAAGTTTATTTCATTAGAAACCATTCAAGTTATAAAAGATGAAATTCAATCTTAAAAATCAGCTCATGTCTATAACCCAGCAACTAGAGGCTGAGGAGGAGGATTATAAATTTGAGGCCAGCCTGGCAACTTAGTGAGATCCTGTCTCAAAATACAAAATAAAGAGCCAGGGATGTAGCTCAATGGTAGAGTGCCCTGGAACCACAATCCCCAGAACCATAAAATAAATAAGTTAATTAAAAAGATAAATTTATTTTTATAAAGGACTGAGAATGTAGTTCAGTGGAAAAGTGTTTGCCTAGCATGTTCAAGGCCCTGGGTTCAATCCCCATTGCTTTAAAAAAAAAAAAAATAGTCTAAGCTTCAGTGAGTGCACTAAAAATCAAAAGTCATACAGGTATAGCTCCAAATCAGTCTTTTTCTCTGCTCAAGAGTACCACACAAAATTTCAAAATATTTTAAGATCTACCTCAACACACTCAGTTCCATAAAGATTTTTACTCAGTATATAGGTTGTTATTTTCCTTAACATACATTAACAGAAGCCACAGGACTTCTTACTCAATTGACTTATTACTATTTAATAAGAAATATAATGTTTTTATACTGGGGATTGAACCCAGGGGCGCTTAATCACTGAGCCACATCCCCTGCCCCTATTTTAAAATATTTTATTTACAGACAAGGTCTCACTGAGTTACTTAAGGCCTCCCTAAGTTGCTGAAGCTGTCTTTGAACTCGCGATCTTCCTGTCTCAGCCTCCAGAGCTGCTGGGATTAAATGCATATGCCTGGTGCAAGAAACCCAAAAAATATACTTTGATAACTAGTGGACTCATTTGTAAAAACTGCAAACTGCAAGCAGCACGACAGTGACACATCTTCTGTCATACTAATGTACTCTGTGAGTCAAAAAGAGTAGAAGAAAGACACTGGATGCAACAAAAACAAATGCAACAAATAAGAAGCATTTCTGATACAAAGTTAAAGTTGTTCTAAATCATAGATACCAAAAAATGAACAATTTTTATTTTAGGGTTGCAAAACACAAATAACACTTTCAAATAGTTTTGCTAGATGAGGAGAAAAACTTTACTACATTACAAAGAAAGCTTAGGTTGGCTTCTTTAAGGATGATAAAAATAGATCATCTAATTCTATATAAAAGAGGCTCAAAATGATAAAAGAATAAAAGGATATTTACAAAATTAGAAAGCATGTACTATCCCCAAAAATATACACTTTGAGTCAATGTGTATAAGGTTTTAAAATACACAGGTCTATAAACAAAAAGGTTGAGTTGGTCCTCAGACCCCAAACTCCAAAAGGCTGGCAGATGATATGAAGCAACAGAAGCAAAGTGTAGTGCTTCTTCACTTTACATATTTTTCCCATAAAAACACTTCCTATTACTTCCTATTACTTCATGAAAGAGAAATAAGTCACTTTCTATTACTTCATGAAAGAGAAAATGTGTATATGTGGGTACTGCTAAAATTAGTATTTTTATTTATTATATATTTATCTATCACTCAGGTTTCTTTCTGGTTCCAGAGAATCCAAAGCACTAAGCTTAGAGGACCTGTCCAAAGCATCCCTGAATCTGAATATGTTATTTTAGCACATTAGAATTTTAGCACATTAGACCCAACACAGAGAAAACACTCATCTTTTCTATAGAAATTCGATGGCTTCTAAATCTACTACAGTTCAATTTTCTTTCAGGATTCTTTGAATAACATTTTATTGCATGAACTCTGTTTACATACAAGATTAAGACACAGATCTCAAATTTTAACTTATATTTACAACTTAAAAAACAACATTAAATAATTTTTCATTATATCTTACGATAAAGGGATAAATGTTTTGTCATCAGAGAAGCTTTGTTCAGAAAATTCTCTCATTTACCTAACTAGTATTTCTTAATTCTTGAATAGACTTTTAATAATCTCTATCTTTAATATAATTAAGTTTCTTACCCTTTAAATGATGTATGTCTGCCATCTGATATGATATGTTGTTCTGTAGTTTAACCTGAAAAAAATTAAGTTTTCATTTTACTAAAGAATACAGTTTTCCTCATATGTATCTTATTTTGCTCATCATATTCATTTTGTGCTTGATCATAAATGCAAACAAAAACTGATTATTTATACCCTATCTCTTTTCAAAAAGAAATTATATAAATTCTAATTTTATAATGCTTCTTTGAAATTTGCATGAAAATATTCACTTTACTTGATATACAGTGTAACAACTTTCAAAAGTTCGAAAGTATACCAGGCACGATGACTCATGAGTATTATCCCAGCAATTTGGGAGACTGAAGCAGGAGGATGGCAACTTTGAGGCCAGCCTCAGCAACTTAGAAAGGCCCTAAGAAACTTAGTGAGACAAAACCAAAAAAGACTGGGGAAGTGGCTAAGTAGTAAAGCATCCCCTTTAGAACCAGGTGAAATCTATTCTTCAATCAAAAGGCTAGTGACTTTCAAATTCAAAATGAATGTTTATCCATAAACAAGTAGCAGAGAAAGCCGAACTGTTTTGAAGCAAGAGTCAGAGTCTAGGAGTCCCATTCCATTCTAAATTTCTAAGGGGTTTGAAGAATGAAGTTTAAAATGTTGATATGCAGTCATATAAAATGAATGAAGTCCTAGTACATGATAAAACATTTGAAAACATTATATATGCTGTGTGGAAGAGATCAGTCACAATGGACAAATACTGTCTGATTCCATCTATGTGAATTATAAAGAACAGACAAATCCACAAAGACAGAAAGTAAGATTAATGGTTGGAGGTAGGAAGGAATGAGGAATTTTTATTTTTATTTTTATTTTCCATGCTAAGGATCAAACCCAGGGCATCATGCATGGTGAGGACACATTCTACCACTAAGCTATGTCCCCTACCTTGAGGAGTGACTTCTTAATGGGCATGGGATTTGTTTTCTGGGGATGAAAATGTTCTGGAATTAGATAATAGTGATAATTATACAACATTATGAATATACTAAAACCCCCTGAATTATATTTTAAAAAGGTAAATTTTATGGTGCATGAGTTGTATCTCAATTTTTTAACATGAAAGAAAATGTACAAGATAAAACAATGAAAAAACTCTATGTACTGAAGGAAGGAGCTCACTGTTTTGAAGAGGGAGTTAGGTAACTGGGCAATTACAATATAGCAAAATAAATTATATCATTGGGTTCTATAGACATGATAGGAGAACTTAGTTGGGAAAGCACTTTAAAACTACCCTTGGGGGAAAAGAGGAAACATCCTAGAGATGATGACCATGGCTGAAATGACTCCTGCAGAAAGAACAGTGTTTAGCCAAATGGAAGGCAGGAGAAGTAAGGAGGAAAGATATTCGAAGCATGTCAAAACTTGAAGTGAAAAACACTGAATATTCTAGGAATTGCAAACAGTTCCAAGAAGTTGGAACAGAAAATTTAGGGAAATGTGGTAAGACATACAGAAAGATAAACAAGGTCTATATTATAAAGGATCTGACAAACAATGTAGGTACATCCCATAAAATAACATGGTCAACTCTTTAAGGACTTTTAAATAAGGAAATGAAATGCAGTCTGAAGAGAAAACCAGAGGAAGCAAGATTAGAGGGAGAAAGATGAAAACAGAGACTATGGTCACAATAGAGGTAAGAGAATATGTTGGTTAAGCCAATGTTGTGCAAACTATGGTCTGTGAATCCTTTTTGTAAGGATAACAAACTAAAGATGGTTGTTACAGTTTTTATTATTGTTTTGTTTTTTATTTATTTTTGCATTACTAAAGATTGATCCTTTACAGCCGAGCTACATTCCAAGTCCTTTTTAGATTTTGGGTACAGGGGATTAAACTCAGGGACACTTGACCACTGAGCCACATCCCTAGCCCTATTTTGCACTGATTTAGAGACAGAGTCTCACTGAGTAGTTTAGCACCTCACTTTTGCTTAGGCTGGCTTAAACTCACTTTAAACTCAATCCTCCTACCTCAGCCTCCCGAGACACTGGGATTATAGGTATGTGCCACCGTGCCTGGCCCTTTTTAGTTTTTAAACAGGGTCTTGCTAAATTGTTTAGGCTGGCTTAAAACTTGAGATCCTCGTGCCACAGCCTCTTGAGCAGCTGGGATTACAGGCAGGTGCCACCATGCCTCGTTTAGTTCATTGGTTTTTTTTTTAATTTTTAGTTATTTATTTAAATTAGGTATATATGACAGCAGAATGCATTTTGATTCATTGTACACAACTGCAGCACAACTTTACATTTCTATGGTTGTACACAATGTGACATCACACCATATGTGCAGTCATACATGTACCTAGGGTAATGATGTCCATCTCATTCCACCATCTTTCCTGACCCTGTATATCCTCCCTCCCCTCCCTCCTCTTTGCCCAAAGTTCCTCCATTTTTCCCATGCCTCCCCCATCCCCATTATGGATCAGCATCTACTTTTCAAGAGAGAACTTTCGACCTTCAGTTTTTTGGGATTGATTTACTTTGCTTAGCATGATCTTCTCCAACTCCGTCCATTTACCTACAAATGCCATAATTTTCTTTTAATGCTGAGTAATATTCCATTATGTCTATGTACCATAGCTTCTTTATCCATTCATGTATTGAAGGACATCTAGGTTGGTTCCACAGTTTAGCTATTGTGAATTGAGCTGCATTACTACGTATGGGGATTTTTAAGTCCTTTGGGTATAGACTGAGGAGTGGGATAGCTGGGTCAAATGGTGGTACCATCCTAAGTTTTCTGAGGAATCTCCATACTGCTTTCCAGATTGGTTGCACCAATTTGCAATCCCACCAGCAATGTATGAGTATGCCTCTTCCCCCATATCCTCACCAACATTTATTTATTATGTTTTTTTGTTTGTTGTATTTTTGGCAGTGGGTACTGGGGATTGAATTCAGGGGCACTCAACCACTGAGCCACATCTCCATCCCTATTGTATTTATTTAGAGACAAGTTCTCACTGAGTTGCTAAATGCCTCACCAATGCTGAGGATTGAACCCAGGGCCTTGTGCATGCAAGGCGAGTACTCTGCCAACTGAGCTGTGTCCCCGTGGTCTATATTCTTGAAAACTGCCATTCTGACTAGCATGAGGTGAAATCTTAGAATAGTTTTGATTTGCAATTCTCTAATTACTAGAGATACTGAACATTTTTTCATACATTTGTTGATTGAATGTATATCTTCTATAAAGTGTATGCTCAGCTCCTTAGCCCATTTATTGATTGGGTTGGTTTTTTGTTAAGTTTTTTGAGTTCTTTATATATCCTGAAAATTAGTGCTCTATCTGACATGTATGTGGCAAAAATTTGCTCCCAAAATATAGGTTCCCTGTTTACATCATTGTTTCTTAAGCTGAGAAGCTTTTTAGTTTGAGTCCATTCCATTTATAAATTCTTGATTTTTATTTCTTGCACTTGAGTTTTCTTAAGGAAGTTGAGGCCTAATCTGATATGATGAAAACTTGGGACTACTTTTTTCTCTATTAGGCGCAGGGTCACTGGACTAATTCCTAGGTCCTTGATCCACTTTTGAGTTGACTTTTGTGCATGGTAAGACATAGTGGTTATTTTCATTTTGCTGCATATGGATTTTTAGTTCTCCTAGCACCATTTGTTGAAGAGATTATCTTTTCTCCAATGTATGTTTTTGGCCCTTTGTATATTTGGACATAAATGTATTTACGTGGGATTGTCTCTGCATCTTCTATTCTATACCATTGGTCTACATGTCTATTTTGGTGCCAATACCATACTGTTTTTGTTACCACAGCTTTATAGTATAGTTTAAGGTCTGCTATTGTGATGCCTCCTGCTTCACTCTTCTTGCTAAGGATTGCTTTTCTGGGTCTCTTTATTTTTCCAAATGAATTTCATGATTGCTTTTTCTATTTCTATAAGGAATGATGTTGGGATTTTAATTGGAATTGCACTGAATCTGTTTAGCACTTTGGATAGAATGGCCATTTTGACAATATTAATTTTGCCTATCCAAGAGCATGGGAGATCTTGCCATCTTCTAAGGTCTTCTTCAATTTCTTTCTTGAGTATTGTGTAGTTTTCATTGTAGAGGTCTTTCACCCCTTTTGTTGATTCCCAAGTTTTGTTTTATTTTTTTGAGGCTATTGTGAATGGGGTAGTTTTCCTAATTTCTCTTTCAGAGGATTCGTCATTGTTGTATAGAAATCATTTGAGGGCTGGGGCTGTAGTTCAGTGGTAGAGTGCTTGCCTCACACATGTGAGGCACTGGGTTCGATCCTTAGCACCACATAAAAATGAATAAATAATATTTTTTTAAAAAGAAATGTATTTGATTTATGGGTATTGATTTTATATCCTGCTACTTTGCTGAATTCATTAATTAATTCTAGAAGTTTTCTGGTGGAGTTTTTTGGATCCTCTAAGTATAGAATCATGTCATCAATAAATAATGGTAGTTTGAATTCTTCTTTTCCTTTAATTTATTTTGTCTGTCTAATTGCTCTGGCTAGAGTTTCAAGGACTATGTTGAATAGAAGTGGTGAAGGAGGGCATCCCTGTCTAGTTCCATTTTTTAAAGGGAATGCTTCCAATTCTTCTGCAGTTAGAATGATGTTGGTCTCGGCTTTAACCTAGATAGCTTTTACAATGTTGAGGAATGTTCCTATTATCCCTAGTTTTTCTAGTGTTTTGAACATGAAAGGGTGCTATATTTTGTCAAATGCTTTCTCTGCATCAATTGTTATAATCATATGGTTCTTATCTTTAAGTCTATTGATGTGATGAATTATATTTATTGATTTCTGTATGTTGAACCATAGTTTATTGTTGTTGTTTTGGAGCTGGGGATGGTAGCCAGGACCTTAAGTGCTCTGCCACTGTGCTATAACCCAGTTGTTAGTTTGTTTCATATGGGTTTTTGTTTTGTAGTACTGGCAATTAAACCCAGGATCCCTTGCTAGGAAAACGCTCTACCAATGTCCTGTATTGACAGCTCTTTTTATTTTTATTAAGTTGCCCAGGCTGGCCTCAAACTTGTAGGCCTTAGCCTCCCAAATAGCTGCAATCATTAGCATGTGGCACCAACCACACCTGGCCTAGTTGTTACAGTTTTTAAATGGGGAGAAGGGAAAAAAAAAACTTTGTGATATATATAAATATTTTTATGAATTAAATGAAATTCAAATTTCAATGAAGATTTCATGGGAAATCAGTCACAACAATCATTTACATATTGTCTGTGGCTACTTCCCAGACATACTAGCAGGGACAGATTATATGGCCTGCAAAGCCTAAAGTATTTAATATCCATACTTTTATAGAAGTCTGCCAACCCATGGTCTAAACTAATATGAACAGAGAGATAAATAAATGAGAAATATTAAAGTTGAAGAATGAATCCTCCTGCTGATTGATTAGATCAGAAAACTAAGAGATTCAACAAAAGAAATGTCGAGGATTATGTTAAGATTTCTAACCAGGTGTGGTGGCACAGGTCTGAAATCCCAACTACTCAGGAGGCTAATAAAGAAGGATTGCAAGTTAGAGGCCACCCTGGGCAATTTAGGGAAACCATGTCTCAAAATGAAAAATAAAAATTACTGGGGATAGAGCTCAGTATTAGAAAGAAAAAAAAACAGAAGGATGTGATGAGTAAGAATACAATTCTCTGTAAAACAGAAAAAGAGAAAGACACTTGTGGGTGAAGCGGGGAAATTATTTTTTCAGATCTGGACCAATTGACTTTGAGGCATTTCTGACATACCCAAGAAGAGATCTTCAGTACACAGTTGGGCATATGGGTCAGGAACTTGGGGATGATTACAGAGAAATGAGCATGCAAAAGGTATTCAAAGCCATTGGAATAAGATCACTAAAAGAAAACTTCACAGGCAGCAGAAAAAACTAACAACAATTATTTGATCAATTATTAAGAACTGCTATCTACTAACTCTCAGTTAGCCTATGTTTACATTCTTTTTTTTTCCCCCTCTATGTGGAATGATTGTTTGGAGTCCTGGAGGAGCAAGCTGGCCCCACACTTCTCCAAATCCACATTTCTTTTCCTCCAAAGACTGGGAACCAAAGACACGCCTTTGTAGGAGGGTAAATGTTTACATTCTTTACTGATCTCTTTGTTCTCATGATTCAATTTCCTTTTGTATTTGTTGCCCCTCCAAAGAACATAACATGTAGTCTTGTTTTCAAAAAGTGTATATTACTTGTTTTTTAACACATTTTTATGATACTATGTCGGCTTCTCAGTAATCTCTATTTTAAACCTGTTTCTGAAATTGCTAGAGGGGATGCTATTCTTGAATGCACCAGATTGGACAAGGGAAGATGGGGGAAGAGAGAGGAGAGGAGAATAGAGATGACATAGAATGAAGTGGACATAACTTTCTATGTTGATATGAATACATGACCAGTGTAATTCCACATCATATGCAACCACAAAAATGGAAACTTATACTCCATGTATGTATATCAAAATACATTCTACTGTCATGCATAATTTAAAAAAAGAACAAATAAAAAATTATTAAAATAGAAGTCATGAATGGCATCAGCTTCCTTGGACTATCTCCTTTCTGTACTTATATACTTAAATAAAATTTTTAAAAGGATAAGTCAATCTATACATTACAAAAAAAGTAGAGGATTATATGGGGAATACTGCTTTATTCTTATCATTTCAATTTTCTCTTCAAAATTCTTTATTAAAAATGAAGATGTTGGGCTGGGGCTGTAGCTCAATGGAAGAGCGCTTGCCTAGCATGCGTGAGGCACTGGGTTCGATCCTCAGCACCAGATAAAAATAAACAAATAAAATAAAGAAGAATGGAGATGCTGATCTCAATATATTTAAGTTCTCACATTTCTAAAAACAGCCCTGGAACAATGTATTTTGCATATTAAAGAGAAAATCACAGCTTGACTTAATGAAAGCCTTTTCTTAATCTAAGCATAATAAATTTATTTCCCACCACATTCCTTTGCCATATACTGTTATTTTTTTCACTTAGCTTCTTCACATCTCATTTATGGCAAATTGTTCCCTTGGCATCTCATCTTCTCTACTATTCCCATCAATCTTTCCTACAAGATTTTTACAAAAAATCTTTTATTCAGTGTTTAATATTAATAGCAGGTACCAGTTCTCAGATTTCTCCCACTTCCTATTAATGCCAGTTTCATTCTGCTTATCAACTCCACTTCCAAAGACATGCTAAGAATGTGCTTAATGATTAATACAGACTCCAGTGGCTGTGGCCATTAAACCCAGAAGTTCCTTTCCCTCTTCAGTAACTTTTTGGTTTGCTCACTTACAGAACCTAGGTGTCTGTTGTTGCATTATTTGCTCATCTTTTTGACACAATATTACAGCCACCTGATCACCCATTTCTTCACCTAAAATCCCCACCCCTCAAATTCTTCTCATGTCAAACAAGTTAAAAAAATTCCTCAAACATTCAATATTAACTTAAGGAAACTAAATGTGTTTTCACCTACCAAATCTCCTTGCAAAAATCTAAGAAGTGGAAATCCATGACTTATATTTTGGCTTTAAGCTTATGTTTGCTTGAGTCTGGTTATAAAGACTTCTCCTATTTGCTTTCTGATTTTTAATATTTGTTCCAATTTCTTCAACTCTTTTTCCTTTTATGCTTTTCATTAATCATATCTGCACACAGATAGGACTGTTTAGCTCTTTAATTCCTTTAGCTTTAACCATTCTCAGAGCCTTTACTTCCTTTGATACCTCCACCATCCCATCACCTCTAAAAAAAAAAAAAAAAACTTCTCTTCTAGTTATTCCTCCTATTACTTTTAGTTTCCTCGTATCCCAAAAGTAATTTGCTTATCTTCTAAATGAGTCTGCCAAAACTTCCCAGCTCTTGAAAAATTAATTTTAGTTCTTACTATTACCTAATGGAAAAATAAATTATTTTCACTTTGCCACACATACTCTTCTGTTGAATTGACAAAACTATAGGAATACTTTTCTTCTTTTCCTAAATATATTCCAGACAGGTGATAACACATAAACTCTAAAAAGTATAATTTAATTCATTATTTATAAAAGGATGCTCATTATCTGGATTCATTAGGGGTATTTTTAAATTATTATTTTAAGACCTTTTATTCACTTATAACATCCAGGATATTCTACTTATAATAGGCAAGAAAGATACCAAATAATTTTTTTCTTTCAAATTTACTTGCAGATAAGAGACAGATATGGATAATGGGTGATTTGGCCAGATAGACAAATAGACCTTCACAGACATAGTCCATCTGTTGAGAGCCACAGCCGAAGGGGCCCCAGCAAACTTTCAGACTGCCAGCTGATGATTGGCTCACAGTGGCCCCAGCAACATCTAGCTGATTGGCTCCTCTGTGGTGATGCTCATTGGGCTGTTTCCCGCCCTTTCAGACTGCCAGCTGATGATTGGCTCAAAGCGGCCCTAGCAACATCTAGCTGATTGGCTCCTCTGCAGTGATGCTCATTGGGCTGTTTCCCTGCCCTTTCAGACCACAGAGCTGCTCATTGGGGGACTTTTTTGGCTCCGCCCACATGACCCAGCCAATTGGCCTCAAGAGCAGGAGGATTGTGGGAGGTGGAGAGGCTTGTGGTTTTGGGAGAGAGGCTTGTGGGAAGCCGGTTGTGGCAGTTGGGCTCTGAGGGTTTTTCCTGAGGAGCTGTTTTGTTTGCCGTGTGTGGTTCTAAAAATAAAGTTAGTTTCTTTTGACAAGTGGCTCCTGATTGTGCCCAGCCAGACTGTGGCAATCCCTTGCTTAATTTTCATCTATGGCCAGACAGACTGCAATCCAAATTTCAATATGCCTGTAGTTGCAGCCACTCTACTCTGGAGACTAAAGGAGGAGGACCACTTCAGCCCAGGAGTTCAAAGATAACCAGGGAAACATAGTGAGACCCTCTTAGGGAAAAATCTTTTCCAATGCTCAAAACACCTTGCTACACCCAAGTCTACTACAAAGAGCCACATAATTCATTCTTTTTTTATGTAAATGTAAATTACAAAAATTTATTATTTTTTTCGTTTTATTGATTTCATTTTTTAAATACATGACAGCAGAATGCATCACAATTCTTATTACACATATAGAGTACAATTTTTCATATCTTTGAATATAGAGTATATTCATACCAATTCATGCCTGTATACATGTACTTTTTTTTGCATTACAATTCTTATTTCACATATATACCACAATTTTTCATCTCTGTTTATATATAAAGTATGTTGACACCCCATACATGTACTTTGGATAATGATGTCCATCACATTCCACAGTCCTTGCTAATCTCCTGCCCCCTCCCTTTCCCTCCCAGCCCTTTTCCCAATCTAGAATTCATCTAATCCTCCCATGGTCCCCCTCCTTACCCCACTATGAGTCAGCCTCCTTATATGAGAGAAAACATTCGGCATTTGTTTTTTGGGGATTGGCTAACTTCACTCAGCATTTCTTCTCCAACACCATCCATTTACCTGCAAATGCCATGATTTTTATTCTCTTTTAATGCTGAGTAAAATTCCATTGTGTATATATGCCACATTTCTTTTATCCATTCATTCACTGAAGGGCATCTAGGTTGGCTCCATAGTTTAGCTATTGTGAATTGTGCTGCTATAAACATTGATATGGTTGTGTCCCTGTATTATGCTTTTTTATAAGTCTTTTGGGTACAGTCCCAGGAGAGGGATAGCTGGGTCAAATGGTGGTTCCATTCCCAGATTTCCAAGGAATCTCCATACTGCTTTCCATATTGGCTGTACCAATTATATATAAGTATACCTTTTCCCCACATCCTCTCCAACACTTATTGTTGTTTTTCTTCATAATAGCTGCCATTCTGACTGTAGTGAGATGGTATCTTATAGTAGTTTTGATTTACATTTCTCTGATTGCTAGAGATGATGAGCATTTTTTCATATATTTGTTGATTGATTGTATATCCTCTTCTGAGAAGTGTCTGTTCAGTTCCTTGCCCCATTTGTTGATTGGGTTATTTGTTTTTTCAATGTTTAGTTGTTTGAGTTCTTTATATACTCTAGAGATTAGTGCTCTGATGTGTGAGGATTAAAAATTTGCTCTCAGGATGTGGGCTCTCTGTTTACCTCACAGATTGTTTCCTTTGCTGAGAAGAAACTTTTTAGTTTGATTCCATCCCATTTATTGATTCTTGGTTTTAATTCTTGTACTATAGGAGTCTTATTAAGGAAGTAGGGGCCTAATCTGATATGATGGAGATTTGGGTCTACTTTTTCTCTATTAGTTGCAGGGTCTCTGGTTCAATTCCTAGGTCCTTGATCCACCTTTGAGTTGAGTGTAAAACCAGATTTAAAAAAAAAAAAAAATTTTTTTTTTTTTTTTTACTTGTAGATGGACTCAATACCTTTATTTATATATTTATTTTTATGTGGTGCAGAGGGTCAAACCCAGGGTCTCACACATGCTAGGCAAGTGCTATGTAATTGAGCTGCAGCCTCAGCCCCTCAACCAGATTTATACAAAAAACATTGTTAACTGGGGAAAATATGTGGGGACATCTGTGGTGCCACTGGTATAGGAGTCACGGTTAAGCAGGAACTTTGGGAGATTTTTTTCCCCTATCTGTTGGCCATGGTTTGAGGATCCTGTTTGTTATTGTTTTTTTTGTTGTTGTTGTTGTTGTTGTTTATATCTGTTTCTGGTCCTTTAAGACATAGGCAATAGTATGTTGATCCTATAGATTGTTTCTTGGGAAAGATCTTGGCTGAATGGGCTACCTATAGATGTAAACGTGTCTAAAGAAAAGATGATGTTTTACTATAACAATATCTGGTCTTTGAATGGTTTCCTGAATTATTGTACAATCTTGCAGTTGTGAGTTGATCTGTCACAGATAAAATAAGTATTCTGTTTGTACAGGCATGTATGCCATTATATAATAAGGAGACTTAACAACTAAGATGGATGCAAAAGGTGCTGCCTCTAATGTATGAGCATAGCAGACACCAATGGAGGATTGAAAAAAAGATTTTTTTTTTTTTCTCTTTCAACCCAGTGCTGACAGTCTCAATACCATTTTTCAGCCTAGCCCCAGGCAACTGCAATTCAACCCACTAGGGTCAGGGACACCAGTTCTGGGATAAAGGAAAAATAAATAGATAGATAGATAGATAGATAGATAGATAGATAGATAGATAGATAGATAAATAAAACTCAAAAGCTCCTGGTCTATAGAGAAATGGGCAAAAAGACCTGGCCTCTACTCTGCTTTTTAGCCACTCTTTGCCCATGAGAATAAAACTGGAGTTTGAGAACAGGGCTCAGTTTGCTGCTTCTGCTGATATATAACATACATGTGGGTTCTAGGTCTCACCGATTTTCTTTCTACGTTCTCATGAGTTCAAAGAATGAAATCCATGGATGATAGTAGAGGATAAAAATTTTAAAAATTAAAATTAGTTTTGAGTGAGAATTAAAAAATGAAACTCCCCTTCATGAGAGGGGCAAACTTGTGGAAAACTTTTCCATTTGAGTGTACTAGTCTGGGGACTTAAGGCTTCTGGATAATGGCACTGATCAGAGTCCATGCTGAATAGACATTAAAAGCATTGGAACTAATTGTTGAAATCTAAGCTGTATGAATGCTGGGAAGCTACGAAAGAGACTTGGCCTATGACTTTCTATTTTGCTGTATGCTTTTAGTCCTCAAATCTGATTTTTTTTTTTTTTGCAACCTCCATTTGGGTTCACCCCAATTTCTATTTTCCCTGGCACTTGGGGGATAAAGGAGTAGACTGGAATGCATAACTTCATAAGGTTGCCTTTACATTTAGGAAAAAAATAAAACTTATCTGGTGCCATTACACTCATTGTCTGAGAATAAACTAGCCTATCTTTTACCTCTGAGCCACAACCACAGCCCGAACTAGCCTATCTTAATGAGGGGTAAAAATATTAAAATAATATTAAAATATTAAAATAGCTGCTAGTCACAAGGAAAGGGGCAATGGGTTCCAGTACTATAAAGTAAAATCATAACCTGGGGAAAAAAATAGTCTCCCCTTTTTAAGATCTGACAGGATGCCCTATTTGGCCAGAGTGCAGTCCTACCTGTTGCCCAAAAAGCTAAAACGCAAAGGCCCCAGCTCCATGAATCCAAGCACCTATGTCTTGCCTCTGCTGATTTCTGTAGAGAGGTCCCTAAAAAACTTTGTATGGTCAATGTGACCTTCATTGGACAGAATGTCTAGATACATATATATACAGAGAGAGAATCTCTAAGTACAATTGACAGTGGGGAACTCAAAGTTGACGGCATTATGATGATGATAAGAGAGACTGGTCAAACAACTATAATCTGTGTTCCAACCTCTTGAGCACAAACTGGAAGGAAAAAGATTTAAGGCACAGGTTTTTTTTGTTTTATTGTTGATGTTGTTGTTTAAATATGCCAGACTGTCTGATCCCTCTCCTGGGATAAAATGAAAATTAAGTGTACAGATAGCATGCTTACCCAAAAAATAACAACTTCATTTGTAAGTGTCTACCAGGAAAAGAAAACAGAACCTGCTCTGCTGGAGATCTCCTAGAAGTGAATAAGGCCTTTTAGGCCAGAGGGACCCTGAAAAAAGTGATCAATGTTTTCTTAACCAAGATTTTATTTGAGGAGGAAATAACTTGCCCCTGAGGAGGAGATAACCGCTTAAGGAGAGATACCTTACTGGGGATTCTGAGGATTCATTCTCTTCTAGACTGTTAAAAATGTGAATTGAGTCAGTTTTCCAGATAACTCTGCCTATCCTGCCTGTTTAAAAAAAAAAAAAATTGTGCAAGGCTTGAGCTACAAAATATTAAAGTGTAATGTCCAGGGGCTGGGGTTGTGGCTCAGTGGTAGAGTGCTCGACTAGCATCATGAGGCACTGAATTCAATCCTCAGAACCACATACGTGTAAAATAAAGATATTGTGTCCACCTAAAACTAAGAAATAAAATAAATATTTTAAAAAAAGTGTGATGTTCATTAGTTTTAGGACTTTTCTTTGAGAAATAGATAACTTACAAGTTTGGCCAGGCTTGATTTTTTTCACGAAAAACCTAAAAATATGTAACTAGAAATATGTATATATCTAAAACTAAATGTTTGTTTGAGCCTTACTAAATGTTCTATAAAAGTGTACAAAATGCAAGTTCACGTAAGTTTAACCAATAAGTGTTATCTTTTATATATTGCATCTGGCATAAAAGGGCAACACTGCCATTTGAGAAACTGATATTAAATCTGTCTGCTTTAACTAAGTCTAGTTCTGATCATTAACACTGTTCCCTAAATTTATAAGAGACTTAAGGCTATTCTTTGATCTTTGCTAGTACTGCTAAACTGCAAACCTGTAATAATCTATGAATTCTGACTTTTAAACCTAGTTAATATAAGGACATCTGTGTAATGGTGATGCTAACTATTAGTTCTTTGTATATTAAGTATACTCATGTTCTTCTAATATTCAAGTTTTAAAATATAAAGCTTGGAAAAGCACTTTACCAAGCTATGTTCTCCAAACTAAAGCTGTCTGAAATGGTAATTTTAAACTTAAATAAAAAATTTAATTGGAGATTTCTTTATGTCATTTAATGTTCTATAAAAGGATGTTATCAATAAGATGTATGTAAAAAAATTTTAAATATTTATTGTTTAGTTGTAGTTGGACACAATACCTTTTTTTAATTTAAATATTTATTTTTTAGGCGTAGATGGACACAACAGAATGCCTTTATTTTATGTGGTGCTGAGGATAGAACCCGGGTCCCACCAGTGCTAGGTGAGCGCTCTATTGCTGAGCCACAATCCCAGCCCCACAATACCTTTATTTTATTCATTTATTTTCATGTGTTGCTTGCTGAGGATGGAACTCAGGGCCTCTCATGTCCTAAGCAAGTTCTCTACCACTGAGCCACAACCCCAGCCCAAAATGTGTGTAAAATTTTATGTTACTTTTACACTGGGTAAATGTATTTTTTTAAAAAATTATCGATAATGAGTGCCTGATCTGGTTAAAGGTGGATGTTGTAAAACATGAAAACATTTTTACCACTTTTCCACAAAAAAGGGTTAAAAGCTCTCTAAGCTTTTCTTTGAGTCATGTTTCTGATGTAATGATGTATTATGTTATTCGTGAATAACATTACCTGAGATAAGGCTCTGCCTCCCAGCTTGGTCTATGTTAGAATGGCTCCAAAAGAGGCTAGTCTTCAGCTCATGTAAAGTTGTGTTATTTGTTGTAAAAATTACTGTAATCTCAAACAGGGGATATAAAATATAACTAAGTAAAGTTTCAAAAATTTAAAAGTTATTTTTCTTGGTTCATAGCTATTACACAAACCGAATGTTTTTTCTCTGTTAATTTCATTTTGTATTTTCCTTGTAAACTTCATTAAGTGTTGCCTGTTTGTGTTTTGTAGAGGTACTGCTTCTAAAAGAAAAATTAAAAAAAACAACTCGGGTTAACTTAGGAGAATAAGCCATCACCTACAGGGCAAATAGTATATAATGCTAACTTGTAGTACTAATACTAACCCAATTAAATGAAAGGGGTAACTGTGAAATTACAGATATTAAAGCTATAACCTGTTACTCCCTCTCTAAGACTGGTGAAACTGGCTTGCTGGGTATTTAAAACCAAAAATTTGGAGACCAAAGTCAAGGAAATAAAAGGGCAAAGGAAAAAGCAGCCAATATTTGCCCCTTGCCCTCTAAAGTCAGCCAACACCGAGAAAATGATGGGACCCCTCTAAGGGCTCTGAAACTCCAGTGAGTCACCTGATCTGCCAAAGAAGGAGATCGAGAGGACCACAGACAACAGAAAGCCAACCATATTCCACAAAGAGGAGGGTCAGTCAGTGGAAGATAAAATGCCTGAAGCATCCAAGAGAAACTACATATGTGGTCATCAAGACCCTGACCTGACCCATCCTGGCACATGGCACCACTGATAGAGGAAACCTAAAGGACCCAGGAGGCTTCACACATGTCCCCAAGAGTGATTTCTGATGAATCTCAGATGACTCTTTAGATAGGAACAAGGTCAGTTTTGACCAACTTTGTCTTGAACACCTAGCTGAAGAGAATAACCTGAGCACAGTCCTACATGGACATTTAAAGGAAAAATAATGTTGTTGTTGTTGTTTTAATGTACACTTGTATCAGCTCTACCAAAAGTAAAGCTGGAGGCTTTAAGGAAGGGTACTTATGAAAGTGCCTAATATTTAACTATCACAAAGGACTCTAGAGACACAAGGTTGTCCTGCATTCGAGAGACTGGCTGAAATACTAATTGTTTTCATATTAATTGTTTGCCAAAAATGTAATGCTTTGTTGTCTTGTTTATTGTTGTCCTAGCATAAACCTTGCCCTATGTATACCTTGTCCAGTCACCTGCCAACTACCACCATGGACCTCTGGACTGCTGTGATGCTGAATACCGTTAATTGTCCATACCCCACCTGACAGAAAACAAAGACATTGGGTCACTTTCCCCCAATTTGCCCTCTCTCAGCATGAAGTAGCTTGGAGATGTCGTTCCCCACTTTTCCATAAAAATAGAAGGTAGAAATTGACAGTAGAGAAATGTAACAGTGGTCCCTTCACCTTCCAAATGTAGCCCTTATTGCTCTAAGATTTATTTATTTATTTGTTTATTTATTTTCTCTCTTCTCACCTCTGCCCCTCCCTAACAAGATTAGGGAGACAATGTTATCTTTTCTTCCCCTAGTTAACTGCCCTTGAACATACCCACTACAGGAAGGAGATGCCTGCTGAGGATCTGGGAAGTGAATATCTCCCAAAGTATATCTGAACAGTCATCATGGTGCCCTGGGACCAGTGGCACCATGAATGTAACCCTTGAGAAATTGCTTTAAAACCCCCCTGTCCCTCCTGATCTGGAGTCACAGCCTTTGGGACAGGAGTCCCCTGTGTTTCTCCTTTGCTAGCAAGGCAATAAAACTTCTTTTTCCTTTTTCTCAAAACCATATCCTCATTATTAATTTTGGTATTGATTGGCATTGGAGATAGGGTCTGAGCTTTTCAGTTATATGAAGTCTTCTTCAATTTCTTTCATCATCTTCCTTCTTTCTCAGTAGAATCACTGTTGGAGTTTAGGAAAGCTACTGATGTATGAATGTTGTCCTTGAATCCTGCTGTTTTGTTCAATTCGTTTATCAGCTGTAAAAGTCTTCCAGTGGAATTTGCTGGGTCTTCTAGATACAGGATCATTTCATCAGCACACAGATAATTTGACTTAGTTTTTTCCTATTTGTGTCCTCTTAATTTCCTTCTCCTGCCTGATTGCTTCAGCTAGTTTCAAGCACTATATTGAATAGAAGTGGTGAGAGTGGACATCCTTGTCTTCTTCCTGATTTTAAAGGAAATGCTTCAGTTGTTCTCTGTTCAATATGATACTGGCTTTGGGTTTATTATAGAATGTTGAGGTAAATGTGTGCTGAGCAACTCCTTAGACATTACTGTCCCATGCTCTTTGTATACTTATTCTCCTCTACCTTAAGTTAAACTTCACCTATATTTGTATAATTTTAGTTATCCTTCAAGTATTATTTTGTACTCCCTCATTTATTTCCCCTTGTTATCAACTTTATTGCCTTGGGAAGTTTAACCTCTACCTTTCTATGATACTTGTTTTTCTGAGATTTGGAGTACATCTACAATAGGCCAATTATCCTTGCTCTGCTTGCTATTTAGCCATTTCCAAGTTAATGAATTAAAATGCATTTACTGTTCTTCCTGAGACTTCTCAATTTCTCTCTTCTGAAGTTTATGGTTTTCTTTCTCTTTTTTTTTTAACATTTACTTTTTAGTTATAGATGGACACAATCCTTATTTTACTTTTATGAGGTGCTGAGGATGGAACCCAGTGCCTCACGCATGCTGGACAAGCACTCTACCTCTGAGCCACAACCCCAGCCCATGAGGGTAAGTTTATTATCTCTTTTTTTCCAGCAAAAATTGTCTTTTCTTCTCCAGATATTATCCTATATCACTTCTTGTTCATTCTCAGCTACTCCATCCATTTACCTCTAATCTTTCATTCTCCAATACCTAAAATTTTTATATTTTTAGAAGATTTTTGTGAAGTTCTTTTAATGCCTTTTCCATCCCTTGTGGCTTCTCTAAATAATTCTAGCAGCTGTTGTACTTTTTTCAGCTGGTGACCTTGAAGATGGCTCAACTTTATCTGCCTCACTTTCATCATGGCCTGTTTTGGGGTATAACCTGTCTGGGGGGCAATCAGCACAACTATGACCATTTACTCCAAAAGTTGTATACACTCAACTTTTCACAAGATGTCATTTGTCTCCTTTCTCTCCACACTAGAAACATTTTTATTGATCCTGATTCATGCTCAGATGATTATTCTAGAGACAATTCTATCTTCTTTAACATAACCATCAAACCTAGCTGACACTCAGAAATCACCTGAGGAGCTTTTAAAAAAAAAAAAACATATTCTTCCTCATTCAACCTCCAATGTGATTGAGTAGTGTAAGGATGACACAGGAATCTTTTTTCACTTTTTTTAAAATAGTTTTTTAGTTGTTGGTGGACCTTTATTTACTTATACGCAGTGCTGAGAATCAAACCCAGTACCTCACACATGCTAGGCAAGTGCTCTACCAATGAGCCACAACCCCAGCTCTCTTTTTCACTTTTTTAAATGCATATTTTTTATTTGTTCTTTTTAGATATACATGTCAGAGTGTATTTTGACATATTATACAGACAAGGAGTATAACTTATTCTCATTAGGATCACATTCTTTTGGTTTACATGATGTGGAGTTTCACTGGTCATGTACTCATATATAAACATAGGATAGTTATGTCTGATTCATTCTACTGTCCTATTCCCATCTCCCCTCCCTTCCTTTCATTCCCTTTTTTCTAATCCAATGAACTGCTATTCTTCCCTTCCCTACTCATATGGTATGTTAGCATCACATATCAGAACATTTGGCCTTTAGTTTTGGGGGACTGGCTTATTTCTTTTAATATGATGGTCTCCAGTTCCATTCATTTACCAGCAAATGCCACCATAGTTTCATTCTTATTTATGGCTGGGTAATATTCCTTTGTGTATACATAGCATATTTTCTTTATCTATTCATCTGTTGAAGGGCACCTACGTTGGTTCCATAGTTTTGCTATTGTGGAGCTGCAATAAACATTGATGTGGCACAGGAATGTTGTTTAAAAAAAAAATAGTAAAGTGATTCTGATAAATAGTCAGGTATAGCAATTACTTATTTACAGCTGAATTAAAATGGAGTACCATTAATAACTGTTATTCAGTTTCCTGTCTCTGTGATAAAATACTTGGAATAGTCAATTTATACAGACAAAATGTCTACTTGAGCTCATGATTTCAGAAGTTTCAGTCCACAGTTGCTTGGCCCCCTTGCCTTTGAGCCTGTGGTAAAGCAGCAACATGGAAGGAAATATGTGGCCTGTTTATCTCATGATGACTGGGAAGAAAAGAAAGATGAGGAGGGACTGGGGGTCCCAAAAATCCATTCAAAGGCATGCTTTCAATGAACTAATTTCCCTCCAGTAGGCCCTTCCTCCTAAAGATTCTACTACCTCCCATGAGCTGGGGACCAAGCCTACAATGAGCCTTTGAGGAACATTCAAGATCCAAACTATAGCATAATTAATGAATACTAAGTGCTTAAATCTGTGCCAGATCCTGTGCTAAGTGCTTCTTATCTCATTTCATCTTTACAACCATCCTTCAAGAAAGGCACAGTGATTTCTCAATTTTCATAGATGAAGAAATTGTGCCTTAGGATTGTTCAAGGGATTACTTCTGATATAAACCAAGTGTTTATAAAACTGACCAGCACATAGTAAGTGTTCAATAAATGTTAACTACTTTTATTGTTATGTAAAAAGGATAGACTGTCTTCCTTACTATTTCCAATACTTAACATGGCAGTCTCTAAAATTTAGTTGTTTTTTTTTTTTTGGCATAAGTAACACATAAGAAATCTCACAGAATTTCTTAATGTATTACCTTATTTCTATTACTTTTTTAAAAATTAAGGTATATTTGACAATTAAAGTTCATATGTATTTAAGGTTCATAATTTGATAATTTGATATATACATATAGTATGAAATAATCACCTCAGGGGGTTACTACTTTGTGTGTGTACATGTGCACATGGTAGCTAAGAATACATAAGATCTATAGTAGAGTACAGCAAGCAGATTAGTGGAGCTTGACTACTTTTGTACTATGTTAGCTTTGTAGTTAAGTTTTCAAATCAGGAAGTGTAAATCCTCTACCTTTTTTCTTTTTCAAAATTTCTTTACTCAGTTTTTTTTTATTTCCATATGAATTTTAGAATTTTTTTCTATTTCTGTAAAGAATGTCATTTGGATTTTGATAAGGATTGCACTGAATCTACATATTTTATTGAGCAGTATGAACATTTTTAAAAATTTTATATTTTTAGAATCAATTTATTAACTGCTCTATCACTTGACATAAAAGGCTGTGAAGTAAAGATAAAAACAAGCATTCTTTAGAAACAAACTTTTCTCCTCTTCCAATTCTTTATTTTTAGGTATACATGAGAGAAGTGTATTTTATCATCTTATACATGTAAGCAAAAATAACCAACACGATTTGGCACCATAATGAAAATACAAATAACCAGAATGGAAGCAAACCTCAAACACATCAGCAAGCTTTCCTTTATTTCACAGTTGTCAATCAGGCATGGGTGGGCTCATTTTCTGGGTATGGAAATGGCCTCCAGGTTACAGAAGGAGTCTGGGTTTTATAGTTTACAATGAAAATTAATTAGTCATTGAAAACTGCAGATGTGCCATTTGAAGAATCAGGGACAGTCAGTCAATTTTAACCTAGTTGTTCAGGTTAAAACTTTAACTCAGGAAGGCAGTTGTAAAAAGTCTGAAACTAAATGTTCCGGGAGAGATAAGAGCTCAGATTCAGAAGGATGAATACTCAAATTTCGCTGGTTGCTTTTCTTCTACTGGGATCTGAACATTTTAACAAATAGTTAACAATATTAACTATTCCAATCCATGAACATGGATAATCCATGTATTCTTTAATTTCCTTCATTGGGGTTATATAATTTTCAGTGTAAAAGTTTTTTTGTTTATTTTTTTGCCTCTGTGGTTACATATATTCCCAATTATTTCATTCTTTTTGTTATTATGAATAAATTATTTTTTTAAAATATATTTTTAGGTATTAATGGATCTGTATTTTATTTATTTATAAATGATGCTGAGAATCAAACCCAGTGCCTCACACATGCTAGGGAAGAGCTCCATTACTGAGCTACAACCCCCCAGCCCATGGAAGTGTGTTCTTAATTTCTTCTTCGATAATTCATTGCTTGTGAACAGAAACACAAGTGATTTTTGTGTCTTGGTTTTATATCCTGCAAATTTACTGAATTTGTTTATTAGCTCTAATAGGTGATTTTGGTTGACTCCCAATTCCTTTTTTCTTTTTCAATGGACATAATACCTTTATTTTTATTTGTATTTATTTTTATATGGTGCCGAGGATCAAACTCAGTGCCTCACATGTGCCAGGCAAGTGCTCTACCACTGAGCTACAAGCCCAGCCACCCAATTCCTTTTTGATGGCTAATTATACTGTTAGTATATTTTGAATCATTTTCTCCTAAATGCTTCCATTAAAGCTTCAATTTTTCCCAGTACAGTTATGATTTTCCTGTGGTTTATTTCTTTCAGGAGTGTTATTTGTGCAAGGATGGTCGTGCACGCCTATAATCCCAGCAGCTTTCGAGGCTGTGGCAGGAGGACTGCGAGTTCAAAGCCGTCTCCAGCAACTTAGTGAGGCCCTAAGCAACTCAGCGATACCCTGTCTCTAAATAAAATATTTTAAAAAACGGCTGGGAATGTGGCTCAGTGGTTGAATGACCCCTAGGTTCAATCCCTAGTAACCACCCCCCCAAAAAAAAGTACACTGTCAACTTTTTCTAAATCATTCATAGTAATATTAAAAATGAGCAAAACTGATCCCTCTGTTTTCCACTATTTATAATTCTCCACCTGAAAAAATAATCATGAATTATGATAAAATAATGGAAATTATGAATTATGATAAAATTATGGAAAAAACACAGGTTTAGAAATCAAGACTTAAGTTTTACTTTCAATACTAGGTACTAGTATTTTTATTTATTTATTTTTAGTACCCACCCCCCCCAGAATTGGGGATTGCCTATATGCTAGGCAAGCACTCTACTACTGAGCTACATCCCCAGCTCTTTTTTATTTTGAGATGGGGTCTTATTAAGTTGCCCAGACTGGTCTTGAACTTCCTGCTTCATCCTTCAGAGCAGTTGGGATTAGAGATGTGCACCTGCACACCTGGCTACAAATCACTTTTAAAAGCTTTAGTCTTCTCATCTATAAAATTGGAATAGCAAGCCTATTTACAGAACAATTCAGTTATACATATCAAATTAACCAACCTTTCAAGTCTATTCTTTATTTTTCTTGTTTTAAATGTAGGCCCATGAAGAGGGTCTAAATTCCTCTCTTCATTTAAATGCTAAATTGAAGGAGAAAAGAATTTCTGAGTTCCTAACTGAACAAAATATCATTTTAGATACAACATCACATGTTTCAAAGAAATTATATAACCTAAAGCCGGCATTGTGGAACGTGCCAGCAGTCCCAGCTATTTGGGAAGCTGAGGCAGGATTGCTGGAGCCCAGGAGTTCAAGGTCAGACTTGGAAACAACAAACCCCATCTCAAGGAGGGAAGGAAGAAAAAAGGAAGGAAGACAGCAAGGAATTCTACTTATGATAGAATGAAAATGGGTAGTTTTTACACTAAAATATTTTGATCATGTCTTCCAGAAAAAGTAGTGTAATCAGATATGTGGATAATATCTGTGGTAGCCTCAGCACTTATTTCTTCACACTTTGTTTTAGAACTAATGCAAACTCCTAAATAAATCATCACATATTTACTGAGTCCACTCCTATTGCATAATGCCAAATACATAAGTTTTTACAACATTAGACAAGATTTTTTAAAGGTTTATTTTAATTGACAGGTAATACTTTTACAAATTTATGGAGTACAATGTCATGTTTGGTACATGTACACATTGTGTAATGATCAAGTCAGAGTAATTAGCACATCTCACACTTATTTCTTGGTGGGAAAACATTCAAAATCCTCTCTTATAGCTATTTAAAAATATACAGTACAGCTGGGCACCATGGTATATGCTTATAATCCCAGTGACTTAGGAGGCTAAGGCAGGAGAATTACAAGTTGGAGACCAATCTGGGCAACTTAGTGAGACCCTCTCTCAAAAATAAAAAGGTTGGGGCTGGGGTTGTAGCTCAGTGGTAGAGTGCTCGCCTAGCATGTGCAAGGCCCTGGGTTCGATCCTCAGCACCACATTAAAAAATAAATAAAATAAATGTATTATATCCAACTACATCTAAAAAATACATATTTAAAATAAAAAGGGCTAGGCATTTAGCCCAGTGGTAAAGTACCACTGAGTTCCATCACCAGTACCAAAAATATATACAGTATGTTATTATTAACTGCAGTCATCCTACTATGCAATAGAATGCCAAAACTTGTATCTAACTGTAACTTTGTATCTGTTGACCTACCACTCTCAACCTCCTCTTCCTCTCTAGTGTAGATTTTTCTCCTCCAGCAGTGCTGAGGATCAAAATCCAGGCCTCAAACAAGCCAGGTAAGCACTCTACCAGCTCCTCTAGATTTTTATAATGAAAAGATTCACAATATATATTTGGAAGATAAGAAAAAAGTAGGTCCAATATAATGTATAGATAAGGTCATTCATTCAACAATTATTTAAAGTACTCCTTTGCATAGTTTCAGTTACCAACAATCTACCTGAATCCAAAAATATTAAATGAAAAATTCCAGAAAACCAATTCATGAGTTTTAAACTGTAAGTCATTCTGAGTAGCATGATGAAATCTCACAAGGTCCCATTCCATGCCACCTAGGATATGAAGCCAGTGTATCCATTCTGTACATAATACCTAGTCACTACTCACTACTATCAGTGTTAACAGGTTGACTGTCATAGTATTGAAGTGCATGTATTCAAGTAACCCTTACAGAGTATCCTAACATTATGTCACAATGCCTATGTCATTTGTCTCGCTCATCACAAAGGCACTGTATCACAGCAGCACAAGAAGGGTGAGTAAGGCATAATAAAATATTTTAAGAGTGAGGAAGGCAGAAGGAGGAGAGGGAGGACATAAAGACCAGACCAACAGACCACATTCACCCAACTTTCATTATATGGCTGGGGGGCATGGATTGGTGGCAGAGTACTTGCCTAGAATGCAGGGTCCTGGTTGTATCCCTAACACGGAAAACAAAACCAAAAATCCCACAACTTTTATAATACCATATGATTATAAATATTCTATTTTATTAGTAGTTATTATTATTAATTTCTGACCATGTCTAATTTATAAAGAAAATTCTATCATAGGCATTTACAGGAAAAAAAAAAAAAAGATACTATTTAGAGAATTTGGTACTTACTGTCCAAGATCTCAGGCATCCACTGAGTTCTTGAAACATATCCACTGTGAATAAGGGGGAACTACTGTTATTAACTGGGTATGAATCAGGTATTCAATATATATGCATATTAAGAAGTATGGACTCTATCCTCAAGAATCTTAAAGGGCTGGGAATGCAACTTAGTGGTTTAGCATCCACAAGGGCCTTGGTTCAGACTCAAGTACAGGGAGAAAAGAACATATATTTATTAACTAATATTATTTCAAGAACTGTCAGATTACAAAGATAAATAGAACATAGCTCTGAGTCACTTACAATCTAGTTATGGAGAAGCAATTATAAATAAATAATTACAGCAATATGGTAAGTGTTTTAAGCATGTACAAGATCCAAAATAAATACAGAATAGACCTAGGAAGGTCAGCAAAGGCATTTACAAGAGGTACTGTTCTAACAGAATCTTAAAAGACAATTAAGAGTTTGCCAAGCAAACAAAAAGGAAGAGGGAGAAAGTGACTGAGGTAGAGGCATGAAAGCACAAGACAGTTTGGTACATCTAAAGATGATCACATATTAAGAATATAAGAAGGGCTGGGGATGTGGCTCAAGTGGTAGCGCGCTCGCCTGGCATGCGTGCGGCCCGGGTTCGATTCTCAGCACCACATACAAACAAAGATGTTGTGTCCGCCGATAACTAAAAAATAAATATTAAAATTCTCTCTCTGTCTTTCTCTCTCTCACTCTCTCTAAAAAAAAAAAAAAAAGAATATAAGAAAAAAAAGAATGTAAGAAATGCATCTCATAGAAGTAGAGTAGAATAGCGGTCACTAGAGGTTAGGAAGGGAGATAAGGTAGGAAGGATAGAGGGAGATTGGATAACAGGTACCAAAATACAGTTAAATATTAGAAATTAATTATAGTGTCCTATAGCACATTAAGATAACAACAATTGTCTACAACAATTTATTATACATTTCAAAATGACCAGAAGACATGCACAGGTCCTGAGTTCAATCCACAGCACCAAAATAAGAAATAGTTAGTTAGACAGATAGATAAATAAATAAATAACAAGCCAGGAATAGTGCAATCCTAGATACTTGCTTCCTATTGCCCTTAACATATTTCACAAATCCCTTTTCATAATCTGACTCCAGTCTTTCAGTTCAGCATCGTTTTTTTGGAAGGTGGAGGGGCAGTTACAGGGGATTAAAACCAGGAGCACTAAACCACTAAACTGCATCTCCAGCCCTTTTTGTATTTTATTTAGAGACAGGGTCTTCTAAGTTGCTTAGAGCCTCGCTAAATTGCTGAGGCTGGCTTTAAACTCATGATCCTCCTGCCTTAGCCTCCCAAACTCTGGGATTAAGATGTGCACCACCACACCCGGCTATCAATTTTATTCTAGCTCCCACACTCTACATACTGAACCTTTAGATATTCAAAAACTCCATACTTCCCCCTATACTGTTCTTTGAAACATGTAACACCCTACATTTGGAATGCTCTTTTCATCTCTCACAACCCTCTTATTTTTCACCTCATTAAAGACTAAACTGTTTTAGACTCAATTAAAAACTCTTTCTTAGCCAGGTGAAGTAGTACATGCCTGTAATTCCAGCGGCTTAGGAGGCTGAGGCAAGAGAATCACAACTCAAAGCTAGACTCAGTAACTTAGAGAGGCATTTAGGAATTCAGTGAGACATTGACTCTAAATAAATTATAAAAAAGGACTGGGAATGTGGTTCAGTGGTTAAGTACTCCTGGGTTCAATCCTCAGTACCAAAAAAAAAAGAAAGAAAACCTCTTTCTTTGTCTTCTCCAAGACCATAAACTAGTTAGATTCCCCAGTATCCCCTGCTCAGGTGAAGTCTCCTATAACATGATATTATGTCATTCACTGCTGTATCTACAGCTCATAGCACAGAAACTGACCTAAACAGAAACTTGAATATATATGACAAATAAAGAAATAAAAATGGGATTAAAAATGGAAGTACAGGACATATCAACATTGAGTGGGAGAGGGACAGGATATTAAGGATACTATAATGTGATTGAAGTTAAGGGACAAATGTTTTCAGGAGAGATGAGCAGCACAAAATACTAGAAAATTCAAGTTAAGAATGAAAATGTTAATCTATCAGATCTTTGTTAATCATCAAATGAAAAATTTAAATTAGACATAAAGACTTGAAATTGTAAAGGGAAAATAAATCATTATGTTAAATAGGTATATATCTATGAATCCATTTATATAATATTCTAGAGAAAGACAACTGATTAATATGGTAGAAAGCAGAAGAGATGTTGCCTGAGGCCAGAGGTAAGGGAAGAAAGACAACTTGAACAAGAGGGAACTTTAGGGGATAGTAAAAACATTCTGTCTGTCATGTTAAACTTATGGAGGTAAGTTTTGAAATCATCCTTTAGAGAAGGATCTAGTTTAGCAGAGGGGAAGAATCAGATAAGGAAGACAAGTGAGCAAAAGCTCTAAGGCAACACTGTTCAAAGAAAGATCCACCTAGCCAGAAATAATGCAAGAAAGTTAGATAAAGTCAGGCATAAGAAAGAGACTTAAAACACTGTGAGAAACTAAAATTATCACATATCCAGGCTGGCCCTAACAGGAAAACTGGACTTTCAATCCAAGGAATCTTTTAACTCTTTTGAGGAAGAAACTAAAATGGTAGAATCTTAAATCTTCACCCAAAAATTATGAGGAATGGTTTTTCTTGCTTAATGAAGTCATAGTTCGAAAAGTACTCTCATCACTTCAGTGGACAAATGTCACATGTCACACTCTAAGAACTGTTTTATTTCCTTTATGGAATAGGCAGAAGGAAGCTCCTTGGATATCTTTTTACCTTTTCTCTGCATAGCTAAATCCCAGTCATTGTTTTTGAAGAGCCAATTGGTTTTATGATCTCCACAGAACCTCCTGAGATTCCTCACTCCCTTATCATGGAAGCAAGAGAAAACAGACAATATGAAAATAAGAAAGGGAGAAAAAAAATGTCAAGTGGGGACATGGTTTTAAGATCATTTTAGTAAAGAGCACAGCAGATGCTCAATATATTTTGTCAACTGAATTAATTAATATATTTGGGTTTCATGAGAACAGTACAAAACCAAGAGAATCACAAGTCAAAGCTAGACTCAGTAACTTAGAGAGGCATTTAGTCAAAATTAACTATACAGTTAATTTTATAGTCAAAATTAAATATACGGTGTATGCAGGAAAGAAAGAAACTAACATTATTAAATGTCAAGTCTGTAGCAGACAGGTCTGTATGTATTTTATTTCATCAATCCTCATGAATGGGGCTGGGGATGTGGCTCAAGCGGTAGCGCGCTTGCCTGGCATGCGTGCGGCCCGGGTTCGATCCTCAGCACCACATACAAACAAAGATGTTGTGTCCGCCAAGAACTAAAAAGAAATAAATATCTTTAAAAAAAAAAAATCCTCATATATGAAGAAACAGGTTTAAGGAGGTAATATAATGGCACAATTATAAACTCAGGCCTATTTAACTCTAGAAGATCTTGCTCTTTCCACTAAACTATATTGCCACACAGTGTATATCATATTAAAATAAGTTATCTAACCAACAAATCAAATAACTTTTGAGTATTCATTATGGGTATTCATTTCCTAGGAATGCTGTAATAAGGCATCATAAACTGAATAGCTGAAAACAACAGAAATTACCTCACAGTTCTGGAAGCTGAAAATTCAAAATGAAGGTATTAACAGAGCTTTGCTCTCACTGTGGACTCTAGTAAAAGGGATTCTTCTAGCCCAGGGCATTCCTTAGCAACAGAATTTCAATCTCTGCTTCCACCTTCCATGACATGTCGGTGTATCCGGCATTCTCTTCTGTAATTGTTTTCTCTTCTTATAAGGACATCAGTCATTGGATTAGGACCTACTCTAACTCAACATAATGCCATTTTAACTTGACTAAAAGTGCAAAGACCTATTCCAAATAAGTTAACACTCACAGGTATTAGGACTTCGATATAATTTTTGGGAGGGACATAAATCAACCCATAAAATTTTGCCTCAACACTAAGACTATCAGAAACATAAAGGAAAAAAATTAAAGTTCCTGAAGGAACTTGAAATTTTGTAAAGAACAAGGTTAACACATAAGAAACTATTTCTAAAAATAAAAAAAAAATTTAGCACAGTTCAAACAATAGACTTATATTGTATATAAAGAAGGAAAAGCAGTCAGGCATGTTGTGCATGCCTGTAATCCCAGTTTCCTGGGAGGCCAAAGCAGGTACACTGCAAGTTTTAAGAATAGCCTGGGGACCTCACTCTATCTGAAAATGAAAAATAAAAAGGACTGGGATGGGGCTGGGGTTGTGGCTCAGTGGTACATTGCATTGCTTGTATGAGGCATTGGGTTGGATCCTCAGCACTACATATAAATAAATAATTTTTTTTAAATTTTTTTTTTTATTTTTTTTTTTTTTTAAAAAGGGACTGGGGATGTAGCTCAGTTGTATAGTACCTCTGGGTTCAATCCCCAGTACCAAAAGAAAGAAAAAAGAAGAAGGAAAAGTGTGCTCTGTGTCAGAAGCCCTAAGGGCTTTGTGGCCTATAAACATGGATCAGAAGGAAGAATAGATACATAAAAAAGAGACAAGAGGCTAAGAGTCAAATAGCAGGAATAAAGGCACACAAACACAAAATGAATGACACAAAAAGACAGAAGGGGAGACAAAAGCAAGCAAAGCAATTTGTCTGCCAGTCTAGGTCAGAAGCTAATAGAAGACAACAGTAATTAGAGCCATTCTATGGAAGAAATTAAAGATTACACAGCAGAATTTGGACTTGATGCAGCCACTCTGTCCATATAGACCTTATCTTCTTTTGAGGGAAGTGGCAGTATACTGGGGATTGAACCCAGAACCTTGGGCACACTAGACAAGTGATTTACTACTGAGCTATATCCCCAGCCTCTCATTCAGTCTCTCTGAAAGTCAGGTTTAAGGAAAATCAAGTTTGCTTAAGAAATGGAGACCAAGATAATCATTCAATATGACATGCTGAAGGAACCAAAGATAACACCAAAATTTCTAACCTCAGTCTTAATAATGGTTATATGATTGCCACTTATAGAAACCAAGAAGGTAGGAAAGAAGTTTGGGGAGAAGGTATCAATTATGTATGAATTATGAATAATAGGAAGTAGCAATTAAATTATATCTAGAATTTGGCCAGATTATGTCTGGTGATGCAGAGATAAAGGTTCAAACCATCATGTGCCGCACACTGGAAGAACTGTAGTAGTCTGATCTCAAATTATAGTTCAGAGGAACAGGTAAGCTCCAGGGAGTTAGCTAAAACAGGGGAGAAGCCAACTAAGCCTATCTAAAACTGGACCTGGTAATGTCGGGGGAAGGGTGTCAGATGCCAAGAGCAAAGGGTGACACAGGTACTGGAGCTGGAACCGGATCTTGGGCAAGAACACAGAGCCCCATCCTGGAAAGAAGGCAGGACAGAAATAAGGAAGTATCTGTAGAATAATAATAACTAACACAGTACTTACTGAACCTTTTTTATTAACTATGCAGTAGACACTGTTTTAAGAATTCTAATTAATTTACTCATTTAAACTTCACAAAAATGAAAAAGTTTATTATTATTATCCTCATTCTATAGATGGGGAAACTGAGGCACTGAGAAGTAATGTGTCAGAGGTCATACATAAATTAAATAGCAGAGTCAGGATTTGAACCTTGAATATCTACTGTATGCCAGGATTTTTACACATACATATTTAGCATGTGAAAAAGTGTTATAAACACACACACAAACACACACACAATAAAGACATTTCTGGGGGAAAAAATGTAATATGCTTCTTATTCTCTTTTCTGGGCCATGACCTTTACTTAACTAAAGGTATACCCTAACTCAAGAAGAATTATGGTAGTTAAAGAAAAAAGTGGTCATTTATTGTCATCAGCTTCAATCGTCAAAACTGAACTTTTATGTGTGTGTATGTTTCTAATAAAAAAACCTTTTTTTTCCTTTTAGACTGAATAGTATTGCCCCAAATTCATAAGTCCCAAAGCCCAGAACATCAGAATGTAACCATACTGGAGATAAGATCTTTCAAGAGGTAATAAATTAAAATTAGTGTTGAACCCTTAGACCACTGTCTAAAAGGAAGAGACACCAGGTTTGTAAATGCACAGAGGGAGCACTCTATAAGGATAAAGGAGCAAGAAGACAGCCATTTACAAGTCAAGGAGATCAGGCCTCAGAGGAAACCAACTCTGCTAGTACCTAGATCTTAGATTTCCAGCCTCCACAACTGTGAGAAAATAAAGTTCTGTTGTTTAAGCCACCTAGTCTGTGGTATTTTGTTATGGTAGCCCTAGCAAACTTCTATACCTTTCCATGCTGAAACACTTTACAGGGAAGGCAAATAAAAAAATTTGAAGGAATCCAGATAAATGGATCTTGTTTCTCACTTTCCTGGACAACAATAGGAACAATTTTAATCTCCTTTATTCTGCGTTTAGCAGTCTAGATAACAGATTGAAAATATCAGTATGACATAATAAATCTGGAAGAAGCCAATATTATCTTTCTGCTTCCAATGGAACAGGGATTCTTAGATTTCCAAAGACAGCCTGACAGTAGCAATGGGCATACCTAGCACCCAGATCTAACACTATTCTCCACTAAAGAGATCTAGAACTCCCTGGAGAAATGCTGGCCTAAGACTGAAGCAGAAAATATACTAGATGAGCTTAAAGAATGTTAAGAGTGCCAAAAAGTAAGGAAGAGGTATATGACAAGGCAACTGGGCATGGCGTATGTGCAAACTCTACTTTCTGGCATATAAAAGTAAGGAAAGGAAATAGGAGCCAACTGAAGGCTTAGCTCCCCAAATCAGAGCTGGAACAAAATAAAGTAGCACCAGATTATAGTCCAAAGTATAAAATAAATATCCACAAGTCCATAGTGATATAAATAAATGATTAAATAAATTAATTAGTGAAAGAGAAGAGACAAACCTCCAGAGAAAAAGAATTCCAAATAATTTATGTGGATACCCTGCCCTTCATTACAATTGTAACTCACTATTCACTAATCATTAAGTGTGGCTGGATATATGAATTTCTTCCAAAGTGTAAAGACAAGGAAGGGAGGAAAAAAAACAGTAACTTTACAATGAAGAAGCCTGACAAGCACTATTTCAAGCCAGGTGATAATGGTTAATATCAATTGTGATATAAGTCATTTGAAAGATGTAACTTTGATATAACGTGACAAGATTGGTACTTTATGGGTTTTTTTCCAAAAACTATAATTTGAGTCTGATTCTGAGAAAAAAAAGCAGACAAATTTCAATTCAAAGAAATTTTACAAAATCCCTGATCAGAAATCCTCAAAACTGTCAAGATCAATCTGAAAAAGTATCACAATTTAAGCAACTTAAGAAGTTGTGGCTCAGTGGTAGAGAGCTGGCCTAGTATGTGTGAGGCACTGGGTTCAACTCTTTAGCACCACATATAAAAAAATAAAATAAAGGTCTATTGGTAACTAAAAAAATATTTTTAAAAAAGAAGTCATGAAGATTAAAAGTAATAGTACCCTAAATGGGATCCTAGAACACAAAAAGAACATGAAAAAAATGTGGATAAAGTATGGTCCTGAGTTAGTCACAATATATCAATACTGGTCCATTAATTATAACAACTGTGCCTCCATGAGGCTGGGGTTGTAACTGGAGCCTAGCACACATGAGGCACTGGTTTGGATCCTCAGCACCACATATAAATAAATAAAATAAAGGTATTATGTGCACTCACAACTTAAAAAAAAAAAAGTGCCATCCTAATATAAGACAGTAATAATAAGAGAAACTGGGTGTGGAAAATATGGAAATACTTTGTGCTATCTTCACAATAATTTTATAGATCTAAAACTTTTCTTTAAAAAAAAATTATATATATATTTTTATTTATTTATTTATTTATTTTACACACACACACACCCCAAGACTATCCTTTTTTGTATAGCTCAGAGCCTCCTTGTTAACCCCAAGTTCACTCACAAGCACTCCAACAAAAATGTCATAGTTAGCTCAAAATGTATAACACTGGCCTATAGTCAGGAGATATAGGTTTGTGCTCTAGCTGCATAGAATATTAGCCAAACACTTAAAAGTAGTTAAAATATTTAGGGCAACATTCTCCAGGTTAGTGTGCTTTGCTACATTCTTCTATATTGTGGTAATAGTAGGCCATGAAAATGGCAAGCTGTGCTCAAATAAACTGAGAAAGATTGGGTTAAACAAAATTAAACAGACTTCTTTACCAATGGATTTCACAGAGCCTTTATAGCCAACAGGCATTATGAACTCTAAGAGATAGATATAGTTCTTAGGATTTCCCTCCAAATATGTTTTCCTTTTTTCTCTTGACCACCCATAAATTCCAAGAACAGTATGCTGTTTAATACCACTTTAGGAAATAATGCTCTAAGGGGGAAAACAAAGGCCCAAGAACAGAGTGGTTGGGGAAAAAAGCAAAAAAAAATTAAAACAGCAAAGAATACAGTAAAGAAAGAATAGAAAGAGAATCTGAAGAGAGCAATATTACAGAAGCAAGGAAAGAGATAGTTTCCAAAAAGCTAGAGACAAGAGGGCCAAACAAAATATTAAATAAAATGAGAATCATAATGTTCTTTGGATTTGACAAGGCTTACTGCCACTTGTGACTTTTCACATAAAAGCTTCAGAAAAGAGGAAAAAAGAAGTGGCAGACAGAATTTTAAAAGATTAGGATGGGGATGAAAAAAAAAAGAAATACACAAAGTATTAATAGGCCACCAATAACTTGAGTAAGCAGTGAAAGTTAAAAAAGAAAGTAATTGTTAGAGAAAAGGGAGTATGTATAGAAATTTTAAAATTTAGAACTGAGGACAGTTGCACCTGATTCAAAGTAAAACTAAAAACCTACTCAAAGAGGTGGCAACAGTCCAATAGATAGAAGAAATGGAATCCAGAGTGTATACTAGAAAAAAATGAATATGTAAGAATTTAAATAATGCTTAACCATTCCAAGTCTGAAGACCTCATTTAATGAGGTCCAAAACTGCACAGTTTTCTGCCTACGCTACCCAAGAGACTTTTTCAGTCTTTAGAGTTTGATGTGTAGTAAGTGCATAAATTTGCTGGTCCTTTGTCCTTTTCAGAGGATATCTTATGTAATGGTGAAGGGGGGGAGTCATAGGGAAACACTTACCTGAGGGCCTCAATCTTATGAAATAAGGAAGAAGCTAGAGACCAATCACAATAGGAAAGTTGGGAACTCATGCAGATTTTTATAGTGATTTACTCTAAAAGATTTTGATACACAAAGTAAAAACTTATAATGGAAACTTACATTAAAAAGTGAATATTACTAAAAAGGAGTTCAGAAAATAAGACATCTACTATCACATTCGGAAATATGGACAACTCTGCTATACCAACAGAAGTTGTGTAAATCATAAATTGTTAGTACAGCTAGTAATATACTAGAAAAAGCAAAGACAGCAGGCATGGTTAGTCCAGTTTTAAGCTTTTTAAATTTAAAACTTTGTTTTTAATTCAAAGTTTGTTTTCTACATAAAACAACAATTATTACTCTTAAGCATACACAATTTCATTTTATTTCAAGAACAATGAGGACACAGACATGAGATTCTGCTGCTTAAGACTTATTTTTAGATTCTACCTACCATTTTGGCTAATTTCATTAACAATTCAAATTGAGTAGATAATTGCGGATTAACCAAGTCCAAGTCACAAGTGTGGCTCACATATGGCTCCAGGACCCATTTATCACAAAATTTTGATCACAAAAAGGCAGTAATATCTGATTCCTTAGTTGATACATCATCCTATAGAGAATTAAGAAGTCATGTTGCTTTAAAAAATTGTGTGTGTATGTGTGTCTCGCCAAAAGGAGTTAGAGGAGACCCCATTTTTCAAATAAAGAAATTAACATTGACCCGTGTGCACAGAATAAGGATGAGACAACAATACCCACACCAAACCTGGCAGTCTCCAGATTTGTGTCTGTAAACGTAAGGCAGCCACACAGGCCAGATGATTACCACTGCCAGCTCAGCAGCTGAGCCTGGTGAAAAGGCGGCAACCACACACAGGCTAACTTCTGGTTCTTGAGAACCAGTACTTAAAGCCAGTCTCTGGCAGAGACTAGAGACTGGCATTAATAAACTGAGATACGTCTGACAGAAGCAGGGTTTGGAGGGCAAGAGGAGCTTTCAGGGCTGCAATCCTAGAAGTGATAAGGCTAATCCTAAAAGTGATAAGTTCTTGTGGGCTAAAACCCCCACAGGAACTGAAAGAAAACGATGGGGTTTGTGGGGAAAGAGCTCGTCCTTACCTTGTCATCTTCACATCTCTTCCCCAGGCCCTCCCTGGCCTGCAGCCGGCTACTGAGACGGCCGTAGTCGGCCTCCTTCTGGTCGATCTGTTTCTTGTGCGTGTCCACCAAGAGCAAGAGGTCCGAATTGCGCTTCTCTAGACGCCCGCGGGCCACCTCAGTGCGCTGGACCTGACCCTGCAGCTCGGCCACCTCCTCCTGAAGCAGGACGTGGCGGGAGGAGATGCTCCAGTAGTTGAAGGCAAGGACAACGATCACCACTAGCAGCACCACTAGCACAAGAGAGGGCAGGCGGCCAGCCCGCCGGTTGGCTCCAAAACCCACCATGAGGCCGAACCGGGCTGTGCCCTGGGGCCTCGACACCGGCACCTGCGAGTAGAAGCTCAGGCCTCGGCTACCGGGTTGCACCGGGAACGCGGCCCCAGTGCCGGCCGAAGCCGGAGGCGGGCCGATCCGCTCGCGGGCTAGCGGGAGAAGGGGGCGGGGCCGCAAGCTGCAGGTCCCTCCCCGCCCCCCCTCCACAAATCAGGCCCAAGCGCGTACCGGAGGCTTTGAACTCAAATTGGCACCGGCCGCGGAAACCGGGAGAACCCAGATGCCAGCACCCGAACCCAACACCTCAGGGCTGGAGGGGCTGGGAAAAGAGCCGGAAGGGGGTGGATGTACTCTGGCCCCGCCCACTGGCTGGGGCCGGGTCGCCTAGGGGGCCATTTGCTAGTTTCCGCCGATGCCCCCTCTTCTCGCGAGATAGTGGGCTTCCTCTCGCCCCTCCTTGCAATCTTATCTCGCGAGGATTATCTCTGATAGATAATGTGAGGTGTTAAATTTGGCTCTCTGGGTGAAGTAGGGAGAGCAGTAGATGAGCTACTGCTAGAAACAGGTGACTAGAAAGATTTTGTTTCAAAAGAAGGTTGTACTTGTTTCAGAGGAAATTTTCTCCTTTGTGCTAACGATGAAGAAAGAAAAGAACAACAAAAAAGTCATAAAATATGACGTCCCAGACAATACTGGGAAAAGCAGAAGAAAATAAACTTCAGGTGGTGCCAGCCTGGTTTCCTTCATAATCCGAAAGAATGTTTCAGGGTAGTCAGATCCTGGTTTTAAACGCACTGCTGCTTTTGGCTCAATTGGACTTCCAAATACAAAGTCCAAAAGCTGCTCTCAATGAATAGTAAGTAATGCACCCTTACTGATAGGGAACACGTTCTGGGTTAGAAATAATAGCTCTCTTACAAGATGTTTCTGCACGCCTTGTCTCATCCTCTCAACAACATAGTTTTACACTCAGAAATCCAATAAGCAAAGACGTTCAAAAACTTTCTCAAAGTCTTATATCTTGTTTGAAACAGAATTAGGCTTGAATCCATATCACTAGTCTTTGCATTATATCAGGCTAGCTGTTGCTATTATGTGCAGTGTTAATTTCACTGGTGCAGAGAAAGCCCTGCCTCTTCTTTTTTTTTTTCTCTGCATATTTCCTTTCTATGTGTATAAAGAAAAAATTGTTACTGGCTCTCACTTGTTTGAAAAAGAGATGGAGTTGCTTTATCAATAACTGCCATGGGGGCTGGGTTTGTGGCTGAGTGGTTAGAAGCTTGTTAGCACGTTGAGGCACTGGGTTCCATCCCCAGGACCACATAAAAAAAAATAAACAAAATAAAGGTATTGTGTCCATCAACAACTAAAACTATTTTTTAAAAAATAACTGCCACCAACATAAAACCTCAAGAACACAAAAACTGGTATTTTCATTCAAATCAAGTGGCACGATTCCGAGACAGAAAGATTTTTCATCTTTGAATAATTATTCTATGCTTCTGGTCCATTGCTAAAATAAAGTTACTCGTCTTTCAGCTTACAAAAAAATTATTCAACTTTCAAAGAGGGATGTTTTCTGTCTCACAGATACTGCAGATTAAAAAAAGTATCATCAAAATTATTAATAGTTAATTCACATGAAGTTGAGCTCTTTACTGTGGCTTCATAATATCTAGGGAATCCCCTCTATTATGAGAAAGCAAGCAGACTGGCAAAAAGAAGCAAACAAAAATGGGAACTCAAAAAACCCTCTTAACTCACACTGACCTTGTGCGATGGCAAAAAGTGCAACTTATGCAGTTGAAGGGGAGAAATAAAGAATGTCCACGCATTTCTGTCTTTGTCAATGCTTTATTCACTCTTATCACTGAATACAACTTTACTCTATGGGTTCTTTTTTTATGACAGCAGAATGCATTATAATTTTTGTTACATATATAGAGCACAATTTTTCATATCTCTGTATACATAGTACATTCACACCAATTCATATCTTCATACCTGTACTTTGGATAATAATGATCATCACATTCCACCATCATTAATAACCTCATGCCCACTCCCTTCCCCTCCAACCCCTCTGCCCTATCTAGAGTTTGTTTATTCCTCCCATGCTCTTGCTCCCTACCCCACTATGAATCAGCCTCCTTATATCAAAGAAAACATTTGGCATTTGGTTTTTTGGGACTGGCTAACTTCACTTAGCATTATCTTCTCCAACTCCACCTGCAAATGCCAGGATTTTATTCTCTTTTATTGCTGAGCAAATTCCATTGTGTATATATGCCACATTTTTTTATCCATTCTTCTATTGAAGGGCATCTAGGTTGGTTTCACAGTTTAGTTACTCTATAGGTAGCTAAATTTTCTTAATCAAGAAAATGACAATCGTTAATGCTAGGCACTGAAATAGACATAATCAATTCACAGCAAACAATTCTAGATTAATCATTTCACAGCAAACAATTCTAGATTAATTTTAAACACTACAAACACACTTAATCATGACAGGCTCATGACAGACATTCCTTCTGCATGCTAAGTTCAAGTTTCAGATCAAAAGTCTCAAGCCTAAGGCATCCAGCAGATACACCTTCACATGATGATCAGATCAGAAACCAAGGCAGGCTTCTCCTGGGGTGGCGCTGATGGCTAGTAGAGGAGAGGGTTGTAGAGAGAAGTTGTGGCTCTCACCAGGGTCAAGATGTGGCTGTAGACTTTGAGAGTACTGAAGAAAATGCAGAGGATCAGACAAAAGATGAGAAGAGATAGGATGTCATTCCAGGTCCTCTTCAGGTTCTGTAAAGGTAAAATTTCTAAGACAATTCTAAGCTGATTCTAAGCTGCAAAAGTCTGAGTTAAAGTGTAAAAGACTGGGCATTGTAAAGCTTCTAAATTACAAGGCCTGGGCTAAAAAGTAAAAGACCAGGTATTGTTAAAATTCCTCTGCTACCCCTGGAACCTATAATCCCTGTAGCTGTTAGGACAATACCTGAACTGCCCAGTAAATATTTCTCCTGGTCCCCTGGTTTTTTAATAGCTAAGGGCTCCAAGTAACTCGGCACGTAAGCATCTAGGCTCCAAAACCAATCAGTTTAAATGTGTACCCCGCTTAGGAGTGACCAATCACCCCTGCCCAGACTGTTCCCGCCAATGAATGTACTAATCCTGTCTCAGAGTTGTTGTTCAATTTTCCTGTGCCTCATGATGATTTGTTCTGATGTATGCAAAGCCCCCCGGCCCTCTCCAAAAAATGTACTTAAGCTCTGCTTGACCTCTGCTCTGGGCTCTGGGCTGCTCTCCCTTCTTGAGTGAGCACAGAGCCCCAGCGCGCTGGAATGGATTCCCAATAAATCCCCTTTTGCAGTTGCATGGAGCCAGTCTCTTGTATGGTCTCTCCCTCTGAGGCTCTGCCGGACCCTTTACAGTTCTCCATCGTGAGGGTATCAGTGTTGTCTGGCTGAATGTATGTTCATTTGCTCCATCATTTACAGTAAATTTTAGGGCTTTTGGCCACCCTTTCAATCCCTATCAGCTGCCACCGGGTCTCTCAGTGATGTCATTTACACTGGGGTTAAAGCATCTGGTCTGGTGGTCCTCACCCTGATTTTTTCGCCTTTCTCCCTTATGGGACGAGGACAACATGCCAGAGACTTCACTCTGAGTTTGTCAGGGTGGGGAGAAGTGACTTGTTTGTGCCTAAGGGCTATACTGGAGGGCTCCATTAGGCGTGTGTGGTGAGACTGCAGGTTTCAAACTGGCGTTTTAAAATGGAGTTGCTTAGGCTCAGGCCTAAGGCCATCCTTACGCTCTCTGCTCATCCAAGAGTTGAAAATTAACCCACTAGATAATGTTAATTTTTAACCTTAAAATGTAAACTCTATTTTACAAAACATATGTACAAACATTTCTCAACAGGTATTTAAAAGCACTATTTGTTATTATTATTTCATTTACAGATGCAGAAATAACTTGTCCAAAGTTATATGTCTAAAAAATGTCAAGGCCATAGTTTAAAAGCCAACCCTTTTTTCACTTCCTGAGGGATTTTTTTTTTTTGGTAGGTATTAGGGATTGAACTCAAGGGTACTTTACCATTGAACTACATTCCCAACCCTTTTAATTTTTTTTTTTTTGAGGCAAGGTTTCCCTAAGTTGCCTAGGCCTCAAGCTAGCGCTCATCCTGATTCAGCTTCCTGAATACCTGGCATGCCAGCATGCACCACCCTGGGCCCAGCATTTTTTTTTTTTCCTGTTTTGATAGTTCCCTCACCAACCTTTTTTTCCCTAGTAATGAGTTCAATCCAAATCACCAAGACAGTACATAAGAGCTTTCATATAGGTAGATCTAGACTAGGTATTAAATAAATTAAAGTAAAAGTTAATTCCTTAGGCCAGGTGATCAAAGTTAAAATTAACAATGATACAATCACATTTGATAGTATAACCTTGATATGACATGATGATGGTAACACTCTGTGGTCTTCCTCTTAAAAACCTCATAAACTCGGTCTAATCATGAGAAAATCATCAAATTCAAATTGAGGGATATTCTACAAAGCACCTGACCAATACTCCTTAAATTGTTGAGGTTGGGGGTATAGCTCAGTGTTAGAGCATTTGTTTAGCATGCATAAGGCCCTGAGTTTAATTCCTCACACCACAAAACAAACCAAAAAACAAAACTGTCAAGGTCATCAAAAACAATGAAAATCTGAAAAACTGCTACAAACCAAAAGGAACCTAAGGAGACATGATGACTAAATGCAACATGGTATTCTGGGTGAGATCCTGGAACAGAAAAAGGACATTAGATAAAAACTAAACTAGTCTGAATAAAATATGTACTTTAATATATCAGTATTAGTTCATTGTCACAAATGTACCATAGTAACATAGGAAGTTAATAATGAAGGAAATTGCAGTTGAGGTATATAGGAATATTGTGTGCCATTTTAAAAATTTTTTCTGTAGGTCAATAATTATCCTAAAATTTTAAACAATTTTAAATTATTCTTAATTCTTATCTTTTAGGATACCAAGTATAGATGTTAATATAATTAATTGGAATGGCAGTATAATCATAGATAAAGTTTTAAGATTTAATTGGAGGAAAAGAATCTATTATAGAGTAGCAAGTGAGGTTGAAATGTGGAAATCTTGTATTTGAGTGGAGTCTTTTTTAAAAAATATTTTTTAGTTGTTGGACATAATACTTTTATTTTATTTTTTTAATGTGATGCTGAGGATTGAACCCTGCGTCTCTCACATGCTAGGTGAGCAATCTAGTGCTGAGCCATAACCCAAGCCCCGTTGAGTGGACTCTTTTTTAAAGGTTTCTTTTCTTTTCTGATCCTTTCTCCCACCAGAAACACTATTTGACATATATTACCTCTAATATATTTGACTTGATATCATGGAGTTGAGGAAAGGAGTAGATTACTTTCTAGATTGTTTCTCAATATTTAGGTCTAGGTTAGAGAAGGTGGCAGTTCACAGAAATATCCAATACACAGATGTATTATGCAAGGTTCTTTCCAGTATAAATGAAAATACCCTAAACCTATACTAGATTAAGAAAAATATATACGTATTTAGAAGGACAGTAGGAGAATTCACAATACTATGGAAGAACATCAGGAACCAGGGACCTACAAGAAATTTGATGCTTCCAGTTCTCTCAGTTTTTCTCTTTCTTCCTTCTGCTTGACTTCATTCTCTACTTCAGATGATACTTTTGCTGTAAACAGGAAATATGGTCACAGAGTTCCTGACATTTTCATGATCTGAGAAACAAAGGAGACTGTCTTTCAGCTCTCACTACAAAAATTACCAAGGAAGGATCCTGATTATCCAAGTTCAATCATGTGTCTTTCATTGTACACCATCACTATGGCCAGGGATGAGATATAATGATTGGTCCAGCACAGCATACTCCTATGTGGCCCATGGGCAATTTGTTACTAAGAAACAGAGTATGGGGTAGACCACAACAAACAATAGCAACTGAATTTTTTTTCTTCAGATAAATTAATTACAGTTAATGGTCAAACGATTCTGGGGTGTCATAGGTTAGATCCCCCAAGAAAAAGACTCTAAAATGGAGATTAGTAAAAGCAAATTTTTTAGGGAGTGTTCTTGGGATCATCACCTGAAGAAGAAAAGGGAAAGGAAGAAAATAGAATGGGCAAAGAGAGAAGTCTGGCTGCTCTACAGTTTCAGTGGAAGCTTTAGCAAACTCCCCATGGAGCTCCAAAGTGGGGATGACCCTTCAGAGTCGTCCTGCTTTGAATGGACTCAGGCCTCTATACCCTCACATTGACCTGATTTAGAATAACTAGGAGGATAAGAGCAACTAGGCTGTGTGCTAACTCAAATTAATTAGTAACATGCCTGAATTGCTGGATTAAAAAGATTAGGAAAGTGCATCAGGGCTAAATGAGAAAGAAAGCTGTGATCAATTAGTAACTTGGCAACAAGCACTGGAAGGGGATACAATGCCATACATGGATAGTGGTTGTTATGCTGTGCCACCTAGATCCCCTTCACACTTGAAGGACTTATCCCCCTTCCCCCAGCATCTAGGATTGCTGCCAGTAGACAAACTCTCAGTGATCAATCACCTTCAGAATTGCCTCAGTTTAAGAGGGCTACTTCATGAAGGCAGCCCATATGCAATACTTGTCAACAGAGCACACATATTTGTCAAACCCATTTCCTACAGTTACACAACAAGAAGCAAGAAACTATCAGAGTAAGGTGGACTCTAGAGTAAGTGTCTGAACTAAAAGTCATCTCTGCCTCTTTTTAATTTTGTAACATTGGACAAAGTACTTAACTTTAGTACCCTAGTTTTCTCATTTTCAAAATGGCATATTAGGATTAATTTTGACTTCATATAATGGGAAAAAAATAGAAGTAACAGGTATGAGATAGAATGTTCTTTTCTGTTACCTAAATTAAGAGAAGGGCTCAGAGTGTAGCCCAGCAATAAAGCACATGCTTAGCAGAGGTGAGGGCGTAGGTTGGATGCCCAACACCACTTAATAAATGAACAAATAAATCTAGAAGCCAGCTATTCAGAAGAGATAGGGTAGGCTCTCTTCAGTTGGCTGCTCTGACATCCCCACAACGTGGCCCCTCCCTCATCTTCACCTCTGGCCATGACCTTCTTGATCCAGGAAGTAGGAAGGAGAACACTCCCTCCCTGAACTTTTTTTCTTTCTTTCTTTTTTTTTTTTTTAATTTTTAGTTGTAGGTGGATACAACACCTTTATTTATTTATTTTTATGTGGTGCTGAGGATCAAACCCAGGGCCTTGCACTTGCTAGGCAAGCACTCTACCGCTGAGCTACAGCCACAGCCCCCTCCCTGAACTTTTAAGGAGATGTCTGCAAGTATCCATTTCATTCACTTCTCATTGACTTGAAGTTTCACACATCACCCCAGAGAGCAAGGAGGAACGGAATATAGTCTTCCGACTGTAAAGGAACTCCTTTGTGGAGAGACCTGTGGAGAAGCACACAAAGAACAGACACAGACACATAAATAATGCAAGCAGACAGACAGGAGGAGGAGAGAGTAGTGAAGCGAAGTGGCGAAGAAGTGCAGAAGTGAAATGTCCACTCCTCCCTGCCTGGGAGGTTATTAACTCAAAGAACACATACCTCCCCTTACCATGACTACATTCTAATTAGTATTTCTTTAACCCTGAGTACTAGCTAACTGAGATAAGGTCCAGGTAAGAACAAACATGGGGTCCCCATTCTCCAGGAACATCACCATGGAGACCAGATAGTGCCTGCAGAGTTGTCTTATTACCACAGAGGGAGGAGGCTGGGCATCCTAGTTCTGGGAAGCAGGGTAAACCTGTGAAGGACATTGCTATGGCAGCCAGGCATCCCATGCTTTTACACGGGAGTTTCCCAGTTGCCAGGTATTACCTAGCAGCCAGGCAGTCTGTGTCTTTGCCCAGAAACTTCCTAGTCACCAAGCATATCAGAATCATGAAGTTTGTAGACCCCAATCCCAAACAAAGAATTCCCACATACAACAGGGCAGTTATGTCCTCAGTTGAAAATTAGTCAATAAGTAAAGGAAAAACAAATCTCTCTTCCACAAATGAGGATAATAATAAAGACTATATCATATGGCTGTTGTCTGAATTAAGTGAGTTCTTATATATACAGTGCTTAGAACAGGCACTTTGCAGGTATTCATTAAGTGTTGCTACTACTGCTACTGTTACTGCAGCACTGGTTCTTCATGGGATGGGAGTCCATGAATGTTCACTGTCTGTTCACAAACCTTTGCCTACATACAGAAAAAATAATATCTACACTATCTCACTACTTTAAAAAATGTCCAAAGTTTGTAATGAATAAAATAAAAAATATAACTATATAAAATATGATTACTATCATATGAACATCTATTCAGTTTTTACATTTAAAAATAAGTTTTTTAAACTGGGTATGTAGAGTATGCATGTCATTCCAGCAACTCAGGAGGCTAAGCAGGATCCCAAGTTTGAGGCCAGCCTTGGCAACTTAGCAAGACCCTGTCTCAAAAAAAAAAAAAAAAAAAAAAGGCTGGGGAGATAGCTCAATTGGTAGAGTGCTTGGCTTGCATGCTCAAGGCCCTGGGTTCAATCCCCAGAACCAAAAAATAAATAAATAAAAAGGGATGGAGATGTTCAGTGGTAAAGGGTCCCTAAGTTCAATCACAAAACCAAGAAAAAAAAATGTAATGTTTGGCCTATAAGACAACTTTTTTTTGTTGTTACTTGTAATTGAACCCAAGGGTGCTTTACCACTGAGTTATATCCCCAACACCCCCCACCCTTTTATTTTGACACAGTTGCTTAAGGACTCACTAACTTGCTTCAGACTCCAGAATTGTTGGGATTACAGGCGTGCATCACCACATCTGGCTAAAACCACATATTGGACAGGACTCTTTTCTGCCTCTACCAAACTGCACAGCCCTGTTTTTTCTTCATAGTCCCAGGTCCCTTGTTCTAAAGATATCTTATTTCCTAGACTATTATGTCTCTGACCCTTTGTTTGGCTATTACATCACATTGGAATGCCTCCCCAACTTACTTCCTGCTTTACCATCTTTCATTCTTATTTTTAATATTTTTTGTAGTTGTAGCTAGATACAATACCTTTATTTTTTATTTATTTATCTTTATATGGTGCTGAGGATCAAACCCAGGACCTCATATGTGCTAGGCAAGCGCTCTACCACTGAGCTACAAACCTAGCCCCCAATTTTTCATTCTTTTTTTAAATTAATTTTTTGTTTATATATGACAGCAGAATGCATTACAATTCTTATTACACATATAGAGCACAATTTTTTATATCTCTGGTTGCATACAAAGTATATTCACATCAATTTGTGTCTTCATACATGTACTTTGGATACTAATGATCATCACATTCCACCATCATTAATAACCCCATGCCCTCTCCCTTCCCTCCAACCCCTCTGCCCTATCTAGAGTTTGTCTATTCCTCCCATGCTCCTGCTCCCTACCCCACTATGAATCAGCCTCCTTATATCAGAGAAAACATTTGGCATTCGTTTTTTGTGGATTAGCTAACTTCACTTAGCATTATCTTCCCTAACTCCATCCATTTACCTGCAAATGCCATGATTTTATTCTCTTTTATTGCTGAGTAATATTCCATTGTGTGTATACCATTTTTCATTCTTAATGATGATATAAATTTCTCACATACTCATGCAATGGCCATTATAATGTTAATATAATAACTTGTCTGAAAAATATTTAATTGAATAAATTATGGATTGAGTAATGCTTTTAAATGAAAAATTTTAAAATTACACCATGGCATTGTTATTGGAAGCCTACTTTATTCAAGGCTTTATATCATGGAGCATGTATTAAATAATTAACAAATGAATAATTGACCAAATATTCATTGAGTGCCTGCTATGTGCCAGATAGTACTATAAATGGAGGGAGATGATATATCAAGCAGAGACAGAAAAGTCCTCCGGAGGCTACCAGTCTCTCCCTTCTTTTTATTTATTTATTTAGGTACCAGGGATTGAACCCAGGGGTGCTTAATCACTGAGCCACATCCTCAGACCTTTTTTATATTTTATTTAGAGACAGGGTCTCGCTAAGTTGCTTAGGGCCTTGCTAAATTGCTGAGTCTGGCTTTGAACTCATGATCCTCCTGCCTCAGCCTCCTGAGCGCTAGGATTACAGGCATGGGCCATTACACAATATGGGAAGCATTCAATTTCCTTCCTCAAAAACATTTTTGGCACCCCCTGACCCAAGGGCAGCTGACCTTAAGGTTGCTCGTGTAAATTTCCAGGGACACCAAATAGAACACTTTACCTTTAAACAAGCTTCAGGACGGCTTCTCCACTCTCGGCCTCAGGGTCCCCAAATGGGAGAGCAAGAGAAAGTCACGAGAGGCTGGCGAGAAGTAGACTTTTATTGGGGAGGGAACCCTTGTTCTTAGAAAGTTCTGTCCAAAAAAAGCCAGAGGGGCAGGGTTACAAGGGACAGGTGAGTGTAATTCAACCCAAGGGGTGTCACCTACATCTGAAGACACACCCTCAACTTCCTGAACAATGCCCAAGTCACCACTACCAGAGCCTCTTGCTTCAGACGAAAGGCATGAGTCATTCAGAGTGGCTCCCCACAGATGTAGGCTGTGATCTTGTTTTCACTCACACCATTAGGCCTTCTTCTCCTTCTCCAAAGACTGCTCACTTCTCTCCAGTTTCTTTGTATTTATCTAAAATAGTTTTTATATACTTTCCTCACTATTTCATTCAAATTATATCTTGTGTCTTTGAATTATGGAATTTTTTTTAACAGGAAGGGAATTTAAAGATGATGTACTACTCTAAAACTTCCAGTTTTTAGATGAAGGTCAAGACCCAGAGAAGTAATGTGAAATTGCTCTAAGTTCTAGCCCAGCTCAACTTTCTCTTCTGAATGTTGCTTTTATTTTCTATAAACAGCATCATTTAGGCAATAATTACATAGTACTACCTTGTGTTGTTACTCAACTCTTTTACTTTGGTGTGTCTTATTAACCCCAGAAAGCACAAATTTCTTCACCTCTTAGTAAGTAGCACAGAAGCCAGCTATATTAAGAGTGTGTGTGTGTGTGTGTGTGTGTGTGTGTGTGTGTGTGTGTGTATAAAATTAATGGGCACATAATAGGGATTCAATAAATATTTTTGACTGATTAGGACTTCTCATCTTTTATTTTATTTTATTTTTTTTAATTTTTTTTTAGTTGTAGATGAACACAATATCTTCACTTTTATTTATTTATTTTTATGTGGTGCTGAGGATCGAACCCAGGGCCTCATGCATGCAAGGCAAGTGCTCTGCAACTGAGCCACAACCCCAGCCCCCTCATCTATCTTTTAAACATAATTGGTTCTTATTTCTTAACATTTTGCTTCTATTTCCTTTGCAATTTTTAAAAACCAGACTTAAATTCTTGGCAACCAATGAAAAGATAGTCATGCCTCTGCACAGTCTGCTGCAATGTATTTTTTTCTGGGCTTGGCAGAAAACCCAAGTTTTCTGCCCTATTTTTTGTTCTTTGCACTGCAGTTCATCTAATCTTCTCATGGTAGCTTTCTCTGCTAGATATTGTTTAGTAAAGTGACCCAATTAAAGATGGCCCCATTTAATGCAGTGGGACTATATGTAGAGCTGGTTTCAAATAATTATGCTATAATATCTAAACCTTACTTATTTACTTTTTTCCTTCATTTTCTGTTAAGGTATCTACTGCAGATACTAGCATGGCATCACAATAAATCCTCCTGCACTGACTTTCAGGCAGAAGACACAGCTGTGAGCAGAGCTAATTGTATGTCACACAGTGCCCTTTAAGCAGATCCTTGTATATCTGTTGTTTGAGCTGTAAGTAGAAGCTAAAGTTCTTTTTAAATCTACATAGTTTTTCACTAAATCTGTTAATTTCAGCATGTCCTTTGTGTTGTTTTCAGTAGTGCAGTTCCTTGTTATATATCAAGTACATATGATGATGGATTGAACCCACTTCACTGCTCCTGTTCAGGTGCTATGTTTTGATTTTGTCCATACCCTAGAGAAGCAGCACATTGCTTCCTAAGACAGACCAGAAGCCAGAGATTTTTTAACAGTAACTTTGAAATATTGATCCTTACTAACATTATGTTGATATGTACAATGTTCTTTCTTTTGGCACTGTTAGAATTAATTAAAATCTACTTTTAAAATATTTCTTTTTAAAAATCTATTAATTTCCATAGCCAAGTAACTTCTGTGAAAAAAAGTGTGACTAAATCACTCTCTGTACATAATATGATATCTCATACCTCCATGCATTGGTATGCTATTTATCTTCTTTAGAATGTATTTCCCATTAATTCTCTAAGTCCTTTAAGATTTTATACAAAGCCAGGTATAGTTGGCACACAACTGTTAATACCAGCAACTTGGGAGGCTGAGGCAGAAGGATCACAAGTTCAAGATCAGCTTCAGCGATTTAGTGAGACCCTATCTCAAAATAAAAAATAAAAAAAGGACTGGGGATGTAGCTGAGTGGTAAAGTACTCCTACATCGAACCCCCAATGCAAAAAAATAAAACCAAAAAAACCAAAACAACAGAAAGAAACGAGGATGAAAAGTGAGGTCCAGATCATGGGAGGCTTATATTCATATTATATAGTCTGGATTTTTACCCAAGAGTAAGAAGTAGGAAGCCACTAGAAGATTTTAAGAAGAGAATGATATAGTCAGATTTATGCTTTAGAAAGGTTATTCTGGTTAAATGTGATTGTATCTGCAAGTCTGCAGATGACAGGAAGTTCAGTCATCTGAATTTCAATTCAGGTGAGAAATTAGAGAATCGAGGAATCAGGGAAGCAGTTTTTAAATTGGACAACTAGATCAATGCTGGGACCATTCACTAAAATCAGGAATTCTGGAGAACTGATCAGAAGTTTCTTTGCCAATGAATTTACAGCTGTTTGATAACTGTAGAAGTTTTTCTGTTTTTAGAGGAAAACTTATACATTACTTCATGAATTTTTCACCTGACAACCTCAAATACTCTACTCTCTCAACTGCTGTGCAAGAGTTCTATGGGGTGCAATTGTCTTTAATGTCATGCATTACTCCTATAGCTTTATCCCATTGTGATGAAATACATTTTCTTGGTGAAATACCATGCCATGCCTTTCACCTCCTCCTGCTAAAGTATGAGGAGAGCTATATAAGAACTTTTTTTTCTAAAATATTCTTTTGATAATCAATTCAAAGAGCGTGATCCTTTCCTATGCCCTTTTCTCCTTTCCTCTTTGTCCTCCTCCACCTTATTCTTCCACCTCCTGCTTCTCCTCTTTTTCCTCCTCCTTCTCTGGAAGGTTGTTTTGGAGGAACAGTCTTCTATCCAGATTGTTTCTCACTTCTTATTTGTTGACTGATGCTTCAGAAAGATGTATTACATTGGAAAAGGAAATTGTCTTGGTGTTTAGTCAGCTAGGTTTGTAACAAAACACAGATAATTCTCTTGGTCTAGCAGTATAATAGGAGGCAGGGCCTGGAAAGGTCCATTATAGTTGGTGTTCCTGATCTCCCATTCTGGACTTGCATTTTGTTCCCCAATGAGGGCCCAACCTAGCAAGACTGAGGGCCAACTCTCTTGACCATGCTTGGAGAAGACCCAGGCCTTTCCATCTTTTCCTCTTCCATTTGGGAATAATTTGGGGACAGGTGCAAATACAGAACTTACCAACTTGAAACATTGGTTGTTAAAATATGCTTTAGCTCTAGTATTATTTAGCTAATAAATAATAATAAAATATTGCTAAAGTAGCAAAACATGTCTCATTTCACCTAAATCTATTGAAATGTTCCCACAAAACAGTATCCAAGGATTAATAACTTTTACTTTTTGTTTAGGACTCATTTAAATACCATATATATATATATATATATATATGGTATTTATATATATATATATATATATATTTAGAATTTTTCTAAATGGATATATAGAAAGATCATTTCCATAAGATAATCATCAAATAATAGTTAAGCTGGGAGCATAGTTCAGTGGTATTGTGTTTGTAGCATGAGTGAGGCCCTGGGTCCTGGGTTCAATTCCCCAGCTTAGGAGAGGTTACATCCATGGGCAAATCATTTTGGGAAGAACTTCATCCACTACTTTTCTCTTAAAGATGTATAAATTCATACTAAAGTCTCAGAAAAATTCTGTTATAAAGGAAAATTTTAACTTTTTTAACAGCTTTATTGAGATATAATTTATATACCATAAAGTTAGCATTTAGAGGTGCATAGTTTAATGATTTGTCACATATTTCCTGATAATTTTTATTATTACAAAAAGAAACTCATAAGCAGTCACTCCCTATTTTGCCTCCCCTTAGTTCTAGACCTTTTTTTTTTTTACATTTTTTATCATCTTATTTTTTTAAAATTTTTTAAAAATTTTTATTGTTGGTTGTTCAAAACATTACATAGTTCTTGACATATCATATTTCACACTTTGATTCAAGTGGGTTATGAACTCCCATTTTTACCCCATATACAGATTGCAGAATCACATCGGTTACACATCCACTGATTTACATATTGCCATACTAATGTCTGTTGTATTCTGCTGCCTTTCCTATCCTCTACTATCCCCCCTCCCCTCCCCTCCCCTCCCATCTTCTCTCTCTACCCCATCTACTGTAATTCATTTCTCCCCCTTGTTTCTTTTTTCCCTTTATCTTCACTTCCTCTTGTATGTAATTTTGTATAATCATGAGGGTCTCCTTCCATTTCCATACAATTTCCCTTCTCTCTCCCTTTCCCTCCCACCTCTCGTCCCTGTTTAATGTTAATCTTCTTCTCATGCTCTTCCTCCCTACTCTGTTCTTAGTTACTCTCCTTATATCAAAGAAGACATTTGGCATTTGTTTTTTAGGGATTGGCTGGCTTCACTTAGCATAATCTGCTCTAATGCCATCCATTTCCCTGCAAATTCTATGATTTTGTAATTTTTTAATGCAGAGTAATACTCCATTGTGTATAAATGTCACATTTTTTTTATCCATTCGTCTATTGAAGGGCATCTAGGTTGGTTCCACAGTTTTGCTATTGTGAATTGTGCTGCTATGAATATCGATGTAGCAGTGTCCCTATAGTATGCTCTTTTTAGGTCTTTAGGGAATAGACTGAGAAGGGGAATAGCTGGGTCAAATGGTGGTTCCATTCCCAGCTTTCCAAGAAATCTCCATACTGCTTTCCAAATTGGCCGCACCACTTTGCAGCCCCACCAGCAATGTACAAGTGTACCCTTTTCCCCACATCCTCGCCAGCACTTGTTGTTGTTTGTCTTCATAATGGCTGCCAATCTTATTGGAGTGAGATGGTATCTTAGGGTGGTTTTGATTTGCATTTCTCTGACTGCTAGCGATGGTGAGTATTTTTTCATGTACTTGTTGATTGATTGTATGTCCTCCTCTGAGAATTGTCTGTTCAGGTCCTTGGCCCATTTGTTGATTGGGTTATTGTTTTCTTATTGTTTAATTTTTTGAGTTCTTTGTATACTCTGGATATTAGGGCTCTATCTGAAGTGTGAGGAGTAAAGATTTGTTCCCAGGATGTAGGCTCCCTATTTATCTCTCTTATTGTTTCTTTTGCTGAGAAAAAACTTTTTAGTTTGAGTAAGTCCCATTTGTTGATTCTAGTTATTAACTCTTGTGCTATGGGTGTCCTATTGAGGAATTTGGAGCCCGACCCCACAGTATGTAGATCGTAGCCAACTTTTTCTTCTATCAGACGCCATGTCTCTGATTTGATATCAAGCTCCTTGATCCATTTTGAGTTAACTTTTGTGCATGGCAAGAGAAAGGGATTCAGTTTCATTTTGTTGCATATGGATTTCCAGTTTTCCCAGCACCATTTGTTGAAGATGCTATCCTTCCTCCATTGCATGCTTTTAGCCCCTTTATCAAATATAAGATAGTTGTAATTTTGTGGATTGGTTTCTGTGTCCTCTATTCTGTACCATTGGTCCACCTGCCTGTTTTGGTACCAGTACCATGATGTTTTTGTTACTATTGCTCTGTAGTATAGTTTGAAGTCTGGTATCACTATACTGCCTGATTCACACTTCCTGCTTAGAGTTGTTTTTGCTATTCTGGGTCTTTTATTTTTCCATATGAATTTCATGATTGCTTTATCTACTTCTACAAGAAATACTGTTGGGATTTTGATTGGCATAGCATTAAACCTATAGAGAACTTTTGGTAATATCGCCATTTTGATGATGTTAGTTCTGCCTATCCATGAACAGGGTATATTTTTCCATCTTCTAAGATCTTCTCTCTTTAGGGTTCTGTAGTTTTCATTGTATAAGTCTTTCACCTCTTTTGTTAGGTTGATTCCCAAGTATTTTATTTTTTTTTTTTGAGAATATTGTGAATGGAGTGGTTGTCCTCATTTCCGTTTCAGAGGATTTGTCGCTGATATACAGGAATGCCTTTGATTTATGTGTGTTGATTTTATATCCTGCCACTTTGCTGAATTCATTTATTAGCTCTAATAGTTTCCTTGTAGACCCTTTTGGGTCTGATAGGTATAGAATCATGTCATCTGCAAATAGTGATAATTTGAGTTCTTCTTTTCCTATTTTTATGCCTTTAATTTCTTTCATCTGTCTAATTGCTCTGGCCAGTGTTTCGAGAACTATGTTGAACAGAAGTGGTGATAGAGGGCATCCCTGTCTTGTTCCAGATTTTAGAGGGAATGCCTTCAATTTTCCTCCATTCTAGACCTTCTTTTGATCTCTCTGGATTTATTAATTCTGAACATTTTACATACATAGTTATCATACAACATATGGTCTTTTTTGATTGGATTTTAAGTATAATATGTTTGAGCTTCATCAATATTTGTAGCATGTATCAGTACTTTACTACTCTTATTGCTGAATAATATTTCAATATATGGATAGCTCACATTTTGTTTAGGTTATCAGTTGGTGGGCATTTAGTTTATTTCCACTTTTTTTAATATTATGAATAACGCTGCCATGAGTATTCACCTACAAGAAAACTTGTTAATTTTGTGGGTGTTGAATAGCAGATTGAGAGTGTGGCATGCCTATTATGAACCCAGCCTAATTCCACCTTAAGATTGGGAGCCATCTTGTCACAAAGGCATGAAAAGTTAATTTCTGTTTTACATAAATTACTGCGATTTCTAAACTTGTTTGGAATTCCTGCCTGTGCTTGAACTCACCCATGTCTGGCTTTCCCTGACCAGATAATAATCCTTTCTGAAACCTCAATGGTGCCTCATAAATTCTGATGTTGAGATCTAAATTTATTCCCTACCTCGAAATGTTAAGCTATGTAGATCATTAATCTACTATCTGCCTTTATATTATGAAATATATAATATAAAGGCAGATAGATAGTCAAAATCCTGTTATCTGTAAGTTCTCAAGACACCTCCCCTTTCCAACTTTTTGTACTATAAAACTATGCTCCTAGAGAGCTAGGATACTGTTCTCTAACCCAGGGTTTTTGGGAGAGACAGTCCTGGCCAGAATTACAGCTTGCTTTAATTTGATTTAAAATTGGAGTCGGTGATCTTTTCTTTGTGTCGTGGTTTAACACCTGTGAATATGTGTACATCATAAACTGTCATGTGACACTAGGAAAATACTGTATGAGATTTAAGGTTTAGGTTGTTTTTCCACAAAATGGCACATATCGATTAAATCAAAGAAAATGAAAGAGTATATGAAAGTGTTTATATGCTTACCACTTTATAATATTTCTAACAGAGTTATCTATCTACTTTTTCTGCACCAAATGAGACGGAAAGAGTTATAATTTAGTATCTTTACTATCAATCTTATTCATTAAAAGAGCACGCAGCAGGTTACCTGGGAAGCAGGGAGGAGTAACCAGAAGTAACCATGTTTTATGGAGAAGGGCATGCTTAATCCAGTTCTGCTTGGAATTTTGACAAAATTCTGGAAGCAAGATCATCAGGAGCAGATGGCTGATAAACCAGTGCAGGTAATACTAATTAATTACTTAGTGTTATCTTAGGTGAAAAATAAGGAAACAATGTTAAAAAAAATTTCAATTTATGTCTGCTTCTTGGAGCACAGATTTCACTTAGTAAACCAATTAATTAATTCAGGTCCTAGTTTATAAAATATTCCTCCTTCTTAAAATTAAAAAAATATATATTTTTTTCCCTTAATACTTACTGAGTTCCTTATCATTAATGTTCCACAGAGCATACCTTGGGAAAGGCTGTTCTAGTTACCTCTTTTTCTTTTTTTCCCCTGCCCTCCCGTATTGGAGATTGAATCCAGGGGCCCTCTACCATTGAGCCTCATCCCAGCCCTTTTTATTCTTTATTTTAAGACAAGGTCTTGCTAAATTGTCAAAGCTGGCTTCAAACTTGCCATCCTCCTGCCTCAGTTTCCTAAGTTGCTGGGATTATAGACATGTGTGACCATGCCCAGCTATTTACCATATTATTTCTGTCCCAATCAAGAGTTGTGATCTTCTCCTGAAAATAATTATTTAAAAATTTATAAAATATCAAAAGTAAAAATATAATAACTTGGTAATTTTTCCATATTTGGTGCTTAGTTCAAATTCATTTCATTTCCAGTGTAGGCCTGGGGTCAAATGATCTACTGTCCTTAAATAAGTAGACAAAGTCCTGAAATTTAGTGACTTATCTAAGAGATCGATCTTACATGGAAGTATAGACAAAGCAGTTGCTGTGACCAAAGTAAAACTCCAAAATCCTCAGATTGGATTCTTGTAGAATAGATCTTTTCAAAGTGAGAACAGTGACATGAATTCCCAAAACAGGTCATATAAAAGTACTGAAAGTTGGTTGCAGTGCATATTCTCTACAGTAGCAGATTTATCTTTCTAACTATGCTTTAAAATATTGCTAAAAGTTCTAATAAACTGATAATTCTCAGTCTCTTTTGTTCTGATACATATGAAGGATGATGATCACGGATGGGACATTCTTCTAGGGTTATCTGTGATTCTTAGCTTAAAACTGCAGTTCTTCTCCTTTCTTTTCCATTCAGGAAAACATTAGAATGCAAATTGGTGACTTTTTCCTCAGCTCAGAATGAAATAGGGCGAGAGTGAGACTGTAAAATGTATTATTGTTTTTTGTTTGTTTGTTTGTTTGTTGTTTGTTTTGTTTTTCTGTTAGGGAACTCAGCAGGACCTAAACAAGCAGATATTATATTTCTTTTGGAAAAAAGATCTCAAGTCACAGTGGGGACCAGATTCTTTCTAGCCTATCCAGAAAATTCAAGATGAAAAAGAGGTGACTGGGATAAAATAGAAGCCAAATTTTGAGGGGACATTGTCTCTTAGAAAGAAATCATCCCAAAGAAAGAAGTAATAAAACACTGCATTGGGGCTGGTGTTGGGGCTCAGTGGTAGAGCGCTTACCTGGCATGTATGAGGCACTGGGTTCTATTCTCATCACCACATATAAATAAATAATAAAATAGTAAAAAGGTCCATCAACAACTAAAAAAAAAAAAAAAACCATAAAAAAACCCCCACCAATGCCTTTCTCAGTTTGGGTCTTTTGCATCTCAGACCTGCCTTTTTACCATTATGCTTGTGCCACTGATAAACCTTTACTATAGGAAGTGTTGTAAAATGACCACTACCACAGAATTAAAGAGCAGCACAGTGGGCGGGGTGCTCACCAAGAGAAAGGGATTAATGTTCTCAGTTCATCTTTATTGTTTCTGCTCATCTGCCCAAGCTTTGCCATATTTTCTTGGGTTTCAGAACTTTCCCCATCTTCCTCTGCCATGATTCTCCATTGCTGAGTGAGAAGCATGAGCCCTGGCCTCATTCTGAAAGAGCAAGAATTCTCAAAAACCACAATAATGTCATTTGAGCTAGATAATTCTTTGTTAGGAGACTGTCTTACCAGAAGAACACTGAACTACATCCCCTTTCTCTTGGTGAACACCACGCCCACTGTGCTGCATTATGGATGTTTAGCAGCATTCCTAGCATATATTCACTATATGTCAATAGTCTCCAGGCATTGTCAAATGTCCCTGAGCAGGAAACATTTTTGAGAACAACCATTTTAGAGGTATGAAAAATTATTATTTTTTCATTCACCATAGAGAGGAAACTATTTGTTAAAAAATAGTATTTTCTAAGGAAACTAAATAGAAAAAGCAAAACACAAAAGCATAATATTTATGGGTACAGGTGATAATTTCCCAACATCATGAATGTCCATAATGCCACCAAATCATGCATGGTTAAAAGGGTAAACCTAATGTTATATATTTTTCTACATTTCTTTAAAAAAAAGTATAGCATTGTTCAAGTGTATAGATTTCGAAATCTGATTTAACTAAATTTTGATGGTCAATTATTGTTGCTAGTAAAATCTATCACATCCCTAGTTTGAGATTCTTCCCCTTGCTTCATCATTGTCTAGGAATCTCTACCTAAGAGTCCCCTTCTTAGGGTGTAAATATTTCTAATTTCTGATTTGTTCCAAAGTATTGCGCAAATCTAGCCAGACAGGACCTTAAGCTATTCATTAGCTCACTGGAGTTTCTTCTTTCTTTCTTTCCTTTTTTCTTTTTTTGTACTAGGAATTGAACCCAGGGGTGCTTAACCACTGAGTCACATCCCCAGCCCTTTTTATATTTTTAATTTTGAGACAGATTCATACTAAATTGCTTAGGGCCTCCCTAAGTTGGTAAGGCTGGTTTTGAACTTTGCCATACCTCTGCTTCAGCCTCCCAAGCCACTGAGATTAGAGCTGTGGGCCACTGCACCTGGCTCATGGAGATTCTTTTTTTTTTTAAATCTATTTATTTATTTTAATTAAATATATGTGAAAGCTGAGTGCACTTTGATTCATTGTACACAAATTGCAGCACAACTTTACATTTCTATGATTGTACACTATGTAGTGTTCTACCATATGTGCAGTCATATGTATACCTAGGATAATAATGTCCATATCATTTCACCATTTTTCCTGCCCCCATACCCCCAACTCACTCCCCTTCCATTTTGCTCAATCAAAGTTCTTCCATTTTTCCCATGCCTCCCCCGCTCCCAGTTATGGATCAGCATCCACTTATTAGCATGATCTTCTACAACTTCATCCATTTACCTGCAAATGTCATAATTTTATTCTTTTTTAATGCTGAGTAATATTTCATTGTGTATATATACCACAGCTTCTTTATCCATTCATCTATTGAAGAGCATCTATGTTGGTTCCACAGTTTAGCTATTGTGAATTGAGCTGCTATTAACATTGATGTGGCTGCATTACTATAGTATGCTAATTTTAAGTCCTTTGGGTATAGACTGAGGAGTGAGATAGCTGTATCAAATGATGGTTCCATTCCAAGTTTTCTGAGGAATCTCCATACTGCTTTCCAGATTGGTTACATCAATGCAATGTATGAGTGTGCCTTTTCCCCCACATCCTCAACAACACTTATTGTTGTTTGTATTCTTGATAACTGCCATTCTGACTGGTGTTAGATGAAATCTTAGAGTAGTTTTGATTTACATTTCTCTAATTACTAGAGATGTTGAACATTTTTTCATTTATTTGTTGATCAAATAGGTGCTGCTACTAGGTCACCTCTCATCGACATATTTATTTAGATGATTTTACTCCTATTAATCTGTATTTATTTCCTTCCCATTTGCCATTTTCTCCTTTATGGTAATGACTATAATTGTTGGCAGTCACTGCTAAAATATAGACATTAGTGTGGTTTGGCAGAATACTGAACCCCAAGCAGGATATCTGTGTGCTTATCCTAGCACATCAAGAATCTCCATGATCGAATGTATATCATGGAGATTATATATCATGGAGATTCTTGAAATGGATATACAGATGCATTATTTTAAGTGGGTTTTAAAAATTGTCTTTCAGAAACCCTGTTTTTCCATGACAGTTCGTTTTGTTTCCTGCCTTTGTTCTTGCAGTCCTCACCTGGAGTTGCCTTCCCTCTCTTTTACAGCTGCAGACATCCATATCCTTACTCAAAACTCAGATTGAATGTGAAACCGTCCCTGCACTTCAACTCCCTTATACCAGTTAAGAAGGAATTAAACATTGCTTTTTCTGTTTCCATAGCAACTTACATGTATAGACATTTTACCTACAGATTTTCATATTGCAAACTTAATTATAATCAAATCTATAGGGCCTAAAAAGGACATAGATTCTAGATCATGAACATGATTTGAAACTGCTGTTGCCTGAATGAGTGACTGGGAGTCCAATTGGGTTATTGTTCATGCTTGGTGTTTACAAAATGGACTCAGGTTTTTTTTGCCTCATATATCATTTCTGGATGACATCAACTATTAAAATGAGTAATAAAAGTATGATAGCATATGTAAGATAGCATATGAGCTGGTTTAATGACACTACTGAGCAGAGTTAGGAAAATAAAGGCCATGACATATGCAAATGACAATAGTAATAAATTTGTCAAAAAGACACGAAAGGGACTGGAGTTGTGGCTCAGAGGTACAGCGCTTGCCTAGCATGTGTGAGGCACTGGGTTCGTTCTCAGCACAGCATATAAATAAATAATATAAAGGTCCACTGACAACTAAAACTATTTTTTAAAAAAGACATGCAGGGCTGGGGATGTGGCTCAAGTGGTAGCGCGCTCGCCTGGCATGCGTGCAGCCTGGGTTCGATCCTCAGCACCACATACCAACAAAGATGTTGTGTCCGCCGAGAACTAAAAAATAAATATTAAAATTCTCTCTCTCTCTCTCTCCTCTCTCACTCTCTTAAAAAAAAAATCACATGCAATATTATTAGAGCCGATGGATTTTGTATCATTAGAGTTAATGTTAATAAGATTTTAAAAATTATCTTTCTGAAACAAAAGTGCATGGAAAAACTCAAGGCCAAAGATGATGACAGTAATGGAAAAGTTCCAGAGTATGAAGTTAAAGGGCCATGACAAAGGCTTAGCTTGAGCTTTTTTTTTTTTTTTTTTTTTGGTCTGTTTTGATCAGCCAGTCTATTGTATTTAAACTGCAATAACAAAAATATTTTTATTGATGAAATTATTTAGGAAAAAACTTGATTATTATTTTTCTTTATTATACCTCAGTTCTTCCTATTGATGTCATCACTTTTAAATGCAATTTTTTTAGATAATGTAATGTTTTATAGGAACCCAAGCAAAATAGTACTTTACTTGCTGCTTATTCAGTTCCTATAATAGTAATACTTTATGTATCTTGTATCTTTCACTGCCATAAGAGGTAGTCTTTTTGTGTGTGTGTGTGTGGCTCTGGTAATCAAACCCAGACCCTCCTGAATGCTAGGCAAGCACTCTACTACTGAGCTCTATACCTAGCCCCAAATGGTAAGCTTCTTGAAGGCAGGAACCATGGCCTTTATCTTCATAGCTCATATTCTCCTTGGCTTCAGAAAATAAGCACCAACCCAAACATGCAAGCACTGAATGCTTTCTTTTTTTCGGTAATAGTGAATAGGAACTTTAAAATTCTGATTTTTTAAATTTTTAAAATATTTTTTGTTGTGAAATAGAATTTCCAATTGGAAAAGTGAATGATACAAAAATGTATATAGCTCAATGAACTATCACAAAGAAATCTTCCATGTAACTATCACTCATCTCAATAAAATAAAATAAAATAAACAAAACAAAAGAAAACAAAAAATATATAGGGGCTGGAGTTGTGGCTCAGAGGTACAGCACTAGGCTAGCATGCGTGAGGCACTGGGTTTGACCCTCAGTACCATATAAATATAAAATAAAGATATTGTGTCCACCTATAACTAAAAAACAAATATTATATATATACACACACACACACACACACACACACACACACACACACACACACACATATATCTATAACTATATCTATATATCCTATTGTGGGTGGCACACACCTGTAATCCCAGCTACTTGGAAGGCCAGGGCAGAAGGATTGCAAGTTCAATTCCAGCCTGGGTAACAGAGAGACCCTGTCTCAAAATAAAAAATAAGAAAAGGTCTGGGCATATAGCTCAGTAGTAAGCACCCTGGGTCCAATCCTCAGTACCCCAGCCCAAAAAAAGAACCACCACTCTTTCTTCTTCTTTCTTTAAATTTGTTAGTCCTACATAACAGCAGAATGCATTTTGATCATTGTACACAAATGGAGCACAACTTTTCATTTCTCTGGTTGTATACAATGTAGAGTCTCACCATATGTGCAGTCACACATATACCTAAGGTAATGATATTCTTCTCATTCCACCATCTTTCCTGCCCCCAGCAACTCTTTTTTGATCACTGTCCTTTTTGTTTCCACTTAGAGCTATTATCTTGACTTTTCTAAACACATACTTTTTAACACTGTAGATTGGTCTTGCCCATTTCTTAAAATTTTCCATAAATTAAATAATACATTACGAATCATTTTGTATGTTGCTTCTTTTACTCAGCATTATGTTTGTGAGATTCATCCACAATGTTGTATGTAGATGTAGTCTGTTAATTATCCTTACTGTGCATCATTCCAGTGCATGAATACATCACACCACGTATTACTCATTCCACTACTGATGCCACAATTGGGTTGTTTCAAGTTTGGAGAGATCACGTGTGATACTTTCATGAACATTCATGTACAGGTCTCTTGATATATTCATGCACATATTTCTACACCTGAGGTGGAATTGTTGGATAATCAGGTATGTATATCCTCAATTTTAAGTAGAGAACGCAAAGCTGTTGTATAATTCCTCCCAGTGGCATACGTGAGTTCCTAGAGCCAACTGTTGTTATTGTAAGTCTGTTTAAAATAAGCTCATCTGATGAATAAATAGTATTATGAAATTGTGGGGAAGGTTTGTTTATTTGTTTTGTTTTTGTACTGGGAATTGAACCCAGGCATGCTTAACTACTATACTACACTACCTCCCTAGAATTTTATTTTTTAAATAATTTTTTAGTTGTTGATGGACCTTTAATTAATTAATTTATTTATTTATATGTGGTGCTGAGAATTGAAGCCAGTGCCTCACACATGCTAGGGGAGAGCTCTACCACTGAGCCACAACCCCTTTTTGTTTTTCAAGACAGGGTCTTGCTAAATTACTTGGGGACTTGATAAGTTGCTGAGGCCAGCTTTGAACTCTTTTTTAAAAATTTTTTTTAGTTATAGGTGGACACACTATCTTTATTTTATTTTTTTTTATGTGGTGCTGAGGATCAAACCCAGTGTCTCACACATGCTAGGTGAGCGCTCTACCTCTGACCACAATCCCAGTCCTGGCTTTGAACTTCTGATCATCTTCCTTCAGCCTCCGGAGTCTCTGGGATTACTCTCTCTATTAATGTAGCCCACAAAGCTGGCTGCAATTGTGGTTTTAATTTGCACTGTCCTGATTTCTAATGTTATTGAGAAATTTTTATATATGTATTAGATATTTGGATATCCTCTATTGTGAAGTGCATGTCCACATTTCTTGCCTGCTTTTCAGCTGAGTTGTTCATCTTTGTTGTTATCTTGTAGTTATTTCTATACTCTGGAAACAAGACCTTTCTCAGTTATTTGGTATACATGTTGTAAATTTCTTCTCCTTTTTGTGGCTTTTCTGTTCATTCTGTTAATACAGTGTAGTCTTTCAAAAAACAGAAGTTCTTAATTATAGTCAAATTTATCAACTTTTTAATATGTGTGTCCTGTTTTAGAATTGTTTATGTACATTAATATCATGAAGATATTCTATATTAACCTCTAAAAACCATATTTATTTATTTTGCTTTTCAAATTTAAATCTATAATCCACCTGAGATTGTTGTGTTTGTATGGTGTGAGTTACAAATTGGTTTTGTTTTTTCTCCCCAAATTTCTTGTTAAAATATCCTACGATTATTTGTGGAAAAGACTTTTTTCTTCACTGTTCTGCAGTACCTCCTTTGCTAAAAACTGAATGTTGTTTAATGCATGAGCTCTCTATTCCAAAATTCTTTTTGTCTATCCCTGTGCCAGTGTCATGCTGCCTTAATTCCTATACCTTTATACTATGTCTTCATGTCCTGGAGAACAAGTTCTCCCTGCCAGTTTTTCAATAGGGTCCTGGCTATTTTGTTACTTTGATTTCTATATAACTTAGAATTTAGTGTGTCAAGTAGCACTTTCATTTTCTCTCTTAGGGCTGACTTTCAGAAGCTGTTTCTATAGGACCATGTTTACTTAGAACTTAAATAGCAATAGCATTTTGAAAGTATGTGATATCGTGAATAAAAATCATGTGCTACTAATGTCAGACTTGAGTTTGAATTTATCCCTGCCATTACTCTCTCTATTAATGTAGGTCCTGAAAAGGATTAAGACTTCTTTTTAATCTATTCTGATCAACTGTCTATTATTTTTAGGCCAAAATAACAAAAACACGTGTATTTCTAAAATTATTGAAGAAAAATAACTTTGTTATTGCAAATATGAGACTACATCTTTCCCACTGAGACTATCAGTTTTATACGCACAAGTTAATTAAATTCGCTAATTTCAAGTTCATCAGTTCTAAAATGGGGATTAAAATATCTTCTTTATGTGGAATACATTTTATAAATGTCCTTATCTTAGAAAAGAAACTTAATACAGCTGGAAAACTTAATCACATCTGTAATACCAGTGACTAAGGAGGTGAGGCAGTAGAATGACAAGTTTGAGGCCTGCCTGTGCAGCTTAGTGAGAGCCTGTCTCAAAGTAAAAAATTTTTAAAAAGAGTTGGGCTTGTGACTCAATGGGAGAGCACCCCTGGGTTCAATTCTCAGTAACAAACACAACAAACAAACAAAAAAAAAAGGACAAGAAAAAGAAAATAGAGGAAATGGAGGGAGGGAAAGGAAGGAAAGAAGAAATGTGATAATAGTAGTCCCTACCCTATAACTATTTTTTTCTTGTCTTATTCACCATACCTTTCTCAGCTGACTGGGAGCAAGAGTGGGTCAAAGATGCTAGAAGGTTTTGCATAAGGAAAGCTTGATTTCCAGAAGTTCAGACACTCTTTATGATGTTTTATAAATTATGATGTACACTTTCTTTTTTTCCATTTTTTAATTTGCTTTAATTAGTTACACAGGACAGTACAATGATCTTGACATATCATACATTTGAATCAGATAGGATATAATTTCTCATTTTTCTGAGCGTACAGTTTGCAGAATTACATTGGTCATGCAGTCACCTATATACCCACAGCAATAATAATGTCTATTTTATTCTGCTGTCTTTCCATTCTCCCTTTCCCCTCCCCTCCCCTCCCATCACTTCTCTCTACCCAATCTAATGTGACCCACTTTTTTTCCCCCTCACATTGTCATACCTGTATTCTTTATAACGAAGGGGGTCTCCTTCCCTCTTCCATGCGATTCCCATTCTCCCTCCCTTTCCCTCTCACCTCTCTTCCCTATCTAGAGGTAATTTATGATGTACACTTTCAATTTCACCTTATCATTCTTCTCTTTCTCCTCCAATATTTGTTATAAATCATACAAGTGTATAGGTTTTATTTTTAAAATGCTCAATGCAATTAAAAATCAGACTGTGCCTAGATTGTTCACATTCAGCGCTGCACAGGTATGTTGGCATTATGATAAATATTTTTTGGTTCAGTATGGAAATGTGTCAAAGCTATCGTGACAATGCAGCAAAGTATCAATCAGTGCTGAGTGTAGTTGCCCACTTATCATAACTGTAACTTGTACCTCATCTTTTAAATTTTAAACATTTGTACTTGCCTATAAACCAATTTAAAATATTTTGCAGAGATAGGGTAGTTCAGTGGTAGAGTACTACTCTTCTGTTCAAAGTTCTGGGTTTAATCTCTAAAATCACAAAACAAAAAAATCTGAAAGTATAGCATAAAGTTAAAGTTAATAAGGAACATTTATATTTTTTTCTTTTGCACATGCATGATAAGTAAATACTGTACCATTGAGGTACACGACCACCCCTGGAACATATATCTTCAAACTCACTATACACACATACACACACACACACACACACACACACACACATGATATGATATATATATACACACATATATGATATGATATATATACATTTACATATGTATATATATCATAATAAATATCCATGAATTTAAAATCAGATATCCAAACCGTGTGCTCCTCCTCTTATCATGCTGACTTCATATTTAAGTATGTTTGAAAACTAGGCCTAATTTAAATTATTTTTTTAATATTCACTTAAAATATCCTTAGTATAGACAACTGCATCTAGCTTCAATATGTGGTTATTTTGCAACTCATTAATGCTATGAAATCTGTGAACATATTTATTTAGAAAAATTGGCAAGCAGGGCAGTTTTGTCTCCAATTCTATCTACACCTCTAAATGTCTGTGTGTAACTGTGACTGCATATGGCCTCTTACACACATTCAGAAATGAATTTTAGTCTCTTTCTCCCTCTGTATCACTTTCTTTCTCTCATACACATGCATATTCAGACATACACATAACAGAAAGCATACAAAAAAGGAAAAGATAAAAACAGGTCCCATCTGATTCATCTTGATTTGTACTCTCCTATCCATCACTCTGCAAATTTGGGCAAAATGCTCTCTCTTGTATTCATTTCTCTCCCTATTCCCTTATTCATGCTGGGTTGGAGACAAAGTGGGTGTGCAAAAAGGCAGTCTGCTATTTCCTGCTGCATGATTTCCCTTTTTAGTGGCTCCATGGCTGCTGTCAGCTCACACAAGCCATCACAGAGATGCTCTTTTATAGATATGTGGGGAACTATGATTGAATACTTTGTGGAAGGTGTCTCACAGGAAGAATGTGAATAGTCTATCAGCTCCTGTTATTATTGCAATCCTGTCACCACGTGGCAAAGGGAAATGTGCTCTCTTAAATGGCCTGAAAGCTCACCAGACAGGAAAAGATTGAAGGGTTCATAGCATCTGAGCTTATACAACATGCTCATTTAATTCATGAGATATTTCATTTTTGTATTTAGCTCTTCAATTTTAGGAACACTTATGTCTTTATGATTGTAAACTTTTATTCTCTCCCATAAATGCCCATGTATTTATTTATATACATATGTATACACATAATTTATATCTGTTTAGCATAGTTCAGTTAAACAGGTAATTGTTAGATATTAATGTGCCATGCTTCAAGGATACAAAGATGAATAAGATATTAATTCTGTTCTCAAGGTGCTTGCAATCTAATGGGGTTTGTATTTTTTAATTTTTTATTTTTTTTGTAGTACTGGGGTTTGAATCCAGGATTTTGCGCATGGGAGACAAACACTCTACCACTGAGCAACATCCCCAGCCCTTTTTAAAATTTTATTTTGAGACAGAGTCTCACTAATTTGACCAGGCTGACTTAAGATCCTCCTGTCTTAACCTCCCACCAAGCCTGACTGGTATTTGTCTTTCTGAAGTGACAATTTTATGCATAGGGACCATGTTTGCTAAGTTACATTACCTAGAATATTAAAACCTAGTAGGACTTTCCAGAAAGCACAGTTCAGCCATAGAAAGCAAAAGAGAACTGTTTCTTGTATCATTTATATGCAATTTTAATTAATTAAAAAATTTTTGAAATGATTTTAGAGAAAAGTTGCAAAGATAATACAAAGAGTTCCTGTATACCCTTCACCCAGGTTCTTCCAATGTTAACATTGTACCTAACCACAGTACATTTATTAAAACTAGGAAATTAACATGGGAAAAATAATATTACTAGAACAGACTTAATTTGGGTATCATAAGTTTTCACTGTAGCCTTTTCATGTTGCAGGATCTGAGCTGGGATCCCAGAGTGCAGTCAGTTTGTAATTTCTTCTTAGTCTTCTCCAATTTCTGACAGTTTCTCTGTCTTTCCTTATCTTTTGTGATTTTGGCACTTTTGAATTGTACTGATCAGGATTTGGTAGAAAGTACCTCAATTTGGTTTTGTCTGATGCTTTCATTATTAATGTTGTAGATTTGGGGTAAAAGTGTCAGAGTGACAATGTGTCTTCCTTGCTGTATCCTATCAGGGATACATATTGACATGTCTAATCTCTGGTGATTATTAACATTGATCAATTGATTCAAGTGGTATCTGCCAAGTTTCTCCACTGTAAGGTTAACGTTTTTTTCTTTATAATCAACAAATATATTCTAAGGCTATGCATGTGTTTGTGTGTGTGTATATATATATATATATACATATGTGTGTGTACGCATATATGTGTGTGTGTATATATATGTGTGTATGCATACACACGCACACACACACAGACATATTTTGGTGGTAGTGCTGGGGATTAAGGCTGGGGCCTTGAACATGCTAGACATGTGCTCTACCACTAAGCTACACCTCCAGCCCCTCTTGTTTTCCCCCTAAACCTTCACCTGTTGATTTTTTAATTTTAAAATAAACTTTTATCTTCAGAATAGTTTTAGATTTACAGAAAGATACAAAGATAGTACAGAAAGATCCCAAATGCCCTACCATTTTCCCCTACAATTAATGTCTTACATGTACATTTGTTACAACTACTGAATCAACATTAATATATTACTGTTAAATAAACTCTACAGTTTATTTGGATTTCACTGCACTCACTCATTTTACTATCCAATTGGTCTTGCCTGTAGCAATTACTAATGTGATGCTGTGATGATGATATTTTGTTTTCCTCCTTTTTTTCTACATTATTGATTGTAATTCTTCTGTAAGGAAGAATTGTTCCTTCTTCCCCATTTATTTAATAACTTTTTTGTATCAATGTGAACTCATGAATATTTATTATTTCTTTGGGTTATAATATAATACTATCTTTATATATTTTGTGGGTCAAATTATTTCAGCTTTCCTCAGTGCAGTCTCTTTCAGGCTATCCTCTGGTTCCTTTTGACATATTCTCTTCCCTTTTCTTTTTTTAACGCTTTCTTACTTTTTGACTCTGCACATATTTTTTTATGTGATTTAGATTCTTTTATCTAAGAGGCTGGAGTTAAATGTCTATTATTTTCTTCTTCAGTTGACATTTTAACTTTTTTCTTTCCTTATTTTTATTATTCAAACATTATGATTGTCCCAAATCATACTGAAAGGTCAAATATGACAAATATTCAGATAAGGGAAAGAGGGTGGATAGAACTTGTTTTCCTGCTCATTCTTTTATTTATGGTTTTGGGTAAGTTACTCAATCTCTAAATCTCAGTTTACTGATCTGTAAAATGGTGATAATAGTAATATTTACCCCATATAGTCATATAGATTAGATGAATTATGTGTCATATAATAAAAAGGGACTTGTTAATAATAAAGTTTTACGTGAATGTAATAGAGTTATCTGCCTCATTCCACAAAAGCACAATATCATATCCTTTTATTTAGTAAAAACTGTTACAAAATGTTTTTATGACTACACAGAGAAACCTATTTGAGGAAGAACAATGAAGAATTGAAATCGTATTAGCCAAAAAACTAGAACTAAAATAATGTATTTACTCAGATGCAATCTTATTTCTATAACTCTCTTCATTCAGAAAAACCCACAGATTATATGGTAATAAGCATGACCCCTCATTCTGACATAAAATGAAAGCTTTGTCTCTATTAATATAAAGATTTGGCAAGGTCAAATTATTTTTTCTCCAAAGCCACATAATGTGTTTTCTAACATGAACTATTACATGGCAATAATTCAAGCTGCAGAAGGGACTGGTTTACTCACAGGGGTTGTTTACCTTGTTCATCAGTAAGATTAATGGAGTACTCATTACAGACAAGGAGTACACGTGTCAGGTACCACCTCGGAAGTAGCAGACTTAGTACCTGGTTCCTGCCCTGGAGCAGAATGTAAACTACCCTATCATTTCGGGAACCTAGAGCTAAAGAAGGAAATGGGTTTTGAATGAATTTCTCAAATTGGAATCTTAAGGTTTAAGTGAAAACATTTAATGTTACTACAGAGAAATGAATGTATGTAGAAGCCAGGAAAGGACAAAGTGCAAACACAGTTATCTGTTGTTAACCAGGATAACAGAGAATGACTTGCTTTCTCTTTCTTCTCTTTTTCGAATGCCATTTCCTTATTTCTCTCTCTTTTTCTAATATTTGTCCATCTCAAATTTCATTATTTGAGTTGATCCAATTCTTTGGCTTTTTTATTTGTTTTGTTTTGGTTTTGATACTAGGGACTGAACCCAGGGGCTCTTTACCACTGAGTTACATCCCCAGCCCTTCTTATTTTTTATTTTGAGACAGGGTCTCGCTAAATTGCTGAGGCTGTTCTGGAACTTTCAATCCTTCTGCTTCAGCTTCCTGAGTCACTGGGATTACAGGCATGGGTCACCAGCCTGGCTTGATCCAATGCTTGATGGACAGAGACTGGCAGAGGAGACCAAATGTGTATTTTAGAGTACAATGTTTGAAAGAAATTTTACATGGCACATCAGTAATCCCATTTAAAAATTTTTTTGTTCTAATTAGTTATACATGACAGTAGAATGCATTTTGACAAATGGTACACAAATGTAGCATAACTTCTCATTTCTCTGACTGTACATGGTGCTAAGTCACACCAGTAGTGTAATCATACATGTATATAGGGTAATTCTAAACCTCCCTTCACTCCCATTTGTACCATCCAAAATTTCTTCATTCTTCCCTACATCCCCACTATGGATCAGCATCTGCTTATTAGAGAAAACATTTGGTCTTTGGTTTGGGGGATTGGCTTATTTCACTTAGCATGATATTCTACAGTTCCACCCATTTATCTGCAAATGCCAAAATTTCATTCTTCTTTAAGGCTGGATAATATTCCATTGTGTGTGTGTATATATATATCACAGTTTCTTTATCCATTCACTTGTTTGAAGGGCACCTAGGTTGGTTCCATAGTTTAGTTATTGTGAATTGAGCTGCTATAAACATTGATGTGACTGCATCACTGTAGGTTGTTGATTTTAAGTCCTTTGGGTATAAACTGAGGAGTGGGATAGCTGGGTCAAATGGTGGTGCCAGTCTCAGTTTTCTGAAGAATCTCCATATTGCTTTCCAGAGTGTTGCATCAATTTACAGTCCAACCAGCTCATTAATCCTTTTTTTATGGCTAAAGAATGGTTATAATAAAAGATACAAAAGATAACAAGTGTTGGTGAGGATACAGGGAAAAAAGGTAAGAAATGTAAACATTACAACCATTATGGAAAACAGTATGGAGGTTCTTTTAAAAATTAAAAAATAGAACTATTGGGCTGGGGAGTGTAACTTAGTGGTAGAACACTTGCCTAGCATATGTAAGGCCCTGTGTTTAATCCTCCATACAGCAACAATTTTTTAATAAATTAAAATTAAATTTTAAAATTTAAAATAATATAGAACTATCTATACTCTAGTAATCTTATTACTGACTATATCTTCAAAAGAAATGAAATCAGTATGTTGAAGACACATCTGCACTCTCATGTTCATTGTAGCAGTAATTATAACAGAAAAAAGATGGAAACAACCTAAATGTCTATCAACTAATGAATGAATAAAAGAAATGTGATAAGTAGATATGATAAATACTATTCAGCCATAAAAAGAATGGAATTCTGTTATTTACAACAACATAGATGAGACCAAAGATAATGATCTTTATTCTAAGTGAAATTCTAAGTGAGTACAAAAAGAAACATACTATGTTATATCTCTCATATGTGGACACTGAAAAATTATTTCATAGGAATTGACAATAGAATGGTGGTTACTAGAGGCTGGAGAGGGGAATGGGGGAAGGTTGATCAATGGGTACTAAGTTACAGATAGGTAGATAGAACTAAAATAAAAACTGCTATGCTATTGCACAGTAAGGTGATATAATGGACTATGCATTTCATAAAAGAAAGGTATTTAAATGTTTTCACCATAAAAATGATAAATGAGATGTGTCTAAACCTGATTTAAACTTTGTGCAATATACACGTTTCTTTTAAATCATTTAAAAAATGTTTATCAGAGATACACAGGGCCCCTTCTATAGTTTGCAAATCTAACCAAATAAACCTCAGTAATTTATCACTAAATTTTTTGTATACAGTAACCTCAAAATTTAGACAGATACAATCTTGCTATCTAAAACCCCAACTATTGATTCTAGCCCCACTGAGGATCTTCCCTCCTCCATGCAATCCAGAGTGGTAAAAGGAAAGTTGATTTTAAAAGAATCTGCAACATTATCTAGAAAGCAAAGAACATGGACTAGGAATCTAAACTGATTTACTAAATAGGGGCCAGAGCTTTTCTTCTCTCTGGCTCATACTTCTTCCTCTGGTTTTATTCTCAGCGTAAGTGCTATAAGCTTTGAACTTCAACTTCTCAGATTGAATATAATTGCTTTCCTTTATTTACTCCTTTATTCATTAAATATTTTCAAGTGCCAACTATATGTCAGGCACTATGGTTGGCATTGGGAAGCCAGCAATGAAAGCTTCACTCTCGACTGGGTGTGGGTTGCATGCCTGTAATCCCAGTGGCTCAGGAAGCAGAGGCAGAAGGATCACAGACTTTGAGGCCAGTCTCAGCAATTTAGTGAGACCCTCACTAAATTTTGCAACTTAGCAAAAACTTGTCACAAATAAAAATTGAAAAGGGGGCTGGGGATGTGGCTCAAGCTGTAGCGCACTCACCTGGCATGCGTGTGGCCCAGGTTGGATCCTCAGCACCACATACAAACAAAGATGTTGTGTCCGCTGAAAACTAAAAAAATAAATATTGAAAAATAATTCTCTCTCTCTCTCTCTCTCTCTCTCTCTCTCTCTCTCTCTCTCTCTCTCTCTTTAAAAAAAAATTGAAAAGGACTGGGAATATAGCTCAGTGGTTTAGCATCACTGGGTTAAATCCCCAGTGCCAAAATAAATAAATAAATAAATAAATAGTCCACTCTTCCCACACGAGTGTGTGGTTTATATGAGGACAGAGAGAATGCAATCAGTTATGGGAGAGTGCAGCATGTGCTATGATAGGGTCTGAATGGGATTCTGTGACAGAATAGAGACTGTTGGGGTCAAAGAAGGCCTTTCAAAATGAGGTGGCATTGAATTGAACCTTGAAGAGACAACCAAGTGGAAATGCTGAAGCTGAAATCTCCTATTTGTAGTAATATCTAGTAATAAGCTACAACTGGCAACAATATATAAGGACTAGATAGAATAGTAGAAGACAGATTTATCCCAAAAGGGGTTGCAAAAAAAGAGATCTCTCGATCTCTGTCTTGAACTTTGACTTCCATCCCTGAGGCTATTTTCTCTAATATAACCAATATTCTCCTTTCAATCAGTTTTATTTAGTTCATATTATCTCCTCCATAACATTTATTCTGCTAATCACCCTCACTGATGGCAGAACCTCTCATTAGTGTCTTTTGGTGGTCCACCACTCTATCATCTTTGAAGAAAAGGAGGAAAGTAACATCATGCCCCTGAAATACCTCTTTTAGTTCACAAGGACCTAGCCAAGCTCAGGGAACTATGAGAGCTGGCCCAGGCTGGAATACCTAGATAATATTACCTAGATAAATATTATCTAGAAGGATGTTGACTTTTTCCTCATGTATGCTGGGAACTAGGGCAAGTTAGTATTATCTGTAGAAAGTTGATTTCTTGCATACATATCAGGACATCTGCTCCTTGGGATGCTGATCTTACAAGGAACAAATCAAACTAAGCACATTAATGGTGTCACTGCTTTTGCGTCCTAACTTATAAAATCCCTCAGTGGTAACTGATTTTGAATCAGAGTCCCATGGAGAGGGAAGTGCTCAACCAGATGGCAACTGCCCCTGGAAAAAGTACTGGAAAGAATATGAGGTGTCATATTCTTTTTTTTTTTTAAAGATATTTATTTTTTAGTTATAGTTGGACACAATACCTTTGTTTTATTTATTTATTTTTATGTGGTGCTAAAGTTCAATCCTCAGCACCACATAAAAATAAATAAAGATATTGCATCCAACTAAAAAAATAAATATTAAAAAATATGGTCTTTTGGGACTAGAGGTATATGTAGCTCAGTGGTAGAACACTTACTTAGCATGCACAGGACTCTGGGTTTGATACACACATCAAGTGGGAAAAAAAGTCTTTAGAGTGAATTCTGAGTTGGTATTTCAGTTCTATTTCTTATCCTATTATGGTTTGGATCTAGAATATCACCCAAAGGCTCATGTGTTAAAGGTTTGGTCTCCAACATAACAATATTGAGAGTTGGAGCTTTTGGAAAGTGCTTAGATCATGAGGGTCCTAATCTCATCAATGCATTATTCCATTGATAGATACACAGCTAAATGGACTATTGGAGGTGATTAGAACTATAGGAGGTGGCAGCTTAGTTGAAGGGAGTGGGTCATTGGGGTATACCCTTGGGGACCATATCTTGTCCTCAACCCCTTTCTCTCTTTCTCTTCTTCCTGACCACCATAAGGTGAGTAGCTTTACTCTGTCATATCCTTTCTGCCATAATGTTCTGCCTCACCAGAGGCCCAGAATCAACATAGCCACGTAGCCTTGGACTGAAACCTCTGAAACTGCAAGACACATCTTTCCTCCTTTTAAGTTGTTTTTCTCAGATATTTCATCACAGTGATGAAAAGCTGACTAACACAACCACATAACTTTATATAATGTACTTTATTTCTAAGCCTCTCTCTCTCTCTCTCTTTCTCTCTCTCTGTACTGGGAGTTGAACCCAGGACGTTTAGCCACTGAGTCACATCCACAGCCCTCTTTTTAAAAACATTTATTTATTTTTCCATAGCTTTATTGATGTAAAATTGAAGTAAAATAAAATGCACATATTTTAAATATGCAATTTGATCATTTTTAACATGTTAACATTTTTAACATTTTAACATACAATCAATATAAAAAGTATTTCCATTATTTTTTTTTAAATTTGAAATCATGGGCTGGGGATGTGGCTCAAGCGGTAGCGCGCTCGCCTGCCATGCAGAACCACATACCAACAAAGATGTTGTGTCCGCCGAGAAGTAAAAAATAAATATTAAAAATTCTCTCTCTCTCTCTCTCTCTCTCTCTCTCTCTCTCTCTCTCCTCTCTCACTCTCTCTTTTAAAAAAAATTTGAAATCATGCAGACTGTGTTTCCTGCATGATTTATTACATTAGAAATCAATTACCTTAAGATATATAGAGATCCATCCCCACGTGTCAACTACTTCAAAATTAAATGGTGCACTTATAAATATCTCAGAGGTCAAGGAAGAAAGCACAAGAAAAGTAAAGAAAAAGTGCTTTGAAATAAGTGATAATATAAGCTTAAAATATCTGGATCTCTGGGATGAAACAGTACTCATTTATATCTTTTTTTTTTTGGTTTTTTTTTTAATTTTTTATTTCTTCTACTTTATTTTTTTTTAATTTTTTATTTTTTTATTGGTTGTTCACAACATTACAAAGCTCTTGACATATCATATTTCATACATTAAATTGAAGTGGGTTCTCATTTATATCTTGATGTACTTGTATCAGAAATAAGATAGAATAACAATCAAATTATTTTCAAATTATGTAGTGAGAAGTAAAAAATAAAAGTAGGAGCAGAAATATATGAAATAGAGAAGAAATGATAGAGCTAAAATTTGATAAAAAAATAAACAAGTCTAATCTAGAAAAAAGCAAGAGCACAAAAATTAATATCAATTGAAAGAGAACTATCAAAATAACCTTACACATGCTAAAAATATATTAAGGTTGTATTCCAACATATGTGATAGCTTATATAACATGATCTATATTAGAGAAAGATCTAATGTACTGTTGAGAAAAAAAAAGTTTCAGGGCTGGGTTGTGGCTCAGTGATAGAGCCATGGCCTAGCACATGTGAGGCGCTGGGTTCAATCCTTAGGACTATATAAAAATAAATAAAATAAAGGTATGGTGTCCAACTACAACTTAAAAAATATTTAAAAATGTTTGAGATTTGTGTTTCCCCTTTTTTTTTTTTGTATCAGAGATTGAACATAGGGGTATTTAACCACTGAGTCACATCCCCAGCTCTTTTTATTTTTTATTTTGAGACAAGGTCTCACTAAGTTTCTTAGGGCCTTGCTAAATTGCTGAGGCTGGCCTTGAACTTGCAATATCCCTGCTTTCACCTCCTGAATTGCTGGAATTACAGGTATGTACCACTGTGCCTGGCTTGCCTTTTTTCTTTCTTTCTTTTTGATTTTTTAAAAAATATTTTTTCAGTTGTTGATGGATCTTATTTTATGCATTTATTTATATGAGGTGCTGAGAATTGAACCCAGTACTTCACAAATGCAAGGTAAGAGCTCCACCACTGAGCCACAACTCAGCCCCTTGCTTCTTTTCTTTATCCCTAATGCTACCACACTAGTCCAGATCCTCATGAGATCTTATTTACAATATTGAAAATAGTTTTCTATCAGGCTCCCTAATTTCCTTTTTATTTTAATCTATCTTGCCTGTTACTGTTAGACATATATTCTAAAAATACCATTTCTATTCACATGCATTAACTTGTTTAAACCTTACAACTCTATGAGAGCCATCTTTCTACTGATATAGAACCTGAGGCTACTTTTTTAAGATCTTTCAGTTTGGTCTCTGCCTAGCCAGTATTTCCTGTCATCAGTATTCTTCACATACTGCATATTCCACTCAAACTGTCCTACACATTTTCCTTTATCCCACTTCTGACCTCATCCCAAATCTTACTTAATCCTGTTCTAAATCATGAAATACACTTATCTTCTTTATTTTACTTCAGAGTTAACACATCTGTCAAAGAAAAATATAGAATCCTGACATGAAGACTTCTGAAACTGTTGTAATCTTCTTTCTTTCTTTTTTTTTTTTAAAGAAAGAGTGAGAGAGAGAGAGAGAGAGAATTTTTTGATATTTATTTTTTTTTAGTTTTCGGCAGACACAATATCTTTGTTTGTATGTGGTGCTGAGGATCAAACCCGGGCTGCACGTATGCCAGGCGAGCGCGCTACCGCTTGAACCACATCCCCAGCCCCTGTTGTAATCTTCTTTCAAAACTTTATATAACTTCCTTTGCATATAGAATCTTATTTTATTTAGCATGTTAGTATTAACTCCAGTTATTATGTCTGATTATTTCATGTGGGTTCATTAGTGTAGTCTCTCTCTCCCTTGTATCACAAATTAGGAAAACAGTCCATGAGTTTTAATTCTTCATGTGCTGTTCAATTTCTAAGTGAATTGAGTATATAGTAGAAGCTCAACAATGATTGAGTGATATTGTAGAAGGTAATCTGATAAAGTTGATGTTTTAGGAAACAGTGCTTTCTCAAATATCGATCCAAGTTAAGATCTATGATGTTTCCAAATAATTTGATTGAATACCACACTATGCTATCTGTCTTATGTTGACTAGAATGTAAAATGTTAAGCATACCATTTATTTTAATAAAAACAAAAAGATTGCTATTGATGAAAGCACTCTCCTAGATTTGTCTTTTTTATCTAAATTTGATAATTAAAAACAGTTTCACAAAAAGGAAAAATAAAACAAAAATAAAAAATAAAACAAGATGGTGGTAGTTACTGAATGTTAGGAAGGATGGTGTGTCATGAAAAAGGACAAAGACTCTGTTTCCTCTTAAGTTTTAACAAAATTTAAGTTTGAGGGCTGGGAATGTACCTCAGTGGTAGAGTGCTTGCCTAGCATGTATAAGGCCCTGATTTCCATCTTCAACACTGAAAAAAAAATCATTTACCTTAGAAATTTAAGGTTGAGTGGTTTGACACAGTTTACTACATTTTTTATTTTTCAGTTCTACCTCAGGAAAATAGGTGCATGTATGTATGGGAACAGAGGAAACTTTAAATGTCCTCTTCTAGGCTATTCTCTATTCTACCTCCGTAGGTGAAAAATAACCTCAATAAGAGTTCCTATGCTTCAGTAATGTTTGCCAAATATTTTCCCTTAGATATTCTCATTTATATTATTTACTTAAAAAGAATGTGTCTTTATATCATTCCCATAAATAAGAAATCAGTTTCTGTTATCAGAAGCAGAATATAACCATAAGAATATAAAACCTTTTCCATCAAATTCTATCTAGGATTCTGAGCCCAAAGCTGACTCACTCTTTGTTATAAAGAAAATTAACATATATGTTAATATGTATTAAGATGTTAAAGAGGTATTAAGACATATTAGCATTAAGGTGAAACCTTCTTGTCATAGTGTTATTAAAAAAGAATTAAAATAAAAATAATTGTCTTATTGTCCAAGTTAAATCGACTTCATAGCTGCATATAACCTAAAATTATTTCTTGCGTCCTGGTGGAATGTATGTAGGTAGTATCATGGGATATACTAGATTAGGAGAAAATGGGATTGAGTCATCTAAAAAATATGAGGAAAAAATCACAAAAGCAGAGGAATCCTTATGCCATCAAAAAATATCTGTCATACCTGTGTTTTCAAATCTGTAAAGTACAATATTGTTAGTTTTCACTTTCATTCTAGTAACCCTTACTATAAAGGGTTAAGTCTAATAAAAGAATACCTTTCAATCCTTCCATGTTCCCTTCTGCGGTGCACTATTTATCCACACTAAAATTAATGAAAGCTCTTGGCCTATTTAGAGCCTAACAAATATAAATAAATAAATAAATAAATAAAGAGGCTGGAGATGTAGCTCAGTGATAGAGTACCCCTGGATTCAATTCCCAGTTCCAAAACAACCTTGGCTTATAAGTCTAAATAAACTGAAGGAATACAAGTCAGCAGAGGTACAAGGTAATAGTTTTCATCAGTCACCTACTTGTCTAGCTTAGTTTTCTGATTTGGGGATTAAATGATAGGAAAACAGAATGGTTTAGAAAAAGGAATGACTCACTAGAATATAAGCAGAATAAGGAGAAAATAAAAAATTAGAATCTCTACAGTTTCTGTCTTACTTGGCATAGATTCTTAAAAAAAAAATCTTTTGATATAGATATAGGGTTACTTTTTCCTTTCCCTGAAGCTTTCTTAGAGTTTTTAATAAACAGTTTCAGTTAATATATCTTTTAATGATAATGGTTTACTACCTAGCTGTTGTATAATACCTTCCAACTTTACTTTCATGGATAAGTTTCCATGCATATCAAATTCTTGGGAATGTCAAGAATTTAACCCAAGAATATAACTGGGCTAGATTTTTCAAGCAAAAACTTTGTGTTCTTTATATTGGTTCAGGGAGCTTTGGCTAAAAAAGAAAAGGAAACTAGGTATTTTAAAATTTGCTTGTCAAATAATAAAAGCAATATTAGAAACAATAATGCCTGCTATTAAAATAATAATTTTCAGATATATATTGATCATCAATTATGTGAATGAAATTAAAGAAAACAAAAAAGATAAGTAAAATAAAATCATTGGCCTTAAAGGAATTATTATTTAGTGTGTTAAGTGCTAGGAACAAGTATTAATGCAAAAGAAGTAATCAAGAGACAATTCAGAAGTAGACAGAAATTATTACTCTACTCTTCCTAAAAGAACTCTGATTTTGACCAAGAATTCACCCTTCTATTGAATGAATCATATGACTCAAATGAAATGGATTCAATTCTATACCTCTGAAGATGTGATTAATCTAAATCAGTCATGATAAACCCTTCTCATTGTCATATAATTGCCTTATGAAGAAGCATGTGAACCAATTCTGACCAACAAGTCATAAGGAGAGGCTTGACTCTGGAAAAGAAGTTCATTGACCTTGCTGACTTTTAAAAGTTAGACCATTGCCTTAATAGCTACTGACAACCATCTTAGGATAACAGCAGAGGAGGTAGGTAGCCTCAGAATGAAGTTTATCTTGTGGAAGGCAGACACACACACAGCCACACATACACACGCACACACACACACACAGACATATATATATATATAAGCAACTTAGTGAGGCCCTAAGCAACTCAATAAGACCCTGTTGCTGAATAAAATATAAAAAAAGGGCTGGGGACGTGGCTCAGTTCTTAAGTGCCCCTAGGTTCAATCTGGGTTACAAAAAAATAAAAAATTAAAAACTGACAATTTTGTTTTCTTTTTTTTATTGGTTGCTCAAAACATTACAATGATCTTGACATATCGTATTTCATATATTTGGTTCAAGTGGGTTATGAATTCTTAATTTTACCATGTGTACAGATTGCAGGATCACATTGGTTATATATCCACGTTTATACATACTTCTATACTAGTGTCTGTTGTATTCTGCTGCCTTTCCTATCCCCTTCCTATCCCCCCTCCCCTCCCCTCCCATCTTCTCTCTCTACCCCATCTACTGTAATTCATTTCTCTCTTTTTTCCCCTTTCACCTCACATCCTCTTATCTGAAATTTTGTATAACAATGAGCATCTCCTTCCATTTCCATGCAATTCCCCTTCTCTCTCCCATTCCCTCCCACCTCTCGTCCCTGCTTAATTGTAATCTTCTTCTCATACTCTTCCTCTCTGCTCTGACAAACTGACAATTTATAATTGTACGTATTTACATGGTATAAAATGATGTTATGATTAATAAAGTCAATGTAGAATACTTGAATAGAGCCAATTAACAAATCTATCACCTCAAATACTTACCAATTTTGTGGAGAACATATGAAATGCACTCTCTTAGAAATTTTGAAACATAGAACATATAATTATCAATTATATGTGCATTGTGCAATTGATCTTGAAAACAGATAATCTTATTTCCTCTTCTGAGATTTTATGCCCTTTGACCAGCATTTCCCTATTGCTCCACTCCTTAGCCTTTGTAGCCACCATTTTACTCTTCTATGAGTTCAGTTGATACAGATTACTTTCATAACTGAGAATATGCAGTATTTGTCTTTCTGTGCCTGGAGTATTTCACATAGCAAAATGTTCTCCAATTGCCATCAATGACAGAATTTTCTTCTTTTTTAAAGGCTGATTTGTGTTCCATTGTGTATATGTACCACATTTTTTTTTATCCATTTATCTATTAATGGACACTTAGGTTAATTCCATAACTTAGTTATTGTGAACATTGCTGCAGTGAACATAGGAGTGGAAATAGCCTTTTGACAAACTGATTTCAAATCTTTTTAAATAAATACCTGGAAGTAAGATTGCTGGATCAAAATCTGAGTTCTTCATCACATCATTTTCCCACTGAATTAACCAAAACTGAATTTTAGCCATATCATTTTTGGGTGATTATGAATCGACACATTTTCTTATTTATGTTATTTGCTGAGAACTTACTTGGATACAGATTCCAACTTTCAAAGACTTATTCTCCAATTAGAGAGGCAGGATTAACCATATTTCATTAACTTCATTTTCCCATATTTTAACATCTCTGAAATCAGGGTATTGTGTCACAAAATTGTCCTCAGCCAAGGAGCATCCTTATCATAGTTGTGAATACTTGTGCATGTGTATGTGACATTAGTCATGTTGTTCAGATTGCTGTTGCTCTAATTAAGTTATAACTATTGTTTTAAATACAGTATTACATTTAATTGCCATTTAAAACTTATCATGATTGCATCTGATTCAGAATTGAAATAAAAAGCTTATTCTGTCTTCAGAAAAGCACAGAAAGAGTAGTGAAGCATAGCTTTGATATAAATGGAACAAATATTCATTTTGGAGAAAGGACCATAATTTCATAGTTTTGGGGGTTTTTTTTCCTCCAAATACTTTAGTTTTGTTTTTTAGATGGGATCTCACTATGTTGCCTAGGCTGGTCTCAAACTCCTGGCCTCCAGCAATTCTCCCACCTCAGACTCCATAGTAGCTGGAACTACAGACATACATGTTGCCAAACTTCTTACAAAAACCATGTTCAAGACCTGGGAAAGGAAGACACCCACAAGTATATGAAAGTGTTACATTCTGTTACTGATAAGCATGTAAAAGAAATACCTATCACCTACCAAACAACTTACTTGAAAGCAAGAATAATTGATACAAGAAATGTCAATTGATACAAGAAGTTTCAAAGGCCGGATAGGTTTATCATACAAGACTGTCATTAAAACATTGTACCACAGAAAAGGGAGACATTATCCACTGTATTTTGCTTGTAGGAAACTAATTGCTAAATTGGTCTTTTAAGTAGACTGTGACCACACCAGCCGTGTAGGAGAATTCATTTTCCTGAAATAAGAGAGGACTTTTCAATATTATGATTCTCAACTATTCTTTTTGTCTTCAAAGGACAGATAGACTTCTTTTTTAAAATTTATTTTTTAATATTTATTTTTTAGTTGTAGTTGGACACAATACCTTTATTTTATTTATTTTTATGGGGTGCTGAGGATCAAACCCAGGGCCCTTATTTGTTCTTTTAAGGTATACAAGACAGTACAGTGTGCAGATCAACTTCTTTACATAATTGAAGCATTTTTTTAAATATTTATTTTTTAGTTTTAGGTGGACACAATATTTTTCATTTTTATGTGGTGTTGAGGATTGAACCCAGCACCCTGCGCATGCCAGGTGAGCGCGCTACCACTTGAGCCACATCCCCAGCCCCGAATTTTGTTCTTTAAATGAATTGACTAATACTATTGTTAAAGTAATAGTAGTTTCTTAGTCCTGATTAAAATAAGAGAAAACAAAAGTCTATTTCAGAAAGAAAACCATCCTAGTCTGTAATCCCAGCAACTTGGGAGGCTGAGGCAGGAGGATTTTAAGTTCAAAGCCAGCCCCAGCAATTTAGTGAGAGCCTAAGCAACTTAGTGAGACCTTGTCTTGAAACAGAAAAAACAAAGTGTTGGGAATGTAATTTAGTGATAAAGCATCTAGGGTTCAATCCCCAGTTCCAAAAATAAAAACAAAAATAAAAAAGGCTATAAACAAAAACCACCCTTAATTTTGGAACATACACCTCTCGGCATAAACAGCTGTTGGATAGTTTCTTTGTGTGGAATCGACATAAGTAATGTCTGTAGGATAACATACATTCTTCTGGGGGTGGGATGTGTAGCAGGGTTGAGATTTCTTTATTTATTGAGTTTTTAAAAAATATATTTTTAGTTGTAGATGAACACAATACCCTTATTTTGTTTATTTATTTTTATGTGGTGCTGAGGATCAAACCCAGTGCGTCACACGTGCAAGGCAAACACTCTACCGCTGAACACAGCCCCAGCCCTATTTCTTGTGTTTGTTTTGTTTGTTTCTGTGGTGCTGGGGATCAAATTCAGCACCTCATGTATATGAGGCAAGCTCTATACCACTGAGATACATGTCCAGCCCTCTTGTATGTTTTAAATGTTTATGGATATATTTAAAGAGTACAGAAACTGTTGTCTGTAAAAAGATCTTCTCTTCAAAACAATCCCTAAATGATCTCTCTGCCCCTTCTTTTTTATTTAATTGTATACATCCCAGAATGTTCTTTCTAAAGCCAGGTCTGATCCCCTACTACCTGCAGAATAACAAATAAACTTCTCAGGCTGAAAATTCAGTTTGATTACACCTTTATCTTGTACCACACATTTCTAAACGTTCTATGCCTCAACCATTTGGGGTACTTGCCTTTGCCCCAGGCTTTTTCTCCATATTTATGCTAGTTACTCTTCAGGATATTCTTTCCCATGAGTTCTGCCTATTGAAGTCCTTCCCATCCTTCATGGCCCAGATTAAAAAGTGCTATTTTACATCTCCTTATGAAAGTTAATGTCTTTCTCTCTTACTTTCCTGATACTTACATTTTATATTATGTCACTATTTAATTGGTTCATCTTGTATTAAAATTAAGAGTTATTTGGATACATTCTTGACCTACTAGTCTATGGTTCTTGAGGGCAGTCACCAAATTTTTTATTAACTTCATTCAATAATGAATGGGGGTATCCATTGTCCTAAATACATACTAATTGAAGCTTCCAATCAGTCAGGAAAGTCAAACATTAACAAATTATTAAAAGATGTTGAACATTATGATAGAGAAAGGCAAGTTTTAACAGGAACATAAAATAAAGAGAATAAAATTTAATCAGGTAAATTAGAGAAATCTTCCTAGAAGAAGTAACATCTAAATTGAATTCTAAAGGATAGTCAGAAGTAGATAGATAAAAGTGAGAAGGGAACTGAAAGAAAATGGGAATGGTATCTAAGAAATCGCAGACCTCAGAAAAAAATAAATGGCTAGGGGTGTAATTTAGTGATAAAGTAAGTCAGTAACTATGTGTTTGGTTAAATTATATTTATAAAAGGCTGTTATTTTGGATGAAGTTTTTGCACTAAGCCCCAAGAGACCAGAACAACTCAGAATGGAGTCACTCATGCTAGGTGCCAGGAAATCAAACTAAACTTTTAAAATGGGCCAGTCTTCAAAAACACCAAGAGTTCACATCAACTAACCAGAAGAGGACCAATCAACTTGAGCTAGCATATAAGGAGGTCCCTTCTGCTTTAACCCTATGAGGAAAATAAATTTGAAATGACCAGTATGCTTTTTGTTCCCTTTTTCTACTTTTTCTGCTTATAAAGCCCACTTTCTCTACTCAGCTCATTGAAAAGACTTTTCAGTTTTGTATATAATATGCTGCCACATTTATGAATCATAATAAAAGTCAATTAGGAATTAGAGGCCCTGGGTTCAATCCATGCCACCACACACACACAAACACAAAACCAACTAGGTTTTTATAACTAAATTTGTTAAATTTTTGTCCCTTTACAGTTGTAAGTTGTGAAATGTTAGAGTTTGGAAAATCAATGAGTCAGTGTGTGTGTAGCAGCATGTTAGCCTATAGAAGCAATGAGAGTTTGAATCCTACCATCCTAAGTTAATGATTTTTTTTTTCCAGTACTGGGGATTAAATCCAGAGGCATTCTACCACTGATCTTCATTGCCAACCATTTTTATTTTTTATTTCAAAACAGGTGGTCTCACTAAATAGCCAAGTCTGCCCTTGAATTTATAATCCTCCTCACCTTCTGAGTAGCTGGGATTATAAATGTACACAGTTTATTATTTTATCCTAAGAACAGTTGAAAGAATTTGGAAGTTCTAATAAGAGGAATGAGGACACCAGAAATATATTTTTTAAAGTACACATTGGTAGCTGGGTTCAGTAGTGTATGCTTGTAATCTCAGCTACTTGGGAGGCTGAGGCAGGAGTATTACAAGTTTGAGACCAGCTTGGACAATTTAGTAAGACCCTGCCTCCAAATAAAATGAAAGAGGGCTGGATGTAGCTTAGTGGTAGAGCACTTTCTTATCATGTGTGAGATCCTAGGTTCAATCTTCAGCACTGGGAAAAAAAAAAAAGGAAAGAAGAAGAACAAGTACACAGTGGCTACAATATGAATAGATTGGAGACATGAGGAGACATGAGAAGTCCAGCTTTATTTGTGTATTTGTTTGTTTCTCAAAGTGATTTTATTTGTTTGTTGAAATCATTCAGACAAGAGACAATGACGACTTAGATGCTTAGATCTTTTCATCCCCTACAAGTTTGAGTACTCATGTTTGTTTCCAGTATCATTAATAAATGTTCCTTGAACTGAAGTAACGTAATTAGCTCATCATGTGTAAGCTTCAAGACATTACACTCAGCTAAGTGGGAGAGCACTTGCTTAGCATGTGAGAGGTTCTGGGTTCAATCTGCAGTACTGAATAAAAACAAAACAAAAACATAAAAAAGCATTGCAATCACTTAGGCACCCTTTTCCAGGTGAGCTGAGTTCCCAAAACCCGAATCTAGATTTCACTTAGTCCAGAACAAACCATTCTGTCTCTGATGGCCCCCACAAAGATTTTTGTATCATGGGACTGTAGTTATAGTTCAGTGGTAGAGTGCTTGCCTAGCATATGTGAAGCACTGGGTTCAATCCTCAACACCACATAAAAATAAATAAATAAAATAAAGATATTATGTCCATCTACAACCAAAAGAATTTAAAAAGGAAAAAGATTTTTGTATCAGGAAGAAAGTGCTGTAACTAAAACCATTGCCAGCCTCATTTTATGGAAAATTTCCGTGTTCCGTCATTTCCACCAATACTTAAACAAGATCACTTGTTTAAGTATTGGTGGAAATGACATTCCTTTAAGCTTCCAGGGAGGAAACTCATTCTTTTTCATTAGCTGACTTCTGCTTTGGCTGTGAATGTTTAAAATATGCAAATAAAATCTCTCTCTTAGCTTACTGCATAAAAACAACAGCTTGTGCTTTTAATTTTTTGTGAGGTTAGAAAATCAGTCCAGGTGTCATATTTGGTAATCTGTGTCAGATCATTTTTTTTATGCTCAGTAATTTTTAAAATGACAAGATAACTATTTATCAAAAAAGGGAAGTATTTTGGGTATGCATAAGCATCATTAAAAAAGAAAAGATCACATTCTTTTATTTTTTGTAGTTGTACATGGACAGCATGCCTTTATTTTATTTGTTTCATTTTTATGTGGTGCTAAGGATCAAATCCAGTGCTTCATACATGCTAGGCAAGAGCTCTACCTCTGAGCTTCTGCTCCAGCACCCCTCCCCTTTTTTTTGCTGATGTATTTTAAAAATATTTTTTAAGTTGTAGATGGACACAATACCTTTATTTTATTTTTATTTGGTGCTGAGGATTGAACCCAGTTCCTTCCACATGCAAGGTGAGCACTCTACCACTGAGCTACAACCCCAGCCCAAGACCACACTCTTCTTTATCATGTTTTCACCATTACTATAAGGCATAATTATTCAGGGAGTTTGGATATATCTATTTTGTATCTAAAATGATACATATATATATATATTATGTATACATTAAAATAAAATTACCATTTGATCAAATTTCTTTTGTGACAAAGCCAAAAAAAAGTTGATCCTACTTCATTCACACCAAGGAAATTTTCTTATCTGTAAAATGGAGAAAATAATATCTACTTCATGAAGTGGTAAGGATTAAATAAAATAATATATAAAATAAATAAATATAGGAAAATTTAATCAGTAAGATAATACTTGGAAATCACAATAAGATGCTCTGCACATCCAATCTCCTTCCCTGAGAGGTTCAACCTTATAGGAATGAGTACATTATGGATTGGAGGAAGAAAATTTTTAGAAAAATTCTGAAGTATAGTTGCAGTTAGTCTTTGGCTTACCTCTTCCCTACTGGCTAATCTTCTTTCATATTTACATTCTGGGTGTCCAAACAGTTCTGTGGCTCATTGCTTCCCTTTCTGCAGCCTCTTCAGATCTAATCTCTTTCAAAGCATTTCTTGATATACCCCAAAGTAAGCTGTCTGTCTCTCTAACCCTGATTCAAACTATCAGTCTTTTCTGGGGGGTTGACCTTAGCTAGATGAAAGAAAGGAAGTGTCTTACTAAGCTAATTTGAATCAAACAATTTTGTCAACCTTTCTGGGTATTTATTTTTGAAAAGGAGACAGTTATTAACCCAAGTGACAATGATTTTGTTTTGCTTTGTTTTTGTAGTGCTGGGGTTAGAATCCAGGGCCCAGTACATACTAGGCAAGTACTTCTACTATTGAGCTACATCCCCAGTCCATGACAATGATTTTGTAGTAGAATTTTAAGCTCTTTGAAGGAGATGCTTTTTAGGCCAGGCAACAATATAGCTAGAAGTATTTCTCAATTTTAGCTGCATACTGAAATCATTTGGGAAGGTTTTAAAATATGTCTATTGCTAGAATATGCTTCCACTTCACTCTTTTTTTTTAACATTTTTTTTTTTTTGGTTGTATTTGGACACAATACCTTTGTTTTTATTTATTTATTTTTACGTGGTGCTGAGGATTGAACCCAGGGCCTGGCTTGTGTTAGGTGAGTGCTCTCCTGCTAAGACAAAACCCTAGCCTCTCCCCTTCCTCTTTTTTAAAAATATATTTATTTTTTAGGTGTAGATGGACACAACACAATGCCTTTATTTTTTATGTGGTGCTGAGGATCAAACCCGGGTCCCGCCCATGCTGCCACTGAGCCACAATCTCAACCCCCCCTCCCCTTCACTCTTGAAGATTCTAATATAATTGTGCTGGGGTCAGGCCCAGGAATTGGAATTCTTGAAATTCTCCAGATGGATTCTAATGTGCAGTCATGTTTAAGAACCATTGAATTGGAATGACTGTGTGTGTGTGTGTGTGTGTGTGTGTGTGTGTAAGAGAGTGAGAGAGAGAGAGAGACTCTCATTAATTTGCTGAGGCTGGCCTCCAACTTGTGATCCTTCTGCTTCAACTTCTCAAGTGGCTGGAATTACAGGAGTACAACACCAAGCCCAGCTTAGAATGACCTGTCTTGATTGAAATTTCATCACTGAACTTCCATTTTTCTGTTACATGAGTTGTATATACAGTTATACAGTAATTTCTATTTCTGGAAAAATAAGGTTGGGAAAAATTTAATAGAAAGATAATAGAGCAATAATTATAATTTAAATGTCATTAGATCCTACATTTTACTAACAAGGAGACAAATTTAAGTGATTAAAATTACATAGTTAGGGGCTGGGATTATGGCTCAGTGGTAGAGCGCTCACCTAGCATGTGTGAGGCACTGGGTTCGATCTTCAGCACCACATAAATGTAAAATAAAGACATTGCGTCCACGTAAACCTAAAAAATAAATATTTTTTAAAAATTACATAGTTAGAGTTGGAGCCAGGACAAAGTTTAAATAATTTAAATAAGAGGGTATTTTGAAACATCCTAAGTGGATTTTTTTTTACTTTTGAAATTTATTTATAATAGGTTAAACATTTAAAACAAGATTCACTCATGCAAATAACAAAAATTCAAAAAATATAAAAGGTACAAAATGAAAAGTGAATTTCTAGCCCCATGGTAATTATACTTTCAGAGATTACTTTTTTTTTTATTGGTTGTTCAAAACATTACAAAGCTCTTGACATATCATATTTCATACATTTGATTCAAGTGGGTTATGAACTCCCCTTTTTACCCCGTATACAGATTGCAGAATCACATCGGTTACACATCCACATTTTTACATATTGCCATACTAGTGACTGTTGTATTCTGCTATCTTTTTCTTAGCCTTCTCTGCCACAAAAAATATATATATAATTATTGTGTTCCACAAGGCGGCAGTATTGCTTATTCTTCAACAGTCTTTTCTCTAAGGACCAATATTTTCCTATTGTTCAGGGTAGATTGTGAAGATTCTAGTTGTCATAGTGACATAATCAGTCCTTGGTACTGAAATGCCAGGTCAAAGTCAGATTCCTAATTCATGAAGGAAAAAAAATATTGAGAATGAATTATACCAGACAGAACTGTAACTCTATAGATAAATAGTAAGAAAGAGGTCACAGACTGAGAAAGAGGGAAGCACAGAGTGGCGTGCTTCTTGGAAACCTATAAATTTCCTCTTTCCATAGAGTTACTGGGAGAGCTGAGATCCAGTTTTGTGAAAATGTGCATCCAATTATGTCATATAGTAAAATCTTCCCCTCACAACAAACTGGACCCCATCAAGGCCTTCCATGGTATTCCTGATGATGCCAGGAGTCTCTGGGCTACTAGAGAAAGGCCTAGATCTTTTTTTTTTTTTTTCTGTAGTGCTGGGGATTGAACACAGGGCCTTGCACATACTAAGTACATATTCTACCACTGAGATCCATCCCAGCCCCGAGGCCTGGATCTTTAGATATTACTATTCACCAGAAAGAGTTGGGGAGACCATGTTTGGGGCCCCCAAACCATCTAGATCTCAGTAGGAACATATGATAAAGAGTACACATGTTCTTTTTTTCACCATTAAATTCTAGTGACATACGGTGAAGAGAAAGATGCTTAGACTTTGTTATCACATATCTTTGTCACTGCTGACATCTTTAGGATCCTGAGAGAATGACCCCTCTTTGTGACATTCATGAATAGGCTTTCCCATAACCTAGGAGGGGACAGAGCAGGAAAAAAGTACTAAGTGATGGACGAAGAAAAATTCTTTTTAATCTCCCCAAAGTGTTGAGATTGTCACAGTAGGCACAGGAATGGACTATAAGAAAAAAGGGTTGTGGTAGGGCCAATTATTAAGAGTGAAGCTCTGTTTTCAAGGTGAACACAGATAAAGCACAGCAGTAAGAATACATGGGAAACATTAAGGAACTTCCAAGATGAAGTTCTAACAAGCACTGATCACTGGAATGTTCAGGAGTCTTTGGAGTAAAGGGTTTATTCTTCTATTTTGAACATTGAGCACAAAACCAACACTCCAACTCCCCACCTCTCACCAAAGGGCTTTCTAAAACTTTTTTTTTTTTTGAATTTTTAATATTTATTTTTTAGTTCTCAGCGGATACAACATCTTTGTTGGTATGTGGTGCTAAGAATCGAACCCGGGCCGCACGCATGCCAGGCGAGTGCGCTAACGCTTGAGCCACATCCCCAGCCCCCTTTCTAAAACTTCTAAGCACTTTGGCCAACTTGGTAGTTTTGTCTTGATAATCAAGGGAGTTCCTGTGCCTAATTGCAAGAATCAAGAGAGGCATCATTTTAAGTACTTTGAGTCATTTTGTCAATTTAAACCAAAATGCTTACTTTCCATCAGCATTATTTCTTTTAATGCCCTTTGGCTATTTTTAAATGATGTGTTTGATTTCTACACAAAATTACATTTTTTTGTATGACATATCAAAACTTCATTCTAGATTAGAACACTTGGCAGTAAATCCAATCACCAGAGTTTGTGATGGGGTACCCTGACTACTTCCTTTGTAAGGCCTAGAAGTATTCATTCCTGCCAAAAGTTTTATTGATAAACAACAGAAACAAGATGTTGACCTGCAATTTCTTGAGTTTGAAGCTAAAATAGGTTTTGCATAGGGTATATAATGTAGTCAGTGAGTACGCCCAAGAAAGTACTCAAACTGGAAATAAGGGACCTGATCAAAAAGGACTGAGGATGTAGCTCAAAGACAGAGCACTTGCCTAACATGCACAAGGCCCTGGTTCATACCCAGTACCACATGCACACAAAAACCCAATGAGGAAAGGGGTGTGGTGGCACAGGTTTGTAATTCCAACTGAGGCTAAATCTAGAGGATTTTGAGTTTGAGGCCAGCCTGGGCAACATAGAGATTATGTTTCCAAAAAGGAAAAAAAAAAAAAAAAAAAGGAAGAAAGAGAGAGGGAGAGCGCGAGAGAGCGAGCGCATTGGTAATGAAATAAAGATTTAGAAACATTCAATCATGATCAGGCTATCTTCAACAAGTCTAACCTGGGAAGGGACCTCAACTCTGGTGAGGGCTTCTGGAGAGCTTTTCAAAAAGCACTGATACCCAATCTAGTTCTCAGAGATTTTTTAAAAATTTACTTTTTAGTTTTTAGTTTTAGGTGGACACAATATCTTTATTTTATTTTTATGTGGTGCTGAGGATCAAACCCAGTGCCTCACGCATGCTAGGTGAGTGCGCTACCACTTGAACCACAACCCTACCTAGCCCCTCAGAGATTCTTATTTATTTATTTTTATTCTTTTATAGCAGCAGGAGTTGAACCAAGGACCTCACATATGTTAGGCAAGTGCTCTACCACTGAGCTCATTCCCCAACATATTTTAAAATGTTATTTTGAAACAGGGCCTAGCCAATCTTATTTCAAGCTTGGCATCCTCCTGCCTCAGCTCCTGAATAGCTGGGATTACAGGTGTGCACCACCACACCTAGTTAGAGATTCAAAAAAAAATTTTTTTTTTTGGTACCAGGAATTGAACTCAAGGGCACTCAACCACTGAGCCACATCCCCAGCCCTATTTTGCATTTTATTTAGAGACAAGTTCTTGTCTCACTGAGTTGCTTAGTGCCTTGCCATTGCTGAGGCTGGGTTTGTCTTAGCCTCTAGGATTACAGGCATGGGCCACCATACCTGGCAATGATTTCTTTTTTTTCATTTTCTTTTTCTTTTTTTTTTTTTTTATGGTGGTGGGGATCGAACCCAGGGCCTTGCAAGGCAAGCTCTGTACCAATTGAGAGAGATTCTAATTTAACTGGTAGAATTTATACCTTACTGTCTTTTTTAAATAAAAAAAATTAAAGGCTCCTAGGTAATTCTTCTCTATCAGGGATAATAACCACTGGACCAGACATTCTCAAAGACAAAGCAGCACTGCTTCCCCTAGGAAGAGGTGCCATGCAAAGAGCAGAGGAGTAATAATATAGAGCACAGGAAGTAGCTAGCATGGAATGTAATTCGCTCTTGAGTTCGGTGAATCTGGTCTCACACCAGTAACAAAGAGCTGAACTCATCAAGAAGAGACAGCAATGTCCATTTCCTGTATTTTATCATTCCCATTTCATGACACACTATTTGAGTGTAGAGGGTCCTTTATGACTCATTTGGAAAACATAAAAAGGAAAAAAAATGAATGTGGTTATTCCTGGACTAGGACCCATAGTCAGCATCTTTCTGCACAGATGCAGTTTAGAAATCATCTCTATCTTCAGCCCCTAAAATTTTAAATTCTCATTGAGTAAGTTTTAAAAGCTATTCTTCAGGAGATCTTCTTTATTATCTGTTATCTTGAGAAACTCTAAGACCAAAAGGGAACTTTCACATAGATTTTAAAAGTTAAAAATTAAGGTAAAAATTAAATAACCATTAAGAAGGCATTTTCTCTTTCTTAGCACAGAAAAGGGACTTGGTCTGGGGTAAAACAGTGACGTGGGATTATCATGGCTGAGGTTGGTCATGAAATGGACCAGTGCGTATTCTTTCTTGAAATGTCACTTGAAAGGGCAATGATATGGTTATATTTTAATAAAGTGATTCCATGTTCATTAGTATGTCAAAATTATAATGTGTACATTATCACTTTGAATTTTTCTTTTATATATCTTCACAGTATTGTCTCACTTATTTACACTGGTCTCATTTACTTGAGGTTCTAATTATGAATGTGGATTGACTTTCCTGTTGCTATTTTTGGTCTTGAGCACCTACCTTGAGGGGAAGTGTGGAGATATTTGTAGGCACAATTTGTGAAATTTCGTGAAGCATGAAGATAAAATTTCCAGGAAATTCTCCATGAGGAGAGAGTCAGCATCCGTTGTATAAATTGACAAATGCTCAGAATTACCTTATTAACACATTGTTGATGATTTTGGCAGATGCAGAATTTTTTTAAAAAAAATCAACAATTTAAGATTATCAGTAGAGACAACAGTAGATGCAGAGACAGATAAATATGGATCCAAGAGGGCTTAAATGCTAACTCATCTTTAGTTCGTTATCTTTCATTTCTTTTTAAATTTTCTTATTGATAAATTTAAATGATATGTATTTATCATGTACAACATGCTGTTTTGAAGAATGTATGCATCATGGAATGGCTGGATTGAATTCATTAGAATATGCTTTATCAGAGGCTGGGTTGGGCTTAGTGGTAGACAGTGCTTGCCTGGCAGGTGTGAGGAACTAGGTTTGATCCCAAGCAACACATAAAAATAAATAAATAAAATAAAGGTATTTTGTCCATCTACCACTAAAAAAAAATATATTTTTAAGAATACACGTTATCATCTCTAATTTTGAAGAATGGCAACAATGCCTGTGGATCCTTTTCAGATTGCTCACTCTCCCCAGTTGCTGAAGCAGTGAAAGCAAGTTAGTGCCCATATGATGACATTTCCCCAGCCCCAGCTAATTGAATAAGAGTTAGACACCTGACCTCAGTAATTACTTCTCTGTCCTGGGAATCTGGCTTCTTTTGTTAGTTTGTATCAGGCCCAGGAGGTAGTGAACTATGAAGAGCTGGCACAGGACTGCCATTTTCTACCAAGGAGATGCTGAAGGTGAAAAAGTCAATCTTCAGAGAATAAGAGAGAACACATTATGGAGCCTAGAAAAGATGAAAATAATATCTTCATTCCTGACTTAAGTTCAATGTTAAGACCTTTGTGAAACCTGGCCATCCTGCCAGCTTTGGTTTTACAAGACACATAAGATCTCTTTTCAAGAAGCAGCATTCCCTGATGCTTAGGCTAGTTCAAGTGGGATTCTGCCTTTACAAGCGGTTATCCCTAATCAAGACAGTGTTCTTCTCCACAAAGAATGGCTGAAATATTTAAAGGACATAGGCCATATTGACTGCAGATGTCTGGCTTCTGAAAATTTTGCTTGAATTATCTAGATTAGCCTTCCGGTAGATGAAATGATTGTTTGGTACAACAGATGGGGCAGGCTTTGTGAGCAAATAGATCATAAAGAAATACTGAATGGCAAATGAAATCTTTGCAGCAATGGGCACATTTTTTTTTTTTTTTTTACCATACATGTTCTAAACAAAAAAGCATAAATCCAAGAATAAAAAGTATGGTTGAGTTTTCTTTATTTAACTTAACTAAGCCCTATTAATATAGACCAACTTAAAGAAGATATGCACAGCAATTTGATGTCCTTTATAAAAGGGTTTGAAAAGATGCTAAGATGGATAGAATAATCAACTCTATCAATTCCATCAATTTCTGGCCCCCTTTTGCTTCTGCTTTAGACCCTTGACACCAATTATGTAAATCTGCTCATGCAGTGCATGGTTGCTTTTGCATTGTAATTTAAATGTAGGTGTCTTATGAAAACAAAAGGAAAAGCATCATCCTTTTTTGAATTTGGAATTTGAACTGAATCACTGATTTTGTTCCTGTTGAATTATCAGGCAGCTGGAGAAACAGCTGGACCAGTTTTTGAACATCATCAACAACAACAAAAAAAACTCAAAGTCTAAATTACGATAGGGGATTTCATCAGAATTTTATAGTATTGTTAATAAATACAAAACATGCTTTACTGGTAATTGGCTGCTTTCCTGTTTACATTAGCCAATGTATTATGAAGATGTAGCCAAATGCAGAAGGAGTTTCCCAATTCACTGAGAGGAATTAGTTTGGACTTTAAGGACTACAAAATCCAGTTTCAGGAAGGAATGAAAGATCAGAAAAAATATAGCATTGCAATCCTCTCTGATTGCTTAAGTTTAATGCCTTTATGGCTGTGTAACCTTTAGTAAATTACACAGCCTTTTTATGCTTTAATTTTCTCATTTATGAAATGAGGATAACAGTACTACTTCATTGGATAGTTATGAGGATTAAATGAATTTTTGTGAAACATTTAAAAATAGTGCCTAGCATGTAGTAAATTACATTAGTCATTATTTTATCCCAAAATGCAAATCCTTGTTATTTTCTTGAAATTTTAGCCAATGAAACTAATTGTTCTGTCAGTGCAATATTCTTTCAAATCCAGTCAGATATACAGCATTGTGGGTAAGGAAAAGTACAGTGTGTATAGGTGCTATGTATCTGTATATAATTGCTTTGTGTATACAGGAAGACTTGATCTCTAAGTTCAGGCCACCTACCTCCCTTATGAAAATTATATTCTATTTTTCTAGTAGAATATAATTGGTTGAATGACCATCTTATCTCAGGTTAGAGCCAGCATGTCCCAATTAAGTATAGGTGGACAAGGTACAATGAGTCAAGACAGGTACATGCTAATCCTTTAGATGGGGCAGGCTTTGTGAGCAAATAGGTCACAAAGAAATGCTGAATGACATGAAATCTTTGCAGCAAAGGGCTCATGTTTTACCATACATGTTCAAAACAAAAAAGTATAGATCCAAACATGTAAAGCCTATGGTTGACTTTTCTTTCTTTACCCTAAAACTAAGCCCTCTTAATATTGACAGAATTGAATACTTGAGTCTAAATTTATTTACTATACTTTAAATGTTATTTTAGCAAATGCTCCTACTTATAAGAAAAGGTGGGGGCTGGAGATGTGGCTCAAGCGGTAGCACACTCCTCTGGCATGGGTGCGGCCCGAGTTCGATCCTCAGCACTACATACAAAACAAAGATGTTGTGTCTGCTGAAAAAGTGTAAATAAAATATTTTTTAAAAAAAGAAAAGAAAAGGTGAATTGTAAGACAGCTTCAGGTAGGTCCTCCAGGAGGAATTCCTCTAGAGGGGCAGGTCCTAAGAGGAAGTCCTGGTATGCAGTGGGAAGACATGAAAATAGCAAAGGGAGGGAGAGTAGCTTAAGGAAACTGTGATCAAAGAGAAATAACTACCTTTTTCCCCCACATCCTCGCCAACACTTATTGTTGTTTGTCTTCATAATAGCTGCCATTCTGACTGAAGTGATGTGGGGAAAAAGGCACACTCATACATTGCTGGTGGGACTGCAAATTGGTGCAGCCAATATGGAAAGCAGTATGGAGATTCCTTGGGAATCTGGGAATGGAACCACAACTTGACCCAGCTATCCCTCTCCTCGGACTGAAAGGGTAAAGTTTCTAAGCTGCAAAGCCTGAGTTAAAATGTAAAAGACCAGGCATTGTAAACCTGCTTCTAAACTGCAAAGCCTGGGTTAAATTCCTGAGGCAGTTAAGACAATGCCCTACTGGCCATTTAGTTGATTTATAGCCTAGGACCCTGTGTAGCTTGTCATGTAAGCATTCAAGATGCTGTGCAGTTTGTCACGTAGACCTTCAGGGCCCGAACCGATCAGTTTAAATGTAACCCCCTCTTTAGGAATGACCTATCACTCCAGCTCGCCCTGTTCCCGCCAATGAATGTACTAATCAAGTCTAGGACTTGTTGTTTGATTTTCCCGCGGTGTAAGGTGATTTGTTAAAGGAGACTGTGATGTATGCAAAGTCCCCGCCCTCCCCAAAAAGTGTACTTAAGCATTGTTCAACCCCTACTCTGGGCTCTGGGCTGCTCTCCCCTCTTGAGTGGGCATGGAGCCTCAGCATGCTGGATCAATAAATCACCTTCTGCTTATTGCATGAGCCAGTCACTTGGTGGTCTCTTCCTCCGACGCTTTGCCGGTCCCTTACAGGACTATACCCAAATGACTTAAAAACAGCATACTGCAGGGACACAGCCACGTCAATGTTTATAGCAGCACAATTCACAATAGTTAAACTGTGGAGCCAACCTAGATGCCCTTCAGTGGATGAATGGATAAAAAAATGTGGCATATATACACAATAGAATTTTACTCAGCAATAAAAGAGAACAAAATCATGGCATTTGCAGGTAAATGGATGGCGTTGGAGAAGATAATGCTAAGTGAAGTTAGCCAATCCCCAAAAAACAAATGTCGAATGTTTTCTCTGATATAAGAAGGCTGACTCATAGTGGAGTAGGGAGGGGGAGCATGGAAGGAATAGATGAATTCTAGATAGGGCAGAGGGGTGGGAGGGGAAGGGAGGAGGCAGGGATTAGCAAGGATGGTAGAATGTGATGGACATCATTATCCAAAGTTCATGTATGAAGACACGAATTGGGTGTCAACCTACTTTATATACAAACAGAGATATGAAAAATTGTGGTATATATGTGTAATAAGAATTGTAGGGGCTGGGGTTGTGGCTCAGTAGTGGAGCGCTTGCCTGGCCTGTGTGAGGCCCTGGGTTCGATTCTCAGCACCGCATATAAATAAATAAAATAAAGATTTGCCAACGACTAAAAAAATATTTAAAAAAAAAGAATTGTAATGCATTCCACTGTTGTTTATTTTAAAAATAAAATCAATAAGGAATAACTAAATAACTAAAAAAATTTGGGAAGGTGGACAGCACAGTATGAGGTGAGGCAGTTGGCCGGCCAGTTCCCACTGCTGGAGCTACAATGCTGTGTAATGGGTTTTCAATTATTTGGAGGTCAGAGCCAGGGATGTAGCTCTGTGTTAGAGTGTTTGCACAAGGCTGCGGGTTCCATCCCCAGCACCGCTATATATATAAAAAAATATTGAGAGGTTGGTTCTCCAGTACATTTATCTTCTTGGATTTTTTGCTTTAGTTTTTCCCTTCTTCCAAATGGCCTTTCAGTAATCTATTAATCCACAGAGAAAATGAGGTAACAGGGGCTGGGGATGTGGCTCAAGCGGTAGCGTGCTCGCATGGCATGCGTGCGGCCCGGGTTCGATCCTCAGCACCACATACCAACAAAGATGTTGTGTCCGCCGAGAACTAAAAAATAAATATTAAAAATTCTCTCTCTCTCTCTCTCTCTCTCTCTCTCTCTCTCTCTCTCTCTCTCTCTCCCACTCTAAAAAAAAAAAAAAAAGAAAATGAGGTAACAAAATAAAGTCACATTAGCTGAAACTTTCCTGATATTTTCTTTGTGCAAGAGTTCAACTCAATTCATTCTCACCACAGCTCAATGAGAAGGACTACTATTATTCCTGTTTTACAAATAAGGAAGCCAAGGTTTATCAATATACCCAAGGTCAGACTGCTAGCAGCATGGCATGGAGGGAGTGTACTAACTGTGAATTGTCTGAGCCTCAAGCCAGGCTCTTATCAATCATATTCTCCTGCTTCCATGCCACTTCTAACTTGTTCCTGGTGCTTTAGAGTTCACACAGTCCTTTCAAACTCTTCCTCTTCCTTCTTCCATAGGTGTATAAATGAGTCCTGCATTGGTTTATTATATTGTTCTTTTTATATCTTTTCAGTTCTTAAGCCTCAAGCTCCTCTGTGCTACAGTGTTTAAGGTTATTTTTTACTGGAGCTAAAAAAGCACAGTGTGTAGGAGTCAGGTAGAGTCATGCACTGCATAAGGACATTTTGGATGGACCACATCTGAGACAGTGGTCCCTAGAAGTATGACAGCTGAAATATTCCTATCACCTAGTGGCAAGATAGCTGCTGTAGTGCAATGAGTTACTATTGTGTTTGTGGTGGATTCTAGTATAAACAAACCTGTGCTCCCGGTTGTATCGAAGTACAGCACTCACAATTCTGTTCAATTATGTAGATGGTACTTGATAATAATAGTAAACAACTATGTTACCGGATTTTGTATTTACTATTCTATACTTAAAATGTTATTTTAGAGAATATATAAGAAAAAGTGAACTGTAAACAGCCTTATTTGGGTCCTTCAGGGGGAGGAATTCCAGAGGAAGGCATTATTGTCACAGGAGATGGCAGCTCCGTGCATGTGACTGTTCCTGAAGACCTTCCAGTGGGCCAAGAAGTGGAGACAGATGAGTGATATTAATGATCCTGACCCTGTGAAGGCTAGGGTAATGGGTGTGTTTGTTTCTTAGTTTACAATCAAAAATTAATTTTAAAAAGTTTACAAAATTAAAGATACAAAGACTTTTTGTGGTTGTTGTTTTGTTTAAAGACATGTCTTGCTATGTTGCCCTAGTTGACCTTGGATTCCTGGACTCAAGAGATCCTCTTGCCTCAGGCTCCTAAGTAGCTGAGACTATAGACACTCATCACTGTGCCCAGCCAGAAAAATATTTTCTTTTACAGTTTTACAATGTATTTCTTTTCTTTTCTTTATTTTTTTCAGTACTGGGGATTAAACCCAGGGCCCTGCAAGTGCTAAGCAAGCTCTGTGTCAATGAGCTGCAATTCCCAGTCCAATGTGTTTCTATTTTAAGCTAAATATTATTACTAAAGTCAAAACTATTTTTTAAATAGGTAAAAACTTAATGTTTATTAAGTAAACATTACAGTAAACTAAGATCAATTTATTATTGAAGACAGAAAGGTATTTGTTTTAAAATTTAGTGTAGCCTAAGTACACAGAGTTTATAAAGTCTGCAGTAGCTGGGGCTGGGGTTGTGGCTCAGCAGTTGAGTGCTTGCCTCACCTGAGTAAGGCACTGGGTCCAATCCTCAGCATTACATAAAAATAAACAAAATAAAGGTATTTGTTCACCTACAACTAAAAAAATACCAAGTCTGCAGTATGGAATGGCAATGTCTCGGCTTCTACATTTACTTATCTACTCATCACAGACTCACCCAGACAACTTCAGTCCTAAAAGCTCTAGTCATGATAAGTGTATTCTCTTTTTATCTCTTAAAGTGTTTTCTTTTTCTATCATTAGATATGTTTAGATACACAAATGCTACCATGTGGTTAAAATTACCTGCAGTATTCAGCACACTTTCTTGCTGTATGGGTTTCAGCCTAGCTGTGGGACATGACATATGGCCTAGGTGTGCAGTTAGCCTCACCATCTAGGTTTGTATAAGTCCTCTATGATAATCACACAATGGCAAAAATCATCTATAGACATATTTCTTAGAATGTATCCCCTGTCATTAGGTGACACATGACTAGTTCTACAGGTCCTACTATAAAAAAACATTGATTCTCTGGTCTTGAATTCTTGCTCCCAAGTCTCCACCTCCTGCAACAACTTTCAGTTATTTTAGTGATTTCTTTTGATATTTGTCTCAATATCTCTAACTATACTAGAGATATCTTAATATGTCTAGAGTTATAGCTACCTCTTGATTTTTAAAAATTTAGATTTTTTTTGAGAGAGAATTTTTTAATATTTATTTTTTAGTTTTTGGTGGACACAACATCTTTATTTTAATGTGGAACTGAGGATCGAACCCAGCACCCCCCTCATGCCAAGTGAGTGTGCTACCACTTGAGCCACATCCCCAGCCCTAAAAATTTAGATTTTATTTATGAAAGATATATTGCTTCTTTCAAGTATTCCAAACCCCAGCCTAATTCAATCACATATATACACACTTTTTTCTACATTCTTCCAATATAGATTACATTATAATGTTGGTTAAAACAATAATATGTGTTTTACTATGACTATGTATATGTATACACTTATATACTAGACTCTCTTTTCTTTTCTTATACAACTTTATGATTTTCCTGGAGTTATGAATGCTTTGTTTTTATTTTCACTTAACTTTGTTTTAATATAGTTATAACCAACTCATAAATAAATTATTCCCACCCCATGCATGCATTTCTTCTCAATATAGTAAAATATATTAAATAGCCTATCAATTTTATTTTTTGGAAATATCTGAAGAGTCATGTGATTTTCTCTATTTAGACCTTGGTTCTTCCTACAGTGGCTGCACAGATATCATTTTGGGAGTAAACTTCATTTTTCTTATTTATTTATTTTTAGTTGTAGATGACACAATACTTTTATTTATTTTTATGTGGCACTGAGGATTGAACTCAGTGCCTCATATGTGCTAGGTGAGTACTCTACCACTGAGCTACAAACCGAGCCCCGAATTCATTATTCGGAGGGTTTATATCACTTCTTGTGGTGCAGGTGATCAAACCTGTTTTTAGGGATCTAACACAGATCCTATATATCTTACTCAGCTTCTGATATATTTTTAATGACTCAAAATATGAATGGCTTACAACAAAGATTTATTTCTTACTTTCATTAGATATCCTCTGTGGGTTGGCTGCAGATCAGCTACAAATTGGCTCCTTCCCAGGACTCAGGAGCAATCTTTGTCTGGGCCATGTAAGTCTTTTAGTTGATAAAAGAACAGTATATTCACCATTTCCATTTATACTCCATTGTTCAAAGTAAATCAATAGCCAGGGTTGATGTCAGTATGATAGGAAGTATATTCTAGTCTCCAATAGAGAGGGGCAGTGTATATTTAAAAACTTAATATATTCTATTATGCATTCCTATTTCTTGGTTTACTCTGACACATTGGGACATTTACTCAATAACTTTCTGAGGAAGGATACCCAAAAGTTAAATTTATTGAGGTTTTCCTTGCTTAAAAAATATTTTTAGGGGCTAGGGCTGTGGCTCAGCGGTAGCACATTTGCCTTGCATGTTGAGGCATTGAGTTTGATTCTCAGCACTGCATATAAATAAAATAAATAAATAAACCTTTAACAACAGCTAAAAGTTTTTTTTAAGTACATATTTTTAAATTATGCTGCTATAAACATTAATGGGGCTGTGTCTTGTAGTATGCTGTTTTTACGTCCTTTGGGGATGGACTGAGGAGTGAGATAGTTGGGTCAAATGGTGGTTCCATTCCCAGTTTTCCAAGGAATCTCCATACTGCTTTCCATATTGGCTGCACCAATTTGTAGTCCCACCAGCAGTGTTTGAGTGTGCCTTTCCCCACATCCTCGCCTGCGGCAGTCTGGCTGGGCACAAATCACCGAGCCGCCACAAAGCACTTGTTTGTTCAAACAGGAAACTTTATTGCCTGAACTCCAACAGCACTCCACGAACCCTCCCCAGGAACTTTCCCACCCTCGAGGCCCCTCTCCAGCATACCACACTAATCGGAACTCCCTCCACCGGAACTTCACCAACCAATGTGAACTTCCCAGGAAATCCCCATAAGAACTCCCCAGGAAATCCCCAGGAGAACTTCAAAGTAGCGCCCCCCCCCAGGCGGACAGCAGGGGTCTATATACAATTGAATCAATCCAGCATCATCTTAATGGCTCGCCTCTCAACCATTACTTCTGGCAAAATGCCAGGGGCCATTCCAACACTTATTGTTGTTTATATTCTTAATAGTTGCCATTCTGACTGGAATGCAATGAAATCTTAGAGTAGTTCTGATTTGCATTTCTCTAATTGCTAGAGATGTTGAACATTCATATATTTCATAGATTTGTTGATTGATTGTGTATTGTGTATCTTCTGAAAAGTGTCTGTTCAGTTCCTTGACCCATTTATTGATTAGTTTATTTGTTTTTTTTTGGTGTTAAGATTTTTTAGTTCCTTATGTATTCTAGAGATCAGTGCTCTATCTGATGTGCAAGGGGTAAAAATTTGTTTCCAAATTGTAGGCTCTCTATTAACCTCGCTGATTGTTTCTTTTGCTGAGAAGAAGCTTTTTGGTCCATCTCATTTATTGATTCTTGATATTAATTCTTGTGCTATAGGAGTCTTATTAAGGAATTTGGGGCCTAATCCAACATGATGGAGATTTGGGTCTATTTTTTCTTCTAATAGACACAGTGTCTCTGGTTTAATTCCTAGGTCCTTGATCCACTTTGATTTGAGTTTTGTGCATGATGAGAGGTAGGGGTTTAATTTCATTTTGTTGCATATGTATTTGCAATTTTTCCAGCACTATTTGTTGGAGAGGCTATCTTTTCTCCAATGTATGTTTTTGGTGTCTTTGTCAAATATAAGATAACTGTAATTATGTGGTTAGTCTCTGTGGAACCCACCTAGATGCTCTTCAGTAGATGAATGTATAAAGAAAATGTGTTATATATACACAATGGAATATTATTCAACATTAAAAGAGAATAAAATCATGGCATTTGCAGGTAAATGGATGAAGCTGGAGAATATAATGCTAAGTGAAATTAGCCAATCCCCAAAAAACCAAATTCTGAATGATTTCTCTGATTTAAGGATGCTGATCCTGGGCTGGAGATGAGGCTCAAGCGGTGGCGCACTTGCCTGGCGTGCATGCAGCCCGGGTTCGATCCTCAGCACCACATACAAACAAAGATGTTGTGTCCGCCGAAAACTAAAATAAATAAATAAATAAATAAATAAATAAATAAATATTTTTTAAAAAGGATGCTGATCCATAATATGCTGTGGGGATAGAGGGATGGGAAGATTAAGTGAACTTTAGATAGGGCAAAGGAGAAAAGGGGAGGGAGGATAAGGGAGGTGGTATAGAGGTAGGAAAGAAAGTGAAATGTGATGGCCATCATTACCCTAAGTACATGTATGAAAACACGAAGAATGTGACTCTACTTTGTGTACAACCAGAGATATGATAAATTGTGCTCTATATGTGTAATATGAATTATAATGCAAAAAAGAGGTATACATTTGTGTATTTGGTGTATTTGGTGATAGAATTCTAGGTTGGAGATTATTTTCCTTAGAATCTGCTTCTCCTATTTTCTTGACTCCAGTGTTGCTATTGAGGAGTTCAATGTAATTCTAATACTCATTTGTAACTTTTTCCTTTATGGAAAAAAAAATCTCTATTTTTTTTATTCCCAGCATTCTAAAATTTTATAGTGGTGTGTCATGGTGTGGATTTGTTTCTATCCATTATATAGGATATCTGGTGGCCTTTCTAAATTTTGAAGTTTATATCCTTTTATGCTTTTTATCACTTCTGCCCTCCCCCACTTCTATTCAACTTTCTCCTATTTTATTTCTAGTTAGAATATTTACTAATAATTTTTTTTCTCTCTCTTCCTCTTCTTTGTGGTGCTGGTGATCAAACCCAAGGCCTTGCATGTACTAGGCAAGTACTCTACTATTCAGCAGTAACCCAGCCCCCAAATTTGCTTTTTGATATTTTTATTTTTCCTGTTTTTCTTTATTGTTCTGTCCTCTGAGTTACCTATTTCCTTTTTGTTTGGTCTCTGTCTTTTTTTTTTCTTTTTAGTTGTATGTGGACACAATGTCTTTATTTTATTTTTATGTGGGGCTGAGGATCAAACCCAGTGCCTCATGCATGCTAGGGAAGTGCTCTATCTCTGAGTCACAACCCCAGCTGGTTTCTGTGTTTTATGTTGAAGATCTTTCTTTCTGTTTAAAAAAACTTTACTTTTAATTGACACATAGTTGTTACACTTATTTATTGGGTTCAGTGTGACATTTCAATACATGTATACAATGTATAATGATCAGATCATGATAATTGGCATATTTATGACCTCACACATTTATTATTTGTACAAGAAACATTCAGAATCCTTACAGATTTTTTTTTTTTGAGAGAGAGAGAGAGAGAGAGAGAGAGAGAGAGAGAGAGAGAGAGAATTTTTTAATATTTATGGGGTTTTTTTTTCAGTTTTTTTTTTTGGTAGACATAACATCTTTAGTTTTTATTTTTTATGTGGTGCTGAGGATCGAACCCAGTGCCCCTCGCATGCCAGGCGAGTGTGTTACCGCTTGAGCCACATCCCCAGCCCTCCTTACAGATATTTTTAAAATTCCTGGTATTCATATTCTGAGTTCAGAAATTTCATTTTATTCGCTCCATAGAATTACCCTGCAGAATAGTATTCCCATGTAAGAGAGAAGTCTTTTGGCTGCACGTAGTTGAGTAGAGAACTATTTCTTTTTCTTTTCTTTTCTTTCTTTTTTTCTTTTTTTTTTTTTTGTACCAGAGATTTAACCCAGGGTCGTTTAACCATTGAGTCACATCCCCAGTTCTTTTATTTTTTATTTTTTAATATGTATCTTTTTTTACTTATAGATGGACACAATACCTTAATTTTGTTTATTTATTTTTATGTGGTGCTGAGGACCAAACCCAGTGCCTCACACATGTGAGGCAAGCACTCTACTGCTGAGACACAACCCCAGCACCCCCAGTCCTTTTTTTTAATGATTTATTTTGAGACAGGTTCTTGCTAAATTGCTGAAGCTGGTCTCAAACTTGCAACCTCCTGCCTCAGCCTCCAGAGTTTCTGGGATTATAGGCTTGCGCAGCCACCGTGCCTGGCTCTGAAACTACTTCTGAAATAGACTTTCAAACAATCCTCTTTTTTACAGTTCTATCTCTATTTCCAAAAGTACCAAGTGGGGACCACAACTTTGTTTTACCTAGCATGTAGGAACCTTGGTTTGACCCATCGAAATAAAATAAAAATAAACACTGGGTGCATTAATTTCTACATATATTATGGGCTTTACACTGCACAGTTTGCTTCTCATCTTTCCTCTTTTCTGGGGTTAGATTCAGCTTTCTTGGGTCTGCTCAAATATTATTTATCCACATAATTTCAGACTTCAACATGTTTTTGTTGTAGTTCCTCTTTGTTCACATTGTTCTTTTAGGTTTATCCTTTTAAAAAAAATCACCAACCGTTATTTTAGTGAATTTGGTGTGAGAACAGAGGTAAGTGCATGTGTTCGACCTGTCTCTTTTTTCTTTAGGTGATGGGGATTGAACCCAGGGTCTCATGCATGCTAGGCAGTGCTCCACCACTGTGCTGCACCTCCAACCTTCAACCTGTCAATTTAAAGCGAAAGTCTTAAGACAGAATGAAGAAGTCATCCTTATCGCCATTTTACAAATGAGAAATGGAGTTTAATTGACTTGCCCAGATTGGCAAAGCATCCTGGGTTTAATCCCAAGTAATGGGATTAAAAAAAAGAGAGATGAGGCCTGATGTAGTTCATTGGTTGAGTTCTTGCGGAAGGCTCTGGGTTCAATCCTCAGTTCCCAAACAGACAAACAAAAAACATAGTCTGGGGTTGGGGTTGTGACTCAATAGTAGAGTGCTTGTGAGGCACTGGGTTCAACCCTCAGCACCACATAAGAAATAAAATAAACCCACTCTGTCTATCTACAATTACAAAAAAATTTTTAAAAAAACAGTCTTTGTTATCAGTGGCTTGAGTATGAGTCTAGGTTTTGCCTCTTGATAGTTATACTTTTTGATAAGTTGTTTAGTCTCGCACAAACACATACAAATGGGATAATAACAACAGAACAACCTTACCAACCTATTATGAGTTTTCAACTAAGTAATACATGTAAAGTACTCAGAATAGTCTTTGGCAGATAGTGCTCCTATATTACTATAATGGAATAATTAAAATGATAAGATATATGATAATGATTTTCAGTTTTAATTAACTGAACTATGTCCAGAAAAACTTTTAAATTAATTTAGTAGACATTTACTGAATAATTAGTTTGTGCACTGTGAAATGTTTCTTCTTCTTCTGTGTGAACCTCTCTATGAAAATAACTTTGGGTGAGCAACTTCATTACTTTAAAATTGGTTCATCTTTGCTGAGTGACTTGTAAGTAAGGACAAAGAATAAGGCAGGGTCACAGGTTTCCTATCCATTAATACCTAAAGAAACAAACAACAAAACTGAATTGACAACAAAGAAAATCCATCAGTAGCTACAATAAGGAAAACGTTATGCATAAATGAAATGTTTTCTTTTAAAAAGTGGCAATGAGGGGTTGGGATTGTGGCTCAGTGGTAGAGTGCGCGCCTAGCACTGGTGGGACCTGGGTTTGAGCCTCAGTATCACATAAAAATAAAGGCATTGTATTGTGTCCATGTATACCTAAAAAATAAATATTAAAAAAAATAAAAAGTGGCAATGAAAGAAACAAAATAGCTAGATGCAGTAAAGTGTGACTCCTCACTCTGCCCCTATTCTTCAGAGGCAGAGTGAGAGAAATAACAAACAGATAGTGCTGTTGACAAATTTTTCCTAATAGCTTCACTAACTTGCGAAGAATAATTGTGAAGATGTAGATAACTAACCTTGGGGAGGTATATGTTTAGTGAATAAAATTCAGTGAAATTAGAGATCCAAGATAAGACATTAAAATAAGAGAATGTTTGAGAGCCAAGTGATGTTTTTGCTGATCATATGAATAAATTTGCAACAGCTTACATTGGGCTGGAACCAGGCTAATGGCATGGACGAAAGACTTGAGGAAATCACAGTGAATCAAGAGGAAAAAGATCGATTTAAGAACTGCAAAGAAATGAAATATATGCTCAAATATGATTCAATGTATGGTTAACTGGTATTCCAGAGGAAGAGAACATACAAATTAAAAATTATTAAGGGCTACTATATAGAAAACCATAGTCTTATATCAGGTTTATTTGCTTTAGAACAATCAGCATAGAGATATAATCTGATTAAGTTATTGAACTTTAGGGATAAATATATAAATCTTTCAGGCATCCTGGAAGAAAAACTAAACCACTTAAAGGGGGAAAAATTAGATTCATCTTAGACTTCTCCATAGCAAATGTCAGGAAAAAAGATAAAGAATCCATGGCTGCAAAACTCTAATAGAAAAGAAGAAAGTAGGAGACACAGCAGATTTGTTGTTGTTGTTGCAATACTAGAGATTGAAACCAGGGGAACTCTTTTCACTGAGCTGTATCCCTGCCCTTTTTATTTTTTATTTTGAGACAGGGCCTCACTAAGTTGCTCAGACTGGCTTCAAACTTGCAATCCTCTTGCCTCAGTCTATGGAGTAGCTATGATTACTGACACACACCACCATGCCCTGCCCTTAAACAATATTTCTATGCCATTATTCAAGTATAAAGGCAAGAATAGAATAAAAGCCCTAAGGGGATTTGGCCATTAATCATTTTTTAAAAATTATACATTACAAAGATAAAAATGCACATATTTATGGGTTATCATGTGATGTTTTGATACACATATGTAGTATTTAAACTAGGCTAAATATATCTATCTCCTTTTATTTATCATTTCCTTTTTTTTTTTAAAGAGAGAGTGAGAGAGGAGAGAGAGAGAGAGAGAATTTTTAATATTTATTTTTTAATTCTCGGCGGACACAACATCTTTGTTGGTATGTGGTGCTGAGGATAGAACCCAGGCCGCACGCATGCCAGGCGAGCCCGCTACCGCTTGAGCCACATCCCCAGCCCCTATTTATCATTTCTTGATGATGAAAACTCTGAAATTTCTTTCTTCCAGCTTTTTGAAATATGCATTATTTTTTTCCATTATTGTTATCTATAGTCATCCTACTGTATAATAAAACTTATTATTCCTATCTAACTGTAATTTAATTTAATATCCACTTATCAACTTCTCCCTCTTCCTTTCAACCCCTGCCTCACCCACCCCCATGCTCCCTGGACTTTGGTAACTATTTGACACTCAACTTCTAGGAGATCCACTTTTTTAGATTCTAGATTTGAGTGAGATTGTGCAGTACTTGTCTTTCAGTGCCTGGTTAATTTCATTTAACAAATACATGTTGTTGAAAGTGACAGTATTTTATTCTTTTTTATTCCATTGTGACTAGGTACCACATTTTTTTTTTAGTCATTAATTGATGAATACTGAAGTTGTTTCCATTTCTTGGCTATTGTGAATAGTGCTGCAATGAATAATGCAGTGCAGATGTCTCTTTCACATACTGACTTCAATATGATTTCATTTCCTTTGGATATAGTGGGTCTGCAGGATCAGATAATAGTTCTAGATTTAATTTAATCTTCTAGTTTTAGTTTAATCTTCTGGTTAATCAGTGTTTTAGACAGCTTTTTTTACTGTAAGGAGTAAAAGACCTGACCAGAACAATTTTAAAGAGGAAAAGTTTATTTGAGGGATCATGGTTTCAGAGGAGGTCTTAATCCACAGAAGGCTGTCTCCATTCCTTGGGGCTTGAGGTGAGGCAGAACATCATGGCGAAAGAGTGTGGCAGAGGGACGCAGCTCACATAGTGATCAGAAAGCAGAGAGAGGGGGGGGCAGGCTCCACTCTCCATATATGAAATATATACCCTATAGCCACATCCTCAATGAAATATTTCCTCCTGCCACACCCTACCTGCCTTAGACACCACCCCATCAGGGATTGATTCACTAATTAGGTTAAGCCTATAACCCAATTATTTCTCCTCCAAACCTTCTTGGATTGTCTCACACGTGAGCTTATGGGGGACACCTCACATCCAAACCATAACAGTCAGCTTTGTGTCACTATAACCAAAATACCTACAAGAATAGCTTAGAGGAAGGAAAGTTTATTTTAGCTCATGGTTCCAGAGGTTTAGTCTATGGTCAGAAGAGTCCATTGCTTTAGGCCCCAGGTGAGGCAGAACATCATGTTGGAAAGGCATGGTGGATGACTGTTACTCTATTTATGGCATCCAGGAAGAAGACACAGCAGGAAAGGATCCTCAGGGAAGATGTACCCTTCCAGTGCATACCCCTAGTAACCCACTTCCTCCAGCCATGCTCCACCTGTCTACAGTTACCATCTATTCAGTCCATTCAAACTAGGATGGACTGATTAGGTTACAGCTCTCACAGTCCAATTGTTCCACCTCTGAACATTCCTGCATCAACACAGAAGTTTTTGGAGAACACCTCATATCCATACAATAAGACCTAAGTTTTCTATAATCGCTGTATTAATTTATATTCCTACCAACAGTGTGCACATCCTCACCAGCACTTGTAATCTTTTGTATTTTTGATGATAGCTGTTCTTATTGGAGAGAGGTGATTTTTCATTGTGATTTTGTTTTGCATTTCCCTGATGACTGGTAATGTTGAGCATTTTTCATATACCTATTGACCATTGTATGTCTTCTTTTTTTTAATTAAAAAAATTTAGTTTTAGTTGTAGTTGGACACAATACTTTTATTTAATTTATTTTTACGTGGTGCTGAGGATCGAACCCAGGACCCCGCACATGCTAGGTAAGTGCTCTACCACTGAGCCATAACCCCAGCCCTGTATGTCTTCTTTTGATAAATGTCTGTTTAGTTCTAGTGCTCATTTTTTAACTGGATTATTTGTTTCTTCACTGTTTAATTTTTTGAGCTTCTTGAATATTCTGGCCTGTGTCTGCTGTATAGTTTGCAAATATCTTTTCCCCTTGTAGATTATCTTTTCACTATGTTGATTGTTCCCCTTACTCTGCAGAAGCTTTTTAGTTTGATGTAATCCTGTTTGTTTATTTTTTCTATTGTTTCCTATGTTTTGAGGGGTCTTATCCAAAAAAATCCTTGCCCAGTCCAATGCCTTGAAGTATTTCCCTAGGTTTTTTTCCTAGTAATTTCATGTCTAACATTTAAGTCTTTAATTTATTTTGAGTTGATTTTTGTAATTGGTAAGTATTGGCCTTTCTTGAGCAAACAACTTAGCGAAGAAATCCCACTCATTAGATCAGGAATGAAAACCCCAAAGATGATGATAAGATAAAAAAGACTAAGCTGGACATGGTGGTGCATGACTGTAATATTAGCAACTTGCAAGCCTGAGGCAGAGGAATCACAAGTTTGAGGTCAGCCTCAGTAACTTAGCAAGACCCTATGTGAAGAAGAAGAAGAAGAAGAAGAAGAAGAAGAAGAAGAAGAAGAAGAGGAGGAGGAGGAGGAGGAGGAGGAGGAGGAGGAGGAGGAGGAGGAGGAGGAGGAGGAGGAGGAGGAGGAGGAGGAGGAGGAGGAGGAGGAAAAGATATAGCTCAGCAGTAAATGCCCATTGGTTCAATCCCTAATACCAAAAATAAATGAATAAATAAATAAAAATAAAAAGACTAGAGGTAACTGCCAAATCCTAAGATTACACAACTACAGGAAATATGGTTGCCAAAATCTATGAATATTGTAAACCCTGAGAAAATAGAGAAATAATATGAGTCACAAGAATTGGAAGTGGGAATATGGAAGGTGGGAGGAAATATAGGAATGTTGAATATTTCATATTGTAGAACAAGCAGTCAATTGATACTATTAATCAAGAAATATGAGATGTTCTGATTTCTTCTTTTTTTTTTGATATAAGTTTTTGACCCTTATTCTTTTTTTTTTTTTTAAATTTTTTTTTTAAAGAGAGAGTGAGAGAGGAGAGAGAATTTTTAATATTTATTTTTTAGTTCTCGGCGGACACAACATCTTTGTTGGTATGTGGTGCTGAGGATCAAACCCGGGCCGCACGCATGCCAGGCGAGCGCGCCACCGCTTGAGCCACATCCCCAGCCCTTGACCCTTATTCTTTGGGCTATTTCTCATATCTTTGCTGTCTTTTCCCTTTATATCTTTTATAAAAGTTAATGTGCATTGAATATTAATCTACATAAACTGAATACTTAATAAATGTTGTTGAAGTAATTTTTCAGGTTGCACCAAATGCTAAGTCTTATGAAGATTGAGAATATATTTTATTCATCTTTGAATTCTCTCAGTACTTGGCACAGGGAGTTGAACATAGTAGACCATTAATAAATTTTTTTTGAATAAATGAAATAATTTTTTTGGTCCCATATATATTTTGTTGCTAGAATAATGGCTGAAGACTAGTTATAAATATAAGGAAAATGAACCATAATTGGAAAATATAATAAAGCCTATCAACTAAATCTGAGACACCTATTATAAATGCTTCTGATGCCTCATTAAGGATATTCTATTGTTTTCAGAGTCTATTTTTCCCCCAGCAAATAATTTCTTCTTACTCTAATTTAATCCTGCCATCAAAATGATCATTTCCAGACACAGAACTGACCCTGTCACTTCTCTGCTTAAAAACCTTTAATAACTGCCTCCTGACTGTGCAGCAGAGTCCAGATTCTTAAGCATGTCACTGAAGGTCCTATGTGATCTAGGCTCAGTCCATCTATTCCTGGTCAATGTACCCTTATACACTATCCACCAGGGGTACTTGCAGTTTCTGGAAAAATGCTATGCACATTTAAGCTTCTATGTCTTTGCTTATGTAGTTTTCTCTACTTAAAATGTCCTTCTTGGGATTCTACCTCTTGGGTCCCCTTCTTCCTCCGGGAGAAGTCTTTTCTGCTGTCCTTTAATAAACTTCTAATTTTGCACTCTGAAAAAAAAAATAAAAAAAATAAAATGTCCTTCTTGCTGGGCTCAGTGGCACACACCAGTAGTCCCAGCTTCTATGGAGGCTGAGACAGGAAGATTGCTTGAACCTAGGAGTTTGAAGTCAGCCCGGGCAACAGGGTGACTCCCTTTCAAAACAAACAAATAAATATAAATAAAAATAGTTACTCCTCTTCTGCATCCTGCTCTTCTGCTTCTTTACCCATCAAGGTACTTTCATTATGATGTTCCATTTCTCAGTGTCCAAATCAAATGCCTTCTCTGTAAGGCTTTACTCTTTTTCAAGCACAAATAATTACACTGTTTGTTGTGCTCCCACAATACTTTGCTCAACTCCATACACTGTATTATAGCTAATTGTAATACATTTAATGTTCTCTTCTAGATTGCAAACTTCATTTTTTTTTGTACTGGGAATTTAATCCATGGGCAATTTACCACCAAGCTACATCCCCAGAACTTTTTTTTAAATTTTGAAACAGGGTCTTCTTAAGTTGCTCAGGGCCTCACTAAATTGCTGAGTCTGGTCTTGGACTTGCCATCCTCCTGTCTCAGACTCCTGAGCCACTAGGATTACAGGCATGTGCCACCATGCCTGGCTGCAAACTTCTTGATTTGTGTATTTCCTCTCCTCATATTTGGGCTATGTCTTATATATCTGAGTGCCTGACATTAAATGCTCAGTAAATGTAGTTTGGAATAATAATAAAAAATCTTATATATTCAGATTTAAAAACATTTTGAGTGTGAGCAGGGGTAGACCGAAAATCCTAAGAGTTGGGAGAAGGTAGAAAAGCTATCTCATAAAACTATAGGTGGCTTTCTGTCCTGATTAAAGGAAAGACTTGAATATTTCTGTAGGAGCGAACTGTTTTGGGGAAACTTCATGAATTGTTTAACTATTTATATTATAGCAACTATATATCTACTACTCTTTATCTACTACTCTTAGAAAATTGTAAAGTAACCGTTAACCTGAGTATAGATACTTTAGATAAAGAAGAGTGGTATTCCATTTGGTTATGCAAATCTGTTTGTGGAGCAGAAGCCCTGCTCCTGTAGACACTGATATAGAAGAGAATAAAAAAACTGTCTCTTTTATTGGGCGCAGTGGTGCACACCTATAATCTCAGCAGTTTGGGAGGCTGAGATAGGAGGATTGCGAGTTCAAAGCCAGCCTCAGCAAAAAGCTAGGTGCTAAGCAACTTAGTGAAACTCTGTCTCTAAATAAAATACAAAAAATAGGGCTGGGGATGTGGCTCAATGATTGAGTGCCCCTGAGTTCAATCCCTGGTACCCCCAACAAACAAAACAACTAACTGTCTCTTTCCTCTCTGTGGATTTAGTGTGTGTGTATGTGTGTGTGTGTGTGTGTATATATATATATATATATAAATATATATATATTCATATTTATGTTTATTTTTTAGTTATAGTTGGACACAATACCTTTATTTATTTATTTTTATGTGGTGCTAAGGATTGAACCCAGGCCCTCACACATGCGAGGCGAGTGCTCTACCGCTGAGCCACAACTCCAGCCCCATATTTTTTAATATACTGTTTCTGTAGAGAAATGAATGTTTTTGTTTGACCCTTGCTCTTAGGAGAAAAGAAGCTGAGATCTAAAGGATACCAGAAAACAAGGACAGACATTATCTTTACTGTTTACTGGAGAAATAATTTTGCAAAGGGACTAGACTAGCTTTGATGAAGCTCTTCCGGAACTTATGCATTAAGATTGAACAACTCAATCTTTGTAAGAAAGGTGTTGAGGTTAAAGTATCATTTTAAAACTTGATAGTCTCATTGGATCAGAGGTCAAGGTCACATACCTAGCATGGAGGGTGGGGATTCCTCTAACAGAGTTGATATTTCCATAGTTAGTCCCCTAGGAAGATATGGCATGTGGTTCAGAAAATGGGACTTTTCTTGAAAGTGGATCCTAACCTGAGTGAGAAAAGTTGTTTTCTTCTCTAAGCTTCACAGTGGTTGGGTCAGGATACCCAAGACACAGTCAGGGGAATTCTTGCTGGAGAGACAAAGCTGTGTTTCAGCACATGGACCTTTCTGCATCTAGTCTATATAAGGGCTTTGAGATTAGCCATATCATACCTACAGGTTATATCTTAGATTCTTCTTTTCTAAATACTGTCAGAAGTTTTAGCCTGGTCTTAGCTGTGCTATGGGGAGACTTTGATGGGAAGGACCTATACTTATGATGTTCTGGTGAAAAGAGGGCAGTGCTCCTTCCTGTCCTACCAAGGCAATGGCAACGGTGAAGAAAGATCACTCCTGGAGGGGGGGGGGGGAGAGAGAGAGAGAGAGAGAGAGAGAGAGAGAGAGAGGGAGGGAGGGATGGATGGATCTCTGATATCTCTGATATCTCTCTATCTCTCTCTATCAGTGTCCCAGAAATGGAGGCAGGAGTTGTTATTTCAGGTATGTAGGGGAGAGAGCATCTTCTCTGGGGACTCCTTCATAGTAGAGAAAGAGGCAGATATCCTGATAATTTGGAAGGCAGGGTTTCAGAGCCATTGTAATTTACAGTTTTATTTTAAATATAGCATCCTTTATACTCAAAGACACATGAAAGCTATAACACACTGGTTCTCAAGGGCACATGAGGCCTTTTATTGAACAAACCCCTTCTATTCCAGGAATTCTGCTCAAGATTTGAGAGTTCAGAAAAAAACAAAGGTAACAAAGTATTTCTCAGTTTGACTCTATATGAACTCTTTCTAATTCTTTTTGGCTTCTTCTGCTTCCGAATCTTGTTTTAGAGGTATACATTTAGAGTGTTGCATTTCTTTTATTATTTTTTTCATCCTCTATTTTCTTCACCAAGTGTTCTGTATCAGAGAGAAATAGTCTTTGTAGCTGGATATTAAGCACAAACATGGATGAATATCTAACTGGTTTTTCAATGAGGTGAGCATCTAAGAAGACATGATTTTCTTAGACTGGGCAGGAATGCTACTTAACACATTGGCACAGCAGTCACACTCTTACCCTGTTGATTGCATCTGTGGTCATACTTTGAAGAAAGACAGCATTCAGCTCCTTAGAGCTTTTCTGGATTCATGGTATTTTGCTTTTTTATTCTAACAGCTGCTTATTTGCATAACCTATTAAAGACACTTCCCTTCCATTATACTAATGGGCTTTCTCTAGCTTCTTGGACTTTTTTTTTTTTTTTGCTATTGTGCATTTTATAATATATATATATATATATATATATATATATACACACACACCCCAATTTTATATATATAAAAAATTGGTATTGGGGATTGAACTCAGGGGCATTAGACCACTGAGTCACATACCCAGCCCTATTTTGTATTTTATTTAGAGACAGGGTCTGAGTTGCTCAGCATCTCGCCATTACTGAGGCTGGCTTTGAACTCGAGATCTCCTGCTGGGATTACAGATGTGCACCACTGTGCCAGGCTCATAAATAGAAATTTTTGCCTTCAATAAAAGTTCTTCCTGTTTGAAATCTTTCATTGTCTTCTCCCACTTATGCAACAAAGCTGAACTTTATAGAATATCATTTTGGCATATTAATGATTTTATGTATTTCTAAGACATTCCTGAAGTTTCTTCACAGATCTTTCTTGCCATGTAGACATTTTCAAAATCTATTGATTCTAATTATTTCAGTTTAACATTTATAGAATACCTATTATGTTGCAGATTCCAAGCTACCTTCTGGGGTTACAAAGTAGAGTTCCTGCCTGGTTCTATGCCTAGAACACTTGACTCACTGATTTTAGTCTCATAATTAACTCTGCCAGAATTGCACTGGAAAGAGGAATCTCCTAATGGCTATTAAAAGCCACAAGGGAGAATCCAACCAATAAGGAGAGCAATCCAGATTACTAGGGTGGTAAGTGGACAAGAAGAGATAGGGCGGGGTTGGGGGTGGACAAAAATGAATGAGAACCTTCCATGCAAAAAAATTGGGAGAAATATTGGAATTTAGATCCTAATGAAAAAAACATACTTTAAAGGTCAGGAGGCTGGGGATGTAGCTCAGTGGTAGAGTGCTTGCCTAGCATTAGGCCCCGAGTTTGAGATCTAGTATTAAAAATAAATAAATAAATCAATGATACGTTTTTCTAGCCTAATGTAGGTTTTTAATTTTGTTATGTTATACTTATATAATAAAGGCAATATAAACAAAAACAATAAGAAACAATGCATATTTCATTAATTTTATTTTGTGGTCTGGGGATTAAACCCAGGATCTCACCCATGCTAGGCAAGCACTCTTACAACTGAGCTACTACCTCAGTCCTTGCTATTTTAAATAAATATATTTATCACAGCATTAATGTTTGCTTCCACATGTTTTTTGTTTGTTTTATTTTGAGGTGCTAACGCTGGAACCCAGGGCCTCAGGCATGCTAGACATACTTTCTACGTCTCTTAGCTCAACATGATTCTTTCTTAACATTTCTTTCCATAAAAATCTGTGAGGAAGAATATTATGTCTCTTAGCGAAGTTTTAGTAAGGAACTTTAAGTGTTTAGATGTAGGAGTCACAAAGGAGAAAGAAGGCATTTTTTTTTTCCCTTGATGATGTATACCTCCTGACATATTGTGGTGTTTTGTTGAAGGAAGTCTGAAGAATTCTAGTTCTAAAGGTGCAAGGAAAGGATCAATACTTCCTGTTTCTTATCAGCTGAAGGGGCTCACCTCAATCTCCTTTTGTCTTCTGAAAATAAAAGAAAGGAGGCAAAGGATGTTAAAGTGGAAGGTTAAACCCAGGCGCTTACCAACCTCTGCAGTTTCAACAGTTTTTACTTAAGAAGCTCCTACAAAGCAGATGTTCCCCGAAATAAGAGTAGTGGGGTACCGAGGCCCATAAGGCAGACAGCGCACAGCACAGGTGGGGGCCAGCAGCTCGTTCTGGAATGGGAGGTGCCTGTATTATGCAGGTGCAGGGATTGTGATCTCTCACTCTGCCGCCTCCTTGTCCTGCCTCCCGAGAGGGCGGGAACCATAGCGTTGCAGGGTTCGGGACATGGCCCCTGAAACAGAGAAGAGCTCAAATGTATTCCTGGCAGTAGACATCAATCTTGATGGATACCCACACCTGGCCTGGGGAGGGGAAACAGCATCCATAAGAACCACCGGTAAGAGACAAGCCGCTGGTTTGGGACGCTAGAGGGCTGGTCTGGCTTGGCTGGTTATGACTATTCTCCCGTGATTGCTTTCCCCGCCCGCCCATCATCCCAATGCTCTATATCTATTGGATCCTCTATCTGCCACTCAGTTCTGCCGCGCTGACCCCCATTGGCCCCCTCCGACTGAGACCCCGCCCCAAGAGCTGGGCACAGGCAGTGGGGCTCCGGGGAGAGAGCCCAGCGCTTGCTCTGGGCTGGGGGGGAAGCGGTGGTGGCTCCGAGAAGGAGGAAAAGGAGAAGGAGCCGGGCCAGTAGGAGGCAGCGGAGGCGATCGGGCCGGGGTGATGGTGCAGGTGCCCCCGGCGGGCGCGGAGCTGCCGGGCTGAGGGGCGCCTGGTCCAGGGTCCGCAGCGCCGCCGCGTCGCTCTCAGGGACAGGCGAGCGGGCGGGAAGATGCTGAGCAGGTTGATGAGCGGCAGCAGCAGGAGCCTGGAGCGCGAGTACAGCTGCACCGTGCGGCTGCTGGACGACAGCGAGTACACCTGCACCATCCAGGTCAGCACCGCGCCGCCTCGTCCGCGGGGTCCCTCAGTCCCACGAGTCGGTTAACTTGGCCGGTGGCCACCGCCCGGTGGTCTCCTCAGCCCCAGCGTCGCGCTTTTGTCCATTCTGCCTGCGGAGGACCGCCCGGATACAGGGCTCCTTTGCTGGAGCCCCTGCTGGGGTCAATACTCAGCGTCGCCGCGGACAAGTCAAAGCGCCCCGGCCCCTCAACTCCTCTCCTGCTTTCTCTCGGGGGTGTAGGCGACGGGTTCTGACTCCTCGATCCCTACTGGGTCGGGATCACGCTCCGCGGGCGTCCAGAGGGAGGCGGGCAGGGCTCCTTCTCGGGCCGCCCCGTCGGGGGGCTCAGGCTTCGACTCCCCGGCTGGGCAAGGACGACTGGCTGGCTTTTCTTAGGTCTTTGGTTGGAAGGATAAAGGTTTATGTCATAATTTCTTCCCTAGCATTTGTGAGTCAGAGCTCTCAGAAGGTGGAACTGAACGCGCAGCCCATGCAGAGTGGCCTATTGAAGGGAGCCCAGCCCTCTGGGCTTTAAAGATTTAGGCCCCCCTCCTGCCTTTTGATCCCGAAACCTTATTGTGTTAGGTATTTCTGAGGGGCGTAAGGTAGACACTTAGCAACAAGTCTCAGCTATTGGGGTGGTTGGCAGTGGCCAGAAAGAATCAGTGACTTAAAAACGCCAACAATACAGTAATGCTGCACAGCATTTCTTTCAGAACCTGCTATTTTTGAAGGGATTTTTACAACCTCTTGCTTATGCTTCTGCACTACTGCTGTGTGCCACGTCAGGAGTAGTAGTCTTTCCCAGGAATGCAGTCACAGCCCCCTCTTCTCCTTTATAAAGTCAGAGATTGAAAACATTTGACAATGCTCCCGGTGTTTAGTTCATCAGCTACGAAGATTCTGGGCGCACAGCTAGTAACTGCTCTTTGTGAAGAAGCAAATTGAGTTAGACCCGGAGGGGTCTCACCTGATCCCTTTCCTTTGCAGTAAGAAACCAGAGGAGGCTTCTCGGCTCAGATGTGATAGACAAAAACTGCCTGCCGGGGTCTTTCCTCTTTGGCATACCCACCCCCATTTATTTATTTATTTTTGCTGACAATGCTCAATAGCGGAAAATAGCGGTGTGTGAGAAAGACGCTGGGTAGTATATGAGAGCAGCTGCTCTCTGCTGACTCTGTGCTCAGTTCAGCCTTTTCTCCGCTTTCCTTTCCTCCCTCTCCCCAAACCAGCTCTGGGCCAAAGTGATGACTGCTGCCAAAGATCCATGAGGTTAAAGAAAGAGCCATTTAAATACAGATTAAACAGTCCTAAAGATGCCATCAAGTTAAAGGATTTTGTAGTTGAATATGGCAGAGAAATGTTATGTATTATTTCCTTAATGAATGAGTGGCATACTACTTTTTTTTGTCTATTGTATCATTGTGCCACGTATAGTTTTTTGTTTTGGTTGAGGAGGAAAATAACATGGAGTTGATATTTTTGTTATTTGAGAATATTTGAAGTCTATATCCGTTTGTTTTGAAATTGAAGGCATTTTTACACAATAGCCTATCAAGAGCAGTGTGAGATTTAGAGTTCATGAGTCTTAAGAATAGTTTTCCTATATGAGGTGAAATAAAATTTCTGGAGCAGGTCATTAACTTTTACCAAGATATAAAGTATAATGAACACAATTCACATTACCACTCCACTAGAAACTATTGATAATCTTGTGGTTTTAAGGTCTCACAATAAGGGAACTAATTATTTTTCCCAGTTGGTGGAACTTATGAGGTTGGTTGATTGGTATTACAATTGTGGGTAGTTTTATTTTCTCTCATTGTCATTGAGAAAAATAATATTTTCAAGTTAAAAAGAATATTTTTAAGTTAAACAGGATTCACTGGATTTATACTTGCTATATCCTACTACAGTTGTATTTGTTTTCCTGCTCTTATATTACATTATTATTATAATTTAATGCTATTAAAAAATTAAGTATGGTGTAATTGGTCACACTGTAGTCAGTGTCACAGTCTAGATGTGTTAATGATTGTGCATTGTGATTCTTGTATGGAATCTAAAAAATAGGAATTCTAAAGTATATGTAATGTCATTCTTTGGCACCACTATTTGAATTGCTTTTGTTTTAACCCATGTGAGGAAAGATTATATAAAAGAAATACAGTATCTTATATGAAATTAATATTTTTACATATAGCTTTTTGATCATTTAGAGATTGAGATTTTCTTAACAACTTGTCCTGTACATTTCTATTATGTGTGTGTGTGTGTGTGGTGTGTGTGTGTGTGTCAAACACTGGGTACAGAGTCTGTTAAATTAGTATGGAAAGGATGGGTAAGCTTCTTATTAGGTGAAGCAATATTTCCAACAACTTAAAAATTGAAGTACTGTATATAAAAATTTTGGGTGCTAATTTGAACTCTTTTTTTTCCTTGAAGTGTTGTTATGTCATGTTTGTGTTTAAATAAGGGTTTGTATTTTAGAAGGATTTTTATGACTTTTGAGATAATCAGAGAACACTTAAGTTACAGGGCTAGAAATGTATCACTGGGTTGTAATCATGATAGTCATATTTGGTAAATTTCAGTTGTAGGCAGTTCTGTGAAAGTATTGGTCAAGGGTTTCATAATGCAGCAGCTATACTGATCTGGCATTTAGGATGTGCTTATTAATATAATCAAAATGCCTTATATCTTCTCAATGAAGGATGTCACAGTTTCTTTCTTTCTGATATGCAAATGTATTTGTAGACCATGAGAAATGAAATCTTACATTGGAGGTCTGTAATATAATTGCTCCCCTGTGAAGAACATTGTTAATAGCTCCCTGCCAGTTTTGAAGGTCATTGCCTCATAAGTGCAGAACTGGTCCATATTTTTCACTTATCTGTTTTATTATGCATATCTATTTTATGTTCTACATTTACTACCTTACTTTGTTATTTTATTTGGGAGAAAAATGGGAAAAATGAAAAATGAGAAAGCTATCTAATGTCTTTGAATTCAAACTGAATGGAGTCATTGAAATGCCTAGGCATGTAATATCCTAAGGAATATTTTTTTAAACTATCTTTTATGTTATAATTATTCATAAGTTATTAAGAGTATACATTGCAGAATTTTTTAGTAAAAACATGTATTAAAAATACATACTTCAAGTGAGAAATTTTAATAGTTTTTTTTTGTTATTACTGAAAGGTAAAGGTATCCTAGAAGTGAATTTGATTTTAATAGGGATACATTAAAATAACTGGTTAAGTAGCCAAGTTAAACTGACTTTTAAATAAATTACAACCATAAATAAAATGTAAGTGCAGAGGCAGTTCTACAGAGGGACCAATATTTTGATTTGATTGTGGTTTATCCACTTGGTAATTTTGGCATCTAGAGGGGGGGAGGGAGAGAACAAATGAATTGAGTCCTGTGCTTGTCAGGCACTCTACATGTATTGTTATCTCCTTTCTGTCACCATAGCATTATGGATTGATTATACATCCATTATACAAGATGAATGGAATTGAGGGTTGGTGGGAGAGCACTTGCTTTTCGAATGTCTAATTATGTACTGAGTGTGCTGTTAGATGCTTTGCTTACACCTCAATCAACCATTTGAGAGGTAGGTGGTTTCTACTTTAATGATGAAAAAACAGGTCTAGGAGGTCAAAGAAATTTTGCTCAATATTAGTCGGTGGCTGTAATATACTTAAGAACTGATCTTTTTCTCTCAGAAAAACAGAATTAACTGTTTTTGTTTCCTCTCTCCATCTTTTTTTTAAAAAAATGTTTATTTTATTTATTTATTTTTATGTGGTGCTGAGGATTGAACCCAGGGCCTTGCACGTGCTAGGCGAGCGCTCTACCGCTGAGCCACAACCCCAGCCTCTCCTCTTTCCATTCTGACTTCCCAAGTCATTTTATCCCTCTTTACCTTCGTTTTCTCATCTGTAAAATGGAAATATTAATACTTATTTTATAGTCAAAAGAAAATGACTTGAAAATATTACAAATAATAAGGATCACTTAAATAGACTAATATATTACATTGTGGCTTATTCAAGTTGAAAATAGAATTGGAAAATGTTTTATTCTTTTTAAAGAAAATAAATCAGTTTATTCATTAAGTGCCTTTAAAATGATTTCTGACTAATTTCAATGAAATTTTAATATCCTAGATTGGAATACCTCGATTCTTTATTAGGATTCTTTTAAAAAATCCTTTTTAAAAAGGAGTTCATATTTACCTTCCTTCTATCCTGTCACGTCTTTGGCTTCAGAGGAGCATTTATTCCTGGAGTATGATTTGTCTTTTCTAAGAATTTCTGCTTCATTTTGAAAAGTGGAAGCCTTGGTTTCATTAATGCAAAAGGAATGTTGTTAGAAAATTAGATAATTTTATTCACAAAGAAAAACACAAAGTTATCATATTTTCATGTTGATTTGTACTTTTTTATTTTAACAGATAATTATGCTTTTTCAGTATCTTTGTTACAATAGCAAGTCAGTTAGACCAGCTCTTGAAACTAAGATAATTCCAAAATTAGCCTTGTAGAAATCCTAAAAGCACTTGTATTGTTTCTTAATTTCTATACTAAAATATTTATTGTATAAAGCTAATTGAAATCCATCTTTTTTTATATAGAGGGTAAATTCTAGATACGCAATTGTGCACTCATTCTTTTTCCTGTTTAAGGAAGAGTCAGTGGAATCTGAAAGAGATTCAGAAGGATTCACCATGGCAGATTTTACTCATGGGTATTTGTATGAATTTGCATTCTGTTAAATGTTTGGAATCAATATACTAGATGAGGCTATTCAACATAGTGTCTAATATAAAAAAAGCATGAAGTTTTTGAGTCCTTTATTTGCTACAATTGCCCAGGGGCTCATTTATCATAGTTGTACTCTCATTCATATCAAACTTAGAATAAGACATTTTTGTTGTACCTTTGTAGTGGTTTTAGGTATAGGCATAAAAATGTTTAACAAAATAAGAAGTAAGGCATTAATTTTAGAAGAGATTTGCCAATGATGTAATAATTACTATATTAAAGTTCTTAAAATGATCCAAAAGTATTTCTATGGTAGATTGTACTTTACAATTTACAAAGGAGAGAGTAATAGAAAGCTGTAAATCGTGAACCCTAAGAATTATAGCATCTTGTTCAAAGCCATACACAGTTATAGTTCAATAAATATTTGTTCTGATTTGTTTGTGCTGCATGCTTGCTGTGTTAGCTTCAACATTTTAAGATTTCTTATGCCTGAAAACAATAAACATTTTCTAACAACTGTATAACTCTTTAAAAATTTCAGCCCATCCCATTCTAACCATTTTCTCTTCAACCATCTCCCTGGTGAAAAGTACAGTATGTAAATGTGGTATTTATGGAACCTTTGAGGTCTGTGTCTGATAACTTTCTGCAATTATCCTCTGTTGAATTAATGGAGCCCCAGTCTGTAAGCTCCTGTGACTTTTTGGCTTGTCTCTTAGGATTTCAAGTCTTTCAGATTTTTTTCCCCCTCATCTCTGCAGGATTAGAGGGCTTAGATCAAATGAATCCTGTGTAGTGCAGTGCATCATGGAGCGTTAGAGATCTGCCAGAATTAGGATTCTGAATGTAGGGATCACCAGAGCCATAGAAACCTTCTTCACTTCTTTCCCCTAAGTCTGTACCTCATAAAATGAGAAGCAGACACCCTCACAGCTTCATTTTCTAACCTCTTGTCCTAACAGGAAGTGAACCATGCTGCTGCTCAGCCTGTTTCTAGTTATCTATTTTAATCTGAATTCACATTTGACAACCTCATCATAACATTTTGTATGATCTGCAGACCCTGTTTTATGGAGCAGCTATGTGTCACTCTTCTCTTAGGTGTGCCTAGTAAGCGCTTGTACAGCAAATGTGAATACCACGGAGGATTGGCACCAGTCTTCCAGCTTCTCCTTTGTACCTGTATGGTGCTCAGGGAAGGGTAATGTTGCTTTCCTGAAGGCTAGGTCGTAGTCATCATACTTCTTGTTTCCTAACCTTGACCTGTTGGGCTCAGGTCAACCACCTGAATGTTTTTCTTATGCAGCTGATAAATATGAGGAATACTAAACTATCTTCATTCCCATGTTGCAAAATGAATGGTATTTTCCCTAAAGGAGCAAAGTACCCAGTCATATATCCTTTCTAGCCTTGAAGCAGGTCTTTCCTTCCTGTACTAGCGACCAAATGCAACTCTTTGAACTTTTATAAACACTTTAAATTTAGCTAGAGTTAAAGATAGACTACGGAGGGCAGAGTCTTAAGTGTGCATACTCCAAACTCCAGTTTTTCTGAGAGGCTAAACCCTAGATTTAAATTATGGACCTCTTGTCTCCCAAGGCTACTGTGTCATCCTCATTATTGTTGGCAGTATTGTTGACCAAGATAGACCACTGTATTAGTTCTTTATCAGTTGAAATTATTTATTATTTCTAAGGATGGTGTTTTACTTTTGTGATCTTTCTAACTTCCTTCCATTGTATTCTAGAAACTTGTCAAGACTCTTAGGTTCAAATTTTCTAGGCTTCTGCCTGCTGTATGTCAGGCTAAACACAAAACTTGTGTGAATCAAATTCTCTAAAGAGATCTTTCCGTGCCATGCTCATACAGGCAAAATAATTGGGCCACATGCTTGGCAACCACTGAGTTTGTGTACAATAGCCCCATTCACTTGTCTACAGAAAATACCCCTTTGACTGTGATTATTGCTTTCATTTCCCCCTCCTCTACTTCTGACTCCTTGCATGACCATGACCTCATCTGCTGGTTCAAATTTTGAGACACTTTGGACAACTCCAGAAATGCTTTAGGACTCATTCCTGAGTGTCAATGATCATTTCAAAACCTCAGAAGTCTGCTGCCCACCAAGGAACCTATTCAAGATCAAGAACAAATCTAATTACTCTCATGCATCATTAAAGTCATCTTCCCATGCTACAACCCAAGGACTCTTTTTTCCCTTTTGTAAAAATTGTGAACTCTGTCAAAAGCATGGAAGATAGAATAAGGAATGGGATAAAGCAGTGATTTTTGTTTTTCAAAGTATGGTCCCTGGACCACAGCATCAGTATCACCTGGGTAATTGTTAGAATTATAAATTATTGGCTCCACCCCAGACCTAGTGAAACAGAAACTGGATATGGAGCTAAGTAGTTTTTTTTAATGTTTAATTATGTTTTTAGTTGTAGATGGACATAATCTCTTTATTTTATTTTTATGTGGTACTGAGGATTGAACCCAGTACCTTCCACATGCAAGGCAAGTACTCTACCACTGAGCTACAACCCCAGCCCTTTAGCAGTTTATTTTAGGTTTCCAGGTGATTCTTATGCTTGCTGAAGTTTGAGAGTCATTACTAGTAGATTAGAGACATTGAGTAGGTAAAATTGACAAGTAGTAGTGATTGGATATCAAATGTGAGGAGGAAGGAGAAGCAAAGAATGAAAAAATTACATTTCTGACTTTTGATTTATTTCTGAATAGTCTTAACTGATTTTCTACCCTTGTCAGGTGAAAGCTAGGTTATTTGTATACGTACACACCTTTCTTCAAGTGGGCAGGATTCTAAGGATTTTACAGAGGAGCCATTGTACTAATTTGATGCTTTTATATTTATCAGGTTTTTTTTTTTTTGGTCTCCTTGGCCTAAAAACAATGTGATTATTGTATATTTATATGTTGTTTTAAAAACAAATTTTCTGCACAACTTAAGGCATTGAGTAAAAGGAAGAGTAAGTATGTTTGTCATCCAAGAACTTAAAATTTAGATAGGAATTGCAAACACAAATCTCCAAGTATAAACATAATGGAATTGGGGGCTCAGACAAGGTGGTATGCTGTGGCAGTGCAAATGTGTGGGGGAGCCTGGGAGGAGGGACTCTAAAATATTAAGTATTTCTAAGTGGAGGCAAGATTTGAGCAAGGTTATGAAAAATGGCCTAAAGCAGAAAATGGGATATGGGGATATGTCGAGGTCATTCTAGGTTGAGTTACCAGTAGTCTGATTCTAGATAGAAAAGGTAAAGGTGAGTCTTTGGTTTTTCCTTTAGTATGTTTACTATGGTATATAGTTGAATCAAATAACAGAAATGTACTTGCTTAGGGAAAATTACTGTCAGCAAATTTCAATCATACTTGACATGCTGAGAGGATCCAGTCCAAACTAAAAATAAATGCATAAAGCTGGTGTTGAATTAAACCTGATTCTAAAACTGTATAACACAAATTAAGATTCTTCACAAAGCAATGGCATCATATAACAAAAATGTGGATTCAGATTTCAATCTTAATTCTGTGGCTGCAGCAACGACATGCAAATTTTATTTCCAAGAGACCTCTTCTCTGGCATCATTTTAGCAATCTGATGAAAAAATAAGGGGGTGTCTGGGGGGGCTGTCAAATTTTAGCTGAGGTTCAAAACTCTTTTGGTGGATACAGTGTGGCCTCAATTATATGAACAGTTAAGAAATGTGACCCATGCAGCCCTAAAAAGGCACATTTCAACATTCTGTCCCTAAACCTAAGTGTCCACCTAAAATAGCTTCTCTAGAGGATCCAAGAGTGCTTCCCCGGGTCCCCAGCAGACCCCTGCCTGCCAGCTCCAAAGCTCCAAGCCTTACACAGCGTGCACTTTTAGCTCTTAACACAATGCTAGGCTAGAGCTTTGGGGATGGGAACCTCCAAGAAAGCACTGTTGGGCATTTGGGCAATCAATGTTCGGCAGAATGCCAATGCTAATAGGTTATTTTGCTTTGGAAAAGGAGAAAAAGAAGGGATAGTTTGAAGACTGATGAATAGAGGATAACTGACAATAGGAGCACTCCTTTGTTGGAGAGATTAAGGGGGCTTGCTGTGAAGTAGTAATAATTATGAGAGCCAAAAAAATTAGTAAAGGCCCAAGAACTGAAAAAAAAAATAGTGGTAAATCAAAACAGCATACCACAGCATACCCACAGGGCACACTCCAATGTCTGGCTACTGTCGTTGAACTTGTAGCAGGAATAAGCTGAAACATTTGGGATCCTCATAGTTTTGCCCTCCATAGTAAAGCAAATTGTCCTTCATCTCCAGGCTTCTGGGGAACTTTTTTCCTCTGCATCCTGATTTAACTCAAGAACTTTTTTTCTCTGCCCCTAATTTGGGCTCCAGTTTAGTTTAAAAAATTTTTTTGGGGGGGGGTTGATAACCAGGGATTAAACCCAGGGATGCTTTACTGCTGAGCTACATCCCCAGTCTTTTTTTTTTTTTTTTTTTAAAGAGAGAGTGAGAGAGGGGAGAGAGAGAGAGAGAGAGAGAGAGAGAGAGAGAGAGAGAGAGAGAGAGAGAGAGAGAGAGATGAGAATTTTTAATATTTATTTTTTAGTTCTCGGCGGACAGCTGAGGATCGAACCCGGGCCGCTACCGCTTGAGCCACATCCCCAGCCCACATCCCCAGTCTTTATTTATATTTTATTTTAGATACAGGGTCTCTCTGAGTTGCCTAGGGCCTTGCTAAGTCACTGAGGCTGGCTTTGAACTTGAAATCCTCCTCTCTGCCTCTGGAGCTGCTGGGATTACAGCCATGTGCCACTATGCCTGGCCCCAGTTTCGTTTTGAGAATTCCTAAGTGAAAGAGTTGACTTCAGGATTCCCAGAGAATTTCAAACGCTTTAGGCAGGTCCCACTAAGATTCTCTGTTAGACTTTGTTAGATATGAGCTAAGCAGATAAGAACTTTGATCAGAACACAATAAAGCAGAATCAATCAGTTCACTGAAGGAGCTTATGAATTTCCAGGAATTATTTAGGCTGGAGAAAGCACCCAGCCTGCCCTCTTTCAGAGTTTGGCCTCTAGAAAAATCCAAACCTTCAATGTTATTATAGAACTGGAAGTTTGCAGGTCAGAAGGACTCCATGGACTGGCAAAGATGCCTGGAATGTTTTATGGCATATTGATCCTGCATTTCCACAAAATAGCCCATCAGTTCTCTGGGAGATTACTCAGAGATTATTTCTATCAAAAAAATTTTTGCTGTTGAGAGAGAAAAATATGATAAATGATTATCCAAGTATTAGAGTATAACTTCAAATTTTGCCCAATTCCAGATTCTAGTATATATGAAATAGGTTAAAAAATGTGCATAGGAGTTTGCTTGAAATAGTTGCAGGACATAAGATACTGAGTTAGTTATTGCTGTGTCAGACTTTATAAGTAGCATTGCTGATCTGAAAAATTAACACTTTCTTTCTTTTAATTATGTCTTGAATAATTTAGACAAACTTGTTTAATTGAAAAGTGCTTTTTTTTTACAGAAAGCACATCTAAGAATTGCTTTCTAATAATTTTATGATAATGGAAATATTGTTCATTCTAATTTTTAACATTGGGTACACTAGAAAGTCTGATGGATTATTTTTTTTTCAGATGACAAATATGTAATGAGTGTGAGAACTTATTAATTTCTTTTTTTTTTCAACTTTCCAAAAACTTATTGTTGAAAGGGTGCAGGTAGTATATATTCATCTTTCCATTTGTCTTTTTTATTTACTTTTTAATTTGTTCTAATTAGTTATCTATGACAGTAGGATGCATTTTTAAAGAGGCAGATATGATGATGATCTGCTGCAAATTAGATCTTTCAGTATGTAGTTACAAAATGTTATGAACTATTTTTTACTAGTAATATATTTCACATAAGATACCCTTCCTTTCTGGTTGAAAGACAATGACAAAAGAAGTGGAATTTATTTATTTTTTCTTTTGGGCTGGGGATGGAACCCAGGGCCTCATGCAAGCTGGGCAAGTATACTCTAACAAGTGTAGAAATTTTACTTTCCCCTCACATCCTGAATTCCACAATTTTGTTTTCTATCATTTTTCCTGACACGATAACTTTTCTGTTTATCTCTTATCTCCTTTGCTTTATGCTAATTTATACTTCTGGCCACTCTTTTCATATAATCTCTTACCATTTCTTATTATTGTTTTGGTGCTGGGAATTAAATACAGATCCTCCCTCTTGTGAAGCAGGGTTCTACCTCACCCTTAGTGCTCCTATTGCCATCATTGCCTTATGGTCTTTGTGTGGCAGAAGATGTTTAATAAAAAGGTATAATCATAATGAAGGTAAATATATACAAAAGTGCAATGTGATATACACACACATATACATACACACATATATCTCACATATATGGATATCTTTTAAGTTCATTATTTAACATAAGAGTGTTATGTATTGTAGTTAATGGGAACTTGAGATAATATGAATGGAAATCTGTCTTGACATTTTGGGGCTCCAACCTAAAGATTCCTGAAAACTTTGGGTTTTAGTTAGATTGGCTATTATATGTTTAGAGTTTTCTATTAACTTTAAAAAAAAGTTTTTATTAGCCCAGTGAGACTCTCTGTCTACTGTGTTTTTGCTTTGGGATTGAGTGAACATTGTGGGGTCACTGCTGGACTCTCTAATCTGGACCGTTGAAGTTAGTGAAATTGGAGGGAGAATTAAAATAATTTGGGTAAAGGGAGAAACAAAAGACCAAACCCAGAGAACTGAGGAAGTGTAGGATGAGCCTTAAGCAGAAATAAATACCTGATTACAATATGGATAAATGGGTTTGGGATGATGAAAGAATATTGAAGATCCATGTTTTAATGTTACAGCTCTGTGTTATGGTAGAGACTTAACTGTTTAGAAAAACTCTCTTCAGGTGTGGTTGGTGCACTCCTGTGATCCCAGGCAGAAGGATTGCAAGTTTGAAGTCAGCTTCAGCAACTTAGAGAGACCCTTATCAATTTAGCAAGACCCTATCTCAAATTTTAAAAATGAAAAAGGACTGGGGATGTAGTTCAATGGTAAAGCTCCTTTAGGTTCAATCCCCAGTACCAAAAATAAATAGAGAAAGAAAAAAAGAAAGAAAGAAAGAAGGAAGGAAGGAAGGAAGGAAGGAAGGAAGGAAAGAATTAAAAATTTTTTTTAAAAAATGCCTTAGCTTCCATGTGGGGGTAGTATTTAACATATTCAATGATCAGTGAATCATGTTGAATACCTCACTGAGCAAGACTATGCCAGAATGCCCTGGAGCTGGGACTAAGACTCTCCTGGGCCAGATGCTAAATATTTAGTGCTGAATACATTGCATTTTCTGGCTTCCCCATTTGTTCTTGTTATCTAGATGGTCTAGGTTATAATCTAACTGTGGTGTGATAGACCCATTTACTTCTCTCACATGCTTCCCAAATGCAACTCTGATCATTTTCTCTTTTTACAAATTCTTTATGGGTTTCCCACTATCAATATGCCTTTTAGCATGGCATGGAAGGACTTCCATGATCTTTCTGCTGCCTTTCTTTCTTTTTATTTGTTTGAAGTACTAGAGAGATTGAATCCAGGGCTTCATGTGTGCTAGGCAAGTGCTCTACCACGGAAGTGCACCCTTTTAAAATTTTTATTTTTAAAATAAATCCCTTAAAAAATTTTATTTTGAGAGAGGAGCTCACTAAGTTGCTGAGGTTGGCCTTGAACTTGTAATCCTCCTGCCTCAAGCTCCTGAGTAGCTGAGATTACAGATATGTGCCATTGTGCCTGGTTGCTGCCTCCATTTATAGCATTGTCTGGTCTCATCCTTCATGTGAATCTTCCCTAGCTGCCTGGTTCAGACTCTTATTACATCTTATTCCAGGATTGACTCCCTCCCCATTATTGCCCAGCAGTGCCTGGGGTGACCTTATTACCTTGAAATGTACTACCTCAGATGTCTGCCTTTTACTAGGCTGCAAACATTTTTTTTAATATTTATTTTTTAGTTGTAGTTGGACACAATAGCTTTATTTATTTATTTTTTATGTGGTGCTGAGGATCAGATCCAGGGCTTTACACCCACTAGGCAAGCGCTGTACCTCTGAGCCACAACCCCAGCCCCTAGGCTGCAAACTTTTGAAGGGCAGGAATTACATCTTTGTAGAATTAGTGTTGGTGTAGACATGCATAAATAAAAGTATTAATTCTGAAAAAGTTGGTTATTAATAATACAAATGAAAAGTTACTTCTAGCTTGAGCTAGGTAAATTTAAAAAATGAAGACATTTGATATTACGGTCTTTAGTGTAATGCTATGGTGACCTTAAAGATGGTTAGTTGGTGGTGATGGTTGCACAACTCTGGGAATGTAAAAACCATTGAATTGTACACTTTAAAATGGTGAATTTTATGCTGTGTGAATTATCTCAATTAGCACGAACGTCAGTTTCCTGGTTTTGATGATATACTATGGTATATAAGATGTTACTACTGGGGCAAACTGGGTGAGGAGTACCTGGGATATTCTACTATTTTTACAACTTCTTGGGTCTGTAATTATTATAAGATACGATTTTCAAAAGGTGAATAAATTAGTTTCTTGGCCAAATGTGTTTATTACTGAGATTTATGGTGTGGAATGACTATAGAAAGTTTTCTCACTTAATTAGGATCTGGTTACTTTTCAAAATTATGTATAATTTTTTATAAGTAGGTAAGCTTTGACATATGACACTTGAAAATAAATAAAGTCAATTATATTCTAATAAAAAGAGAAATTAAACATTTGAAATGATATCTTGGTGGTATTTTTGGATCCTGATGTTTTGACTATCATTATGTTACTCTGACTTAATTATAATTAAAATGAATATACTTATGACGTATGTGTATCATAGCAAGGTAATAATATCGTGGTTTAGAGAGTTATTTGATGTAAAGTTCATATTATGTATGTTTAAATTGTAATTGTGTTACTTTATCTTGAGTTCTTACTTTGTTCTAGGCTCTGTAATAAGCACTTCATATACATTTTTCATTTAGTTCTATTAGAAAATGTTATTGTTTCTACTTACAGATGAGTACAGTAAGGCTTAGAGAGTTTAAATCACTTTCTATCCAGGGATAAAAAGTAAGGGAGCTGGGATTTGAACTTAAGTTTGTGTGACTTCAGAGTTGTTCTTACTGCTTTGGGATGAAGTAGGCAGTGTTCTTTAATGGGAAAAACACTGACTGAGGGGAGTCAGGGGACCTGTGTTAAATGCCCAACATTGACTAATTTTAATACCCTGGTAGGTAACTCTAGGATGCAGTGTAACTTCTCATCTGCAAAACGAGGAGGCTCAAATAGAAGGTCCCTCCAGTCTCTTTTAGTGTGGACATACTGTAGTTCATAAGACATTTGTCTATGGCTCAATATATGTTTTTTTTCCTGTTCCCTTGGTGAAAGCTATTTTTTATAAATGCAGTTATTTCTTTGAAAGAAAGAGATGTCACAGTAAAAGCCTGGTAACTCTTTCAGTTTGTGATCTGGTCCTTAGTTTTGCAGAACACAAAGTTTTTATCTGCAGGTTCAATACAAATGAGGCTCTGGATGATTGATTTATGTTAATCAAAATCACAACAAGTTTTTTTTTTTAAACCAAGAACCTGTTAATTGTACTTGGGATGGGGAATATTAATTTATTCCATTGTAGGCAATGCTTTTAGGATCAGAATTTGGAAAACCAAATTAGAAAGCTGTTTTAGAAAGCAGAAGGAACCAAATGGTTTTGAGGGATATTCTTGCAGATTGTATTAAAGTCTGATAAATGGTCTCTGTTCCATTGTAAAATTTAGTAATTATGTGTCTACCAGATTAAGTTTTTCTTTCTCCCTTGAATTGTACTAATAACTGATGAAGTCTTCCGTGAAGCCCACCCCCTTCCTCCCTCCACTATGTGCAGATTATTGCACCTGTGAAACAGACTCATACAACAGTACTCTTTATTCTGCAATGTATTGTGTTGTCATAACTCCCCTATTTATTAGCTCAAGGAAGAATTATAATGAAAATTCTATTGATCAAGATTTGTTGAAATAAAAAATATTTGAAAATATTTTTCATATTGAAAAGTAGTACATAGACACAAAATCATCTCTCATGAGTTAGCTGTACTGAAAAGTGAGGGTTATCTTTTCTTTAGGAAGCCAATTTCCAGTACAAAACCTTCTAAAATTACTGTGCTTGGTTTCTAAGTAATGTAGGAAATGTGGCACAACTGTCAGAGGTTATAAATGACAATACATTATGGAAGTAGGTGAGGGAACAAGCAGGGATTTGCCATGGTGAAACAGACATATTTTGTTATTAGTTTTGACAAACATTGACAGTGGCTCATCAGTGTTGAAAAGGTAAAATTGAATTCATTAGATGCAATCATAATGGTTAGAATAAGTTATTTTTTTTTTAACTAGATCTGGCTTTAAAGCATATACAACAGGTGTCATGTTATCCACAGCAGTAATAATGGCAATAACATGAATGGTGGGGGCAGGAGTTATACAAATCAATTGAAGCAGGTTGAAATAACTCTCAGCTTCCCTTCTCTCCAGTGTAAGGTAGGGTGGAGGGGGAGGTATTGACAATTGGAGTTCTGTTTGCACAGACCAGATCAATGCAGTCCCATCCTGCGGCAGGGTTCTATGAGTGTAGAAGTTATGTGATTGGTGCCTTAGGGTATTTTTTTGGGTGGTATCTGCTCTACAGAGAGTAAATCAACAGACCTGTAGGGCTCAGAGTTGCCTATCTCTACTGGGATTCTGGATCTCAGGAACCTCCAGGAAGTCTGATCCTAAGTTATTTTTTATAGGAAGGATTCAGTTCTGAAATCTTTCGTTTACTGAAGTTTTTCAAAAAATTACCAGAGTGTGAGGAACCGGGGTTATAGCTCAGTGGTAGAGCGCTTGCCTCTTACATGTGAGGCACTGGGTTCGATCCTCAGCACCACATAAAATTAAGTAAATGAAGCAAAGATATTGTGTCTATCTTAAAAAAAATTACCAGATTGTGAAGGCAGTTTTATATTGACAATTCTGAGATTGGCTATAGGACAGATAAGTAAGCAGTGCATGGTTAGATTGACCAGAATTTTATTAGTATGCTTTTGGTGGATTTTAATAGGAGTTTTATGTAATAATGATATTATAAAAAGAGTATCATATTTGTATTCAGAAAACTTGAAGTCTTGTCTTTGCTTCATACCACCTATATGACCTTAAATGAGTCACTTAACTTTGATTATTTGTTCTTTTTTTCCTCCCCCAAAGTTAGATGATAGTTATATCTGCTCAGCCTATTTCTCAAGAGTTGTAAGAAGATGAGGAAACGTGTATGAAAATGTTTTGTAGGGCTAGGGGTTGTGGCTCAGTGGTAGAGTGCTCACCTAGCATGCACAAGGCACTGGGTTTGATCCTCAGCACAACATAAATGTAAAAGATATTGTGTCTACCTAAAACTTAAAAATAAGTATTTAAAAATATGTTTTGTAAATTTTGGCATTATTCAGCTTTTGTTTTATTGTTAGTCACAATCTTTGGAATTGTGACATATAGGGTTTTTTAAAAAATGTTTTCCTTCCTCATATTTGGCTGTAATTTACTTGTATTCTTTTGGCCTCTGTCCCATGTCTCTAGTTATTTGGGGAAATTTTTCTCTTTTAGTCAAATAAATGACATTTTCTCATTTCAGTCTAATAGGAGAGAAAACTATAAGAATTTTCACCTATGGAAAAGATGAATTGGGCTTTATTTTGCATAGATGTTTAACTCAATAAGCCTGGCTGACGTATTAAACCTGTAAGTGGCATGTAGGTTTTCTTCTCTGGCATCGAATGTCCCTGTTTTATGCCTAAGTTTCCTTTATGGTTGTGTTTCCTTTACTGCTGTCCTTTTTGTGGTCTTTCTGCTTCCCTTAGAGTGTTTGAAACTTGACACGCTTTTGCCTTGGCCAAGCTCATTTGTTGGTCTGTGATAGAGTGTATCTTGCCCCTGCACACTCTGTGGATACCAATGGCTGGCATATGTTTCCGCTCCCCCAGGACTGACAAGCAGTGGTTTTATTTGTTGATCTGACACCTCCATCCCAGATGGAGTTAACTTCTTTGCCAGTCCTTGGTGACTGTGGGCACTGGAAACAACTTTCTCCTCTGCTGATGAAATGGAAGTGCTTTCCTTTTCAGGTATCTAGAGCTGATATGGGTGTCACCTTTAGTGTCATTTCCTTTTCCTCCTGGTTAAGGTTTTCAAAGTCATTTTGAATGGTCATTGTTTATCCTATCAACTTCTTTTTCTTTTTATTCAAGTTACTTTTAAAAATAAAACTGTATATTTTAAGTAGTACAGAGATGAATGGATATTTTGGAGAATAATCATAGCTATCATAAACTACTGTTTCATTCTTAGGAGATTTATATGGCTTCTTTTGTTAGATCTGCTTTCATCATTTAGAGCGAATTTAAAAAATAACAGCATGTCCCTTTTTTTGAAATCAGAATCTAGTTTTCAAAAAGTCATTGAATTTAATTCTAAATCAAAACAAAGAAAATAGGAAATACTGATGTGGGTGTAATTTATATGGAATTACTACTGGGTTATGTTGTACTTTTAAAAAATAGATACAACATGTTTTTATACCTTTATTTATTCATTTTTAAGTGGTGCTGAGGTTCGAATCCCGTGCCTCACACATGCTAGGCAAGTGTTCTACCATTGAGCCACAACCCCAGCCCCTATACTTTTTATTTTGGAAAACATATTGTTCATGTAGTTGAAGAAAAACGATGTAAAGTAATATTGTGTTAAAAGCTAACACATAATCATGTAAGGAGTTCTCTCTCTAGTAAAGACATCCTAGGGTCTTTGTGTTCACAGCAATCTTTTATGGTGGGGTGGGAAGACAGCCTGGAGTGGGGTAGATGAAGCTGCCTATGCCAGTTGAATTACTCATCAGGAATTCAGTTTGGCATATACTTTAATCATTCACTTCTAAGGGACAGTCATATCTTGGCTTATAAGACTGTATTTCCCAAGAATACTATAGGGGCAGCATTCTCAGTGTGCATTATTGCATGCTTCATTGTATATGGAAGAGAAAAGCTGAAATTAGTGGTCCCTAAATGCAGCCTTGAAATTATAACAAAAAGCTTGTAATGTTGAATACTCAGAAGAGAGATTCATAACCAGTGAAATTGGGCATTTTGAATAGTTTAATCAATGACTTGGCTGGAAATAAAATGACTTCTTTAAAATATCACTTGGCTTAGTTATAGTAGCAATTATAATTTGCTTTTCATATTTTTTTTAGTAACATATGCATTGTATCATCTTAAAAAATTGTCATCATTCTGTAATAACAGTATATTTTGTATTCAGATGTTGTTATACCAAAAATAGGCACTAACATGTATTTTTTAAAAAAGCAGATTCCTATGCTTAGTACCTTAAGTATTTTTGTGTGTTCTTAAAATGCCTGCTTGTAGGCGTATATCTTGTCACTGAACTATGACTAGTATAGATTTTAATGACATATATATGTTTCTTAAAACATGGAAACATGAATAGGCAATATATTTAAAGCTAGAGTAATATAGGTATGTTTGTCAAGGTGAATTTCTAAAAAAATTTATTGTAATTGAAAGTATTTTTAAATGAACTATTTACAGAAGTCTGTATCCCTTTGTTATATAGAAATTTAAAAATCACTGTACTGTATAACTCAACCTAGAACTTTCATGTTACAGATGTTATAATGCAACCAATTGGATATAGCCGGCAAAAGTAGGTGGTTTATCTTAGGACAAATGCCTTCATCAATGCAATATGTAGTTTGAATGCAATAACATATATTTCAAAATAGCTAGAAGAGTTTGAAAGTTCTTACAACAAAGAGATGACAAATGTCTGATGAGACTGATTTGATCATTACACAAAGCATACATGTATCAAAGCATTGCACGGAACCACATAAATATGTGCCATTACTATGTGTGAATTAAAAAAAAAAAGAAGTGGCTAGCAGGGGTCAAAGACTCATCTTGTTTTATTGACAAGAGGCCTAAGGCCTCGGAATGTTCTTGGGGCCCAAATGGAGTAATGGTTAAGTACCAGATTTACAAGTCTACAGAAGGGAAAAAATCTTGGAAAAATAGGGATTTTTTTCTGCATATAAAGAGTTATCTGAAAACGTATTTAAAGTATTTGATGATAAAGAGTTTTCTTTTTGAGGTACTGGGGATCAAACTCAGATCTTTGTGCATGCTATTCAAGTCCTCTGCCACTGAACCACATCCCCTGTGTTTAAAGTATTTGAAAATGAGGTAGTTTTTTTTATAAAAAAGCCACCTTCCCCCAAACAAAACAAAACAAGCAGGGTTTGGAAAATGTTATATTTGAAAAGAAAATCTCAAAAAATAATATTTAAAAGCCTAAAGGAACAATTCTACACTGATATTATATTCTCTCCAGGAGCAAAAGTGCTTGTAGCTCTGTATATAAGACAGTATTCAAAGGCTGAATATTATGTTCTACCTCTGAATGTTTCTTATAAAATTTAAAAATTTTATTTTTAATTGTCAAATAATAATTGTCTACATCTGAATATGTTTTGATAATGATATCACATTTGTTTCTTTAACATATGGAAAGGAATTTTAGTAGTACTACATCTAAATGGGGAAATAGTTATTTCCACATTTTTATAAAAAGTATATTCAAATAGCCTAACTGAATTTGTGATTCTCAGAAATTATAGCCACCACCATATTTATGGATAAAAGTTTTCTTTCTGTTTTTTCTTTTTTTAATCATTGTGTCATATTGAAGCCCACATATTCTCAGGGTGGAGATGAAGCAAGGGTCCCCAGGAGTCTGCTCTTAGATAAACTCCTACAAAACCTGGCCTTCACCCTCCATTTGCATTTGGTGGGAAGAGACATGTGCTTGAATATTTTCAAGCTGTTCTCAGCAGCTTTCTGCCAGTCCTTCTCTCTCCTTTTAACTCTTTTTTTTTTTTTTTTTAGGAACTTCATTTTGCTCCATTTTTTACCTAGTGATCTTATGACCACAAGATTAAAAAAAATGGAAACTCCTCAAAATATTATTATTATTTTTTGTGGGGGGGGAATCCAAGTTCCAAATGAATAATTTGGTTAAGGTAAACTTTATGTGAATATGAAAACATATTTAAAGTATTTTTAAATGGTAATTGTAAAAAAAGGTAAAAAAAAGTAGGTGTTGGAAAATGTATATTTGAGAAGAAAACCTTAAAACTTGGTATTTAAAAACTAGAAGGAACAATTGCTATACTGATACTGTCTCTTCCCCAGGACCAAAAGGGCATGTAGCTCTGTATACAAGGCAATATGCAAAGGCTGAATATTACATTTCTCTGTATCTGGAGGAATCTATGGAACTATTTTATATTTTTCTGATGGAAGGTAAAGGGCATTCAGTGTCCTGAAGGATTATAGGCAAAGTGAGAATAAGAATTGATCCAAGTCTTTCAGGAAACTAGGAATAAATGGGGGAGGTGAAAAGAGCAAATTTAAGTGTAATACAGAAGCCAGAAATAAATGTTTTATTTTTATTTTCATTTTATTTTTTGTGATACTGAGGATTTCACCCAGGGCCTCATGCATGCTAGGCAAGCACTCAGCCACTGAGCTTTACCCCCAGCCCTGAAATAAATGTTTTGCTAGTGCAGAAGTTTTATATTTACCAGCTTCCACAGAATAAAATTAAAGGAGGTTCATCCAGGGCCTGTGCATTTTTCATGTGAATTCTCTGTGACCAGTGCTTGCTCAGAAGCACAGGAGAGAACTAATAGTACAATCTGAAATAGTAAGTAATGGGGAGGAGTAGCCTAGGTGATCCTGAAATGATATTGATCAAGGAGCAACAGGAAGAGAAGAAATGTTTGAAGTGAAGGAGGCCTGTAACAGTAGGTGAATGTTAGAATAGCATAGCACTTATTTAGTCTGCTTGGCAGAAGAGGAACCTGGTGTATTAAGATCTACACTTGGGAAGGAATTAGAAAAGAAAAGAATAAGTAGAGATGGGTAAATGTACAGTATGGACTATCAGGAACAAAGTACCTTGGGGAACCTGGTTTGCTTCAATTCTTTGAATTTTCCCAGCCCCAAATGTAATTGCACCTATAGTTTTAATTCTTTACTTCAGTGTACATTTAAACTGATACCTGGACTCTGATTGGCCAATGAAGGTATAGTTTATGTTCACTTTTTGAAAGTAAAGCTAATAAATTTAAAAAATTACATCAAATAATTGTTTTGACATTATTATTGTAGATTCTGTTGTGTATGCCACCAAATAAATTGACTGACCCATGTGAATGTGGGAATCTAATTCATTTCAGTTTGTAAGTGAGCAAGTCTGCTTTCTCCCACTGATTCTATGAGAAATTAATCAAATAGTTGATCTCTTCTACATGTGAAAGAATTCTAAACTCAGAAGGACCCTCGGGAATAGTTGTCTGACCTTAAAATTTTAGAGATTTAGTGACCTGGGGTTACAGCTCAGTGGTAGAGCACTTGCCTAGCATGTGTGAGGCACTGGGTTCGATTTTTGGCACCGCATATAAGTAAACAAAATGAATGTTCATTGACAAAAAAAAAAGTGATTTGTTAATGGCATTTTTAAAAATTTAGAGATTTACAAGATTGTAAGTATTAATTGCTTTCTAAAATTAATTATCTCTTACTCAGGAAATCATTCAGAGAGTGTGAGACTTATATTTAAATAGCTGTATAAACCATGCCATGGTCCATTGTATTTAGTGTGTTCATTTTCTCTGTACAAGAGATTTGTTTATTCAATGTAAACAATTTGAGTTATTCTAACAGTTCTCTTAACAGTTGAATAAATTATTCCTCAGTTTCAATGAAGGATTGCTTATGTGTTCATTGACTGATAATAGTGTTACTAGTCACTTTGTCTGATTTAAAGATTATACAGTTAATTGATATTAGCATCAGTGTATCTTAGAACAGAGGATAAATAGAAGCAATGTTTTGCTTGTTGAAGATGGACTTGTCTCAGTGACCCTATAGCAAATTTGAAGTTAAACTGTAATAATGAAACACTGTATTAAATTGCATAGAATGCCTCAAAGAGAGGGCCTTGGACTGTATATCATTCAGTTACCCAAAAGGCACTAGACCAAGTACAGAGAATGAAGAATGAGAAGTAAAGTCTCACCCTTCAGGGTCCACAGTGTGAGGCAGAGAGTGCATTTGTTGCTGTGTTCCCCTCCCTGAACCAGGGTCTTTGTAATGCTGCTGCTTTTCTCTGCCCAGCATTTTTCTTTTTTATTTTATTTTATTTAATTTTTTTCTAGTCCTAGATGGACAAAATATCTTTATTTATTTTTATGTGGTGCTGAGGATCGAACCCAGTGCCTCATGAGGTGAGTACTGTACCACTGAGCCACAACCTCAGCCCCCCAGCATTTTTCTTAATCTAGTGCTCTATGCAGCCAATACTGATTGCTTAGAGATAAAACCTATTGATTCTTCCATTTAGTGTTATTTTTGTAGTGAAAAATCTAATTGATAAAGACAGATTTCTTGGAAAAAAGTTACTAATTAAGGAGTTAGTTGAGTTGAAAAATGTTGAAAGATATTAAACCTATGATTTGCTTTAGTGGGAATGAGTCACTGACTTTTGAAAATATTCTTGTTTATGTAAAAACAAACTCAGACGACTTTTGAGGATAAACTTTAATTTTTAAATAAGCAGGAATGAGAGTGACTATAAGAAAAATAAAATTATTTGTTTAATATATCCATAGGCAATACTTCCTAAATGTAAAAATAATGAATGAGATAAAAATATCAAAAGATAGGGCTGGGGATGTGGCTCAAGTGGTAGCGCGCTTTTCTGGCATGCGTGCGGCCTGGGTAGGATCCTCAGCACCACATACCAACAAAGATGTTGTGTCCGCCGAGAACTAGAAAATAAATATTAAAAATTCTCTCTCTCTCTCTGTCTCTCTCTCTCTCTCTCTCTCTCTCTCTCTCTCTCTCTCCTCTGTCACTCTCTCTAAAAAAAAATATCAAAAGATTTACCAAAAAAATTAAAAATGGAGGCTGGGGCTGTGGCTCAGCAATAGAGCGCTTGCTTAGCATATTCGAGGCACTGGATTCAATCCTCAGCACCACATAAAAATAAATAAATAAAATAAAGGTATTGTGTTTAATTACAACTAAAAAAAGTATTTTAAAAAATATTAAAAATCTCTTAGGTTAAGAATATAAAAAATAAAATAAGCTGAGTATGGTGGTGCACAATTGTAATCTTAGCTACTTGGGTGGCTAAGGCAGGAGGATCACAAGTTTGAGGCCAGCCTGGATAACTTAGGGAGACCCTGTCTCAAAAAAAAAAAAAAAGGGTGGTGGTGCTGAAGGATATAGTTCTATGGTAGATGGCTTCTGGGTTCAGTTCCCTCATACTGCAAATAGCTAGAAAAAAAGTAAAAATTTAGAAGAAAAATTTGCAGCCAACATAATAAATGGTTAATACCCTTAATAATAAGCCCTCATGTAAATGTTTAAAAAGAATCCAATAACTCAGTGGGCAAAAATGTCACAAAATTGGCAATTAATATAATTAGGAATTACAATTAGCTAATTAATGTGAAAAATATATTTTAGCTTCAGCAAGCAGTAACCTATAAGTTAAAACAAAAAGACCAGTTTTTATTGTTTAAATTAGCAAGAACTAAAAAATGCTTGGTTATTGTAAGAATGTACTGAGTACAAGTTTGAATTGGTGCAGTGCTTCTGAAAAGATTGGCAAATTCTCTTTAAGGACTCTACCCCAAGAAACTGATTAAAAATACAAGAAAATTGGGGCTGAGGTTGTGGCTCAGTGGTAGAGCGCTTGCCTTGCATGTGTGAGGCCCTGGGTTCAATTCTCAGAACTGTGTATATATAAATAAATAAATAAAATGTCCATTGACACCTAAAAATACAAGAAAATTTCTTTTATATGAAATTGTTCATTAGGACATTATTTATAATAGTGAAAACTTTTAATTTTTTTTTATCAAAAATAGGATAGTTAAATAAATTATGGTATATCTGATGATAGAATAATATATAAACATGTATACAAAAAACCTAATTTAAAAGATACTTTCATAGAAGTTTCAGTGTATATTATCTGAACTATGTAAAAATAATTCTTAAAAATATTTCCAGTATATTAATTTCCTGTGGCTGCTGTAATAGGTTATGACACTTAGTGGCTTAAAATAATAGATTTGTGAGCTGGGGTTGTAGCTGGGTGGTAGAGCACTTACCTAGCATAAAGTAAGCCATAAATAAACAAGCAAAACCCCCACAGACTCTTATTTTCATAGTTCTGGAGCCTGGAGTCCAAAATGAGTATCTCTGGGCCAAAATCGAGGTGTCAGCAAGGTAGTGCCCTCGCCAAGGGCTCCAGGGAGAACCCTTCCTTGCCTCTTCCGCCTCTCTCTAGCTGCCAGCATTCCTTGTCTTGCCAGAATTCTTTGGCTGCATCGCTCCAATCTCTGTCACAATGCTTTGTTGTCTTCTCTGTAATTTCCTTCTGCCTCTTTTTAATAAGGACATTTGTGACTGTGCTTAGGCCCCACTTGGATAAACTAGGATAATGTCCCCATTTCAAGGTTATTTTCCTTAAGGGGCTGGGGTTGTGGCTTAGCGGTGGAGCACTTGCCTCCCATGTGTGAGGCTCTGGGTTCGATCCTCAGCACCACATAAAAATAAATAAACAAAATAAAGGTATTGTATCCATTTACAACTAAAAAGAAGAAGAAGAAGAAGAAGAAGAAGAAGAAGAAGAAAAGATCAGAGCTGCACAGAAAGACCTTTTATTTTTTCATATACATTTTCAGGTTCGAGAGATTAGATTCAGATCTTTGAGAGCAATTATTCAGCCAATTATGGAAGGTAGTACATAAACATTTTAATGGTGCCAGGCATGGAGGCACAACTCTGTAGTCCCAGCAACATTGGAGGCTGAAGTAGGAGGGTCTTAAACTTGTGAGACCTGTCTTACATCTTAGGGAGACCTGTCTCAAAATCAAAAAATAAGCAGGCTGGGGATGTAGCTCAGTGGTAGAGCACTTGCCTAATGTGTGAAGTCCTGGATTTAATCCCCAGGATCTACCCCCAGATTTAATGGTGATTATCTCTGGGTGTTTGGATTGTATAGGATTTTAATTTTATTTTTATAATTTTTCTGTCATCTTCCAGGAAGTCTCAGGGAAATAATATCAACTCTATTAGCTACTCTTAAACTATACCAGATATAATTTAAATCTTTTCAGATTCTTTATCAAAAGGGATTTATAAACATAAAAAGAAGGTCTTTTTGCCCCTCTAGTTTTGTTTCTTGTTTCTTTTTGGGACCTGGGATTAAACTCAGGGCCTCATGCATGCTAAGTGAGTGCTCTACACTGAGCTACATCCCAAGCCCTGTTGTATCTTTAATTAAACCATCTCTACTTTGGTCATGGTACTTCAGCTTTTGGGCAGTGTTCAGAATTTCTGTTTTTAAATTAGTGGGTATTCTAATTTACCTTTGTCTTCAACTCACTCTCTACCTTGATTAATTGATTTTGGCTTTAGACTAAAGTGAGCATTGCATTTCATTTTGATGGGCAGATGGTAATGTGGCAAAATGTTAAGATTTAAAGTCAGGAAATCTCAGCTGTGTGTTTATAACTGTAGGTACAAATAGAATTTCATCCATTTGTTTCTCCTCAACTATGCCAGTTATTGAAAATATCTTAGTTTATTTCCAGGATTACTATGGAAGTGGGTAGCCCAGGTTGCAGGAAGGTTGAAATTTCATTTCTATCAGCTGAATAATTCTTTGATTAATGTTACTACTGTTGTTGCCATTATGGGACTTGTGTGTGTGTATGTATTTGGTACTAGTGATTTAAACCAGGAGCACTTTACCACTGAGCCATATCCCCAGCTCTTTTTTATTTTATTTTGAGATAGGATCTTGCTAAGTTGCTGAGACTGGCCTTGAGCTTGTGATCTTTCAGCTTTAGCCTCTGGGTCACTGTTATTATAGGTATGTGTCACTGCACCCAGCTTCTACCTTTTTTTTTTTTTAAATTCCTTAAGTCCTTTCTTTAAAATGAGAGGGAACTATTTGAGACTGCATAAAGAATGCTGAGCTTGCAGGTGGAGGATGGGTTTCAATTCTTTAAATTATTTTATATTGTTAAAGGGCAAGGTAACATTTGTTAAATAAGTTAATTTTTTCCAAATATATCATTTTACCATAGAACTGTAACATAATAGGAACATCTCCAGCCCCAATCAATAAGTGTGGTTTGATTAAGTTCATGATTTAATTTCCAAGGTTTATTGTATATTATATTATCCAGCTCCCTCCATTTTATGCATATTGCACAATATCTTTACAGTGTACAATAATCCAGAAAGGTTTTATTTCACTGATAGTAACAATAAATGGGCTGAATTGACTTGACTTAGCATGTGTATAGTATGTACACTGGTTGCCTGGGAATTTTAACTTTATTATTTTAAATCATAGCTAATATCAACGCCTTTGACTGTAATCCATGCTCTTGGGTATACACTTGAAAAGTGGCTACAAAGCAGTAAACAAAGAGATTTCAGAATCTCAGATTGGCAGGAATACTTACTTTCAGTGTGAATGGAGGGAAGTAAAGGTACTAATGTCAGTCTTTATGATCAAACTGTGTTAGTGGAATTAGGGTTAGGATTCTATCTTTCAAAGTAATGTTATGATTTTTTTCAACCAGTATTTCTTCTACATATTGAAACATGTATGTTAATTATGTCTCTTTTAGTACTCAGAGATTGAATAGACTTTAGTAGTCTTCAACCATATTGTTTATAAAGCTTGAGAATCATGAAAATAGGTTTGGCAAATGTTTTTCTCCTGTATTGCAATTGCCTTGGAATTGCTGTTGGGTTAGGAACCTAGTTGACTTAAGAGAGAAAGTATCACTGAAATAGCATTCTGCTTTTTTATTTCATTGTGCTATTATACTATACTATTATACTATTATACTATTACGCAAAGGAGAAACAACATATATTTCCCCAATATTTCTCTGAAAATTTTTCTTATAATTTTCTTGTGACATTGGGAGGGACCAATAATGAATCTTTATTATTTATTTATTTATTTTTATTTTTTAGATGTATGGACCTTTATTTTATTCATTTATTTTTTATGTGGTGCTGAGACAAGCGCTCTACCTCTGAGCCACAATCCCAGCCCCTGTTATCTTTATTTTTACAAGTGTGCAAAAGGGTATACTTGAACAAAAAATAAATATTACTGTATGTACATATATACACTCACACACACATGTGTATATCTGAGCATATACTGCTTTTTAAAAACAGAAGAAAATGTTTTGTTTTAAAGAAAATACCTTTTTCTTCTATGTGATCCCAAGAGTTGAACTGTTTAAGCTCTCAGATGTTAACTTGTTTTGATAAATTCTGTATTTTGAAAGCTTATTGTAGGATAAAACCCAAATATCTCCCAACTGGTAAAAGGAAAAACAAATTGTGGTACATCCATAAAATGGAATCCTATTCATCACCGAACAGGAGCAAGCTACTGATATGTGCAACAATGTGAATGAATCTCAAATCTGTTTTGCTATGTGTAAAGGTCAAGCATAAAATGTTCCATATTATATAATTTCTGTGACATTCTGGAAAGAATGTCAAAATATAGGGACATAAATCACATACTGATGTGATTGTAAGGGTCTACAGATGTAGAGAAGGAATTGATTCCAGAAGGCATTTATATAAGGCAGCTTATTTAGATGATGGGAATGTTCTGTGTCTTGATTGTGGTGGAAGTTAAATGACTGTAACTTTTGTTAAAATACATTATGGGTTGCTCTCCATATCCATGGGTTCTGCATTCACAGATTCAATCAGCTGTGGATCAAAATAATAGAAAAGAAAATTTCATTATACTAAGCATGTTTCAGGCTCCCTTCCCCCTTGTCATTTCCTAAACAATACAGTATAACAACTGTTTACATGGTATTTACATTGTATTAGATAGTGTAAATAATCTAGAGGTGACTTAATGTATATGGGAGGGTATGCATAGGTTATATGCAAATACTGTGCCATTTCTTATAAGGGAGTTGAGCATCTACAGAGTTTGATTTCCTGGAACCAACCCCTACAAATACTGAGGGATTACTATTTTAAAGGTGTGTAGTTTACTTTTATAGAGAGTTGTACCTCATTAAATCTACCTGCCTCCCAATTAGGTATCCTAAGTGGGTCCTCAACAAATATCAGTTTGCTGGAATTGGATTAATCTGTCATTTATTATCTGCTAGCTAGTAGCCCACTGTATTCAAGTTCTTGCAAGTAACAAAACTGACTTTGATTTTAACAGAAAAGAACTTTATTGAAAGGACATTGTACAGCTTAGAAAAACTTATAGAAAGGACATAGAAGCAGGTGTGGGAAATGGACAACAAGGGGAGGGTAGGTAGCACCTAGGACCCAGAATAACACTGCAGGGCCAGTTCACAGAGGACCCTGAAGCCTCAATCTCTGAACTGTGGTGCTGCAGTTTGCACAGGGCACTGAAAGCTGGGCACCAGTGCCACTTCTGTTTTTGCTGCCTCTCAAATAGATCCTCTTTGGTCCCTACGTCTTTACTGTCACAGTTTTATAATGAAAGTTCAGGGTATAAGTGTTCGATTGGCCAAGTTCAGGCCATATATTTGATTCTAACTGCAAGGGAGGCTGGGAAAGTGAATATCTGTTGTTTTCTGTTTTTGTAGTGTCTCCTCCTAAGACTCACAAAGCATAGAAGCAATTTGTATGTTGGGCAGAAAAATAAGTCTATTATATCTATGTGTCCATGAAAACATAAGCAGTGTTTTTGTTTTTTTAATAAGCATTTTTTTTAGTTGTAGTTGACACAAATATTTCTATTTTATTTATTTATTTTTATGTGGTGCTGAGGATCAAACCCAGGGCCTCCCATGCCTTGCACATGCTAGACGAGTGCTCTACCACTGAGCCACAACCCCAGCCCCATGGGCAGTGTTTTAACATTTACTTTCTGTGGTTCTTATCTTACCAGTGAATAGGTTAGCATTCTGCAGTTTTCTGATTGTGTGGTATCATTCATATGAGTATGTCACAGTTCAGCTTCATATGTGATCTCTCATTGATAGGCTGATTTTAATTTGAAGAATAGTTTTGAATCTGCAAAAATGACCAATAATGTGAGTTTTAAACATGTCATATAATCAGTAAATGCTGTTAAATGAATCCATAAAAGTTGGAATTTTTTTCTAATCCAAAAAAATGTGCCTTAAAAAAACAAAGAAACATACACTACATTAAAAGAGTGTACCATGATCAAGTGGGAAGAATTTAGGCTAGGTTATCATTGGGAAATGCATAAATAGATTGTGATATCAAAAAGTCAAATGAGAAAAATGCTGGGCTTGCCTTGGCATCTGCTGAGATGACCATATGCACTAGAAAGCAAGGCGGTCAGGGAAACCAAGAAAATCATGATGGGAGATAGACTTCCTCTGAAAGGCAAAGACAGGGAGGACAGTGAGAAGCTGCAAAGAACAGGTGGGGACTGGAAGATAGAAGCCTCTCATTAGTTTGTCTTTGTTATTGGTCTTGCTTTCCTAAGAGCTGGTGTGGATGCTAAGAATAGGTATCATACAATGGAGTTCAGGTTTGAAAGACTTCTCCTTGCTAGAAGAAAGGCAGAGACAGAGAATGTGGGGTTAAAAGCAGATGATGATGTCTATCAACATTTAATTTGGCTCATACAGAATGAAGTGGAGGCACTTGACTAGGCAACATTCAGGGCCTCTAATCAGCAGCATACTCTCTGCAGGCAGCGAAAGAAGTGGCCTTGTTAAAAACCTTAGCACAGCAGAGAGGAGAGAGACACAGCAGCTTTTTACCCTTACTGGAGACCCTGCAGAAGTTATTCTTTAGCTGCTCACTTCCTTCCCTTTCAGATCTGCTGACGAATGAATACTTGGGCAGTTTGCTTCATGCAAGCTTAGTTAGCAATCTGACTATCAAATGGTACAATATCCATATATGCTGAAGCCAGATTCTCAGCAGCGCTGCTTTTGGTAGTCATATGAGGATGATGAATAATTAATAGAACTCCAGTGTAGTTATCAAATTGATATAAGTGGAAGGGAAATTTGATCTGAAGTGATCAAAAGAAACAATATAATGAATCTGTTAAAACCAAAGAAGCGCATCATGACCACAATCATTATTTATTCACTCAATCATTCACAGGGTATTGACTGAGTTGCTAACCACTCTGTTCTAGGCAGCAGTTGTGTATAGGACTATAGCAAAGAAGGCTGACAGGCCTATTGCTAGCCCTTGAGGAGTTCAGTCCACTGAGGAAATGGACACTTTGAATATAATCAAGAAGTGCTATGGACATGTTTAACATTTTCTTACAATCCTGAGAAAATCAAGCGTAATACAAGCTCTAAAAATGAGGAGATAGTGGGAACATAGGAATTTTAAGACAATCAGAACATTAACTTTCTAGCCTAGAGGCAGGAAAAAACATGACTTTAGAGGAAATAACAGCAATCCAAAATTGGCAAACTGTAATAAAAGAAAGCTAGCAGAAAAAAAGAAGAGTATTAAGCAAAGTAATGTAAATGGAAAGGCAGATAAAGGGAATGGGGAAAGGTTGATCAATGGATTCCGAGTTATAGTTGGGAGCAATCATTTCTGGTGCACTATTGCACAGGAGAGTGACTACAGATAACCGTAGTGCACTATACATTTCAAAAAGCTAGGAGAAAGGATTTTGAAAATTTTACTATAAAGAAATGATGTGTGTTTGAGGAGATAGATACGTTTAACCTGATTTAAACATTGTACAATGTATGCATGTATCAAAACATCACATGTACCCCATAATTTTTTTTATTTTCTGTGTAGCAGTTAAAAAATTAAATAGAAAAGAGAAATATAAAATGTGAAAATGAATGAAAAGTATGAAAAGATACTAGAAAAATATGAAAGTTAAAATATTAAAAATATTTATTTGATAATTGTGGAGAAATTTCTAATCACAAAAGCTGAAAAAGTTGAAAGCAAAATATTAATTTGGCTATGTGAGTGAAAATAACCTCCTATGTGTTGGATGAAGAAATTAAATCTCAATCAGGTTAAGTCACTTTCTCAAAATCACAGAGCTAGCAGTAGGGACACTGTTTAGATCCTAGGTCAGTCTTTTTTTTCACATCTGAACTCTTTACTATCACACATTTCTCTGCTTCTCTTAAACCAAAGAGAGTTTTGCTTCTGCACATAATCATTACAAAAAATTCCTGTGATCTTGTTTCTTTTCTAAGTGATGTATTTATTAGCTTCATGATGGTAGTCAGATTTGTGGTTTGTACCTTCTTGATGTTTTTTTCATATACAAATAGGTTAATTGCATCTTTGCTGAGGTCCTTTCTTGATCCTGACATTTTGAAGGATTTATTAAATATTTCAGGTATCAATGGCACGTTGTTTACTTGCTTTTACCTTTTTAAAAATAAAAGCTTTAATGAGAAGTCTGTGTGTATGTGTGTGTGTGTGTGTGTGTATTGTTTGTTTACCCTGTACTGGGGATTGAACCCAGGGCCTCAAGCATGCTAAGCAAGTACTCTACCATTGAGCTATATTTCCAGCTCTGAGTTGTAATTTACTTACCATATAATTTACCCTTTTAAAGTATATAATTGAGTGGTTTTTTTAGAACATTCATTGTTGTACAACCATTATCACTGTATTTTTAGAATATTTTGCCACCTCAAAAAGAAACCCTCTACCCATTAGCAGTCATTCCCTGTTCTCTTCTACCTCCAGCTCCTAGCAACCACTGATTACTTTCTCTTTCTATGAATTTGCCTGTTGTGTATATTTCATATAAATGAAATTGTGCAGTATATGGTCTTGTATTTATGGCTTCTTTCACTAGCATGGCATTCACCCATGTTGTACCATTGGTCAGTACTTCATTCTTTTTTTTTTTTCTTTTAATGTGGCAAAATAGGACAAAGTTTTATATTTTAACATTTTTTACGTGTACAATTGTGACATTAACTGCATTTACATTGATGTACTCCATTTCTTTTTATTGTTAAATGATATTCCATTGTATGGATATACCACATTTGTTTATGTACTCATCATTTTCTTATGGGTGTTGGATTGTTTTCACTTTGGGCTATTATATGAATAATTCCTGTGAACATTTGTGTTCCAGCATTTAATTTTAATTTGAAATACCTCAATCATGACGTGGAGGAAGGAACTTTAGACTTATATTTGAAGTGCATCTCTTAGACTAATGAAATAGTGTTATTGTGCTCCTGGGTAGTCATCTGCTGTCGCGACCCCTCGCCAGCAAGGAGGACACGACACAGGATTCTTCTTTCAGCAGTTTATTCAGGCCTTTAATTATGTGTCTCTGGAAGCTTCTCTTACTACTACTACTACTACTACTACTACTACTACTACTCCTCCTCCTACTTCTACTACTCTCACCCGAGCGCCCCAGCCTTGATAAAGCACATCAAGCCCCAATGCACAACTGCCACGTGGATCTTTCTCATAGGGTGTTTTACAGCTACGTGCCAACTCTCCCAAAACAAGGAGTTGTTTATCACAGGCCACGGCGCTTATCAGCGCCATCTTGTAATGGCGACCATGGTTCACAGAAACGGCTCACCACAATCTGCTTCTCCCCATTTTCAAGATGAGACATCTACATATAGTTCAAGGTATTGTTTGAGAAGTAAACAAGTATGCAACAGTTGAGACCAACAGGACTTAACATGATTTCTTTACATGGCTGCTAATAGGGGCAGAGGTTGGCTTTCAGAGGGAAAGGCAAGTAGGGGATGATGCCTGGGTGGTTGTAGGTTGAGATTCAAAATCAGTCTTTGGGCTTTACCATTTGCTTCCTGCTCTGTTGGCTCCCCTGTGATCTCATAGCCAGAGCTTTCTTGCTACCCCATTACAGTAGTTTCTAGTTCAGCAGAACTCCACCCTCATTCCTCCCCTTTATCCCCTCAGTATTACTGAACATGAGCTTGTTTCATACTACCACTAGACCTATGTTACATAGTGTGTTTGCTTTTTCAGTGGCAGGAGAAGAGGGAGTGCTTATTTGTTAATCCAGATGAATGTGTAAATGGTGGAATGCCTGGTAATCTAGGGGAGAGATTTGGAGGCAAGACAAGCTTTTCTTAATTCATACCACTTGGCCTTTTGTAACTACTTTTTATTTTTATAGGTATTACGAGAAGGGAAACAAAAGAGAGAAGTTGGAGGTTCTTCTAATTCTTAAAGAGTGTATATACCTAAAAATCCCAGGAAAGTATGGCAGAACATAAGGCTCACAAATGTGACAGACAGTTCAATATAGAAGTAGAGAAAGGAATCTGTCATCTGAGCCCTGTTTCTTGTGAAAATAAATTTGGTGAAGAGTTTGTGAGAGGAGGGGAAAATACTATAGAGTAAAGGGCTATTTGGATCTTGAAACATCTTGAAACAGTCCCATCTCTGATGGAAGAAGTTGGTTATCATATGTCATCCCACTTCATTCCTTGGAATTACCAATGGTAGTAATTTATACAGTTATTTGTACTAATTTATATCAGTTATTTAATTACCATGTATCACATCAATGATTATACATCAGATGTTATTGTTGTACTTTTAATTAGAAAAGTATATATAACCTTTATAGTTATACATGCTGTTCTGTTGTTCTCATTGGAAAATATTACTAGCAGAGAAGAGTATTGTTAAGTAGATGAAATTTTGTGGCACTTTTTGAATCACAGGCATTCCTTTTCAGCAGTCATTTAATAGAGCAATGCACTAGCCCTTGAGGGTTTTGCAATAAAACGTAAGGCTGACTTAAAGAGGCTTATTAATTGGTGAGTGAATATCAAATTACCATTTTAATAAACTGCAGTATACTCAAGAGATATGAGCAGGACATATTGGCTGAGGATGATCGTGGTCAGGGAAGGTTTCTGGAAAAGTCATAGTTGAACCTTCTTGAATGATAAGAAGCTGGTTGGGCACAAAATTGGGAGAGTTGAGGGATTTTATGGGTAGAAGGGAAAGCATGAGCACAGGTAGAGTCTTCTCTGACTATAGTTATTGCTAACTCAAGGAGAGACCAATAAGCATCCATGGGATCTAAAATATACTTGATTCTGCTGACAGAAAGTACACGGTTTACTTATTGGAGATGCATTTAATCTTTTGTTCACCAGAGTGCCATTTAGTGAATTACCTGCCTCTTCTATCATATATTTGATATGCTTGGCTTGATTAAATTAATATACCCCCAACAAGTGAATGATTTACTTTCTTCTTATAAAATTGGGACTAGTCAATCCCCAAAAAACCAAAGGCTGAATGTTCTCTCTGATATGCAGATGCTGACTCACAATAGGCTGGGGGTGGGGGTGTGGGTGTGGGGGGTGGGGAGGGTGGGCAGGGATTGGAGCTTCACTGGATTAAATGGGGTGAAGTGAATGGGATGGGAATGGAAAGACAGTAGATGAAATCTGACATAACTTCCCTATGTTTATATATGAATACACAATCACACGAATGGGAAGTTATAATCCATGTATGTGTGATATGTCAAAATACATATAACTAAAAAGAACCAAAAAAAAAGTTAAAAAAAAAATTGGGGCTAGTAAGTTGCTATGATCCCCCCACCTGCTGCTGCCAGTACTGGGGATTGAACCCAGTGCTACTCTACCACTGAGCTAAATCCCCAGCAGATTTTATTTTTTATTCTAGTCAGGGTCTCACTAAATTGCTGAGGCTGGCTTTGAAATTGCAATCCTTTTACCTTGGCTTCTTGAATAGCTGGGATTAAAGGTGTATGTCACTAAGTTGCTCGATTCTTTAGCTGAATCTGTAGAGTTAAAAAGTTTTTATTTTTTATTTTAAATATTTTAGTTAGTTGTTGATGTACCTTCATTTTATTCATTTATTTATATGTAGTGCTGAGAATCAAACCCCGTGCTTCATACATGCTAGGCAAGGGCTCTACCACTGAGCCACAACCCCAGGCCCTGTTTGTTTGTTTGTTTGTTTTGTTTGTTTAAGACAAAAATTTAAAGGCAAATTAAAAAAATTTTTTTAGTTGTGTATGGATACAATGCCTTTATTCATTTTTATGTGGTGTTGGGGATCGAACCCAGTGCCTCACATGTGTTAGGCAAATGCTATTCCATTGAGCTACAACTCCAGCCTGCAAAGGCAAATTTATACACAGAAACTTGAAATAAAATACTTCAATATCCCTAGATGTCATCATAAAAATGTTAATTACTTGGTGATTATGGGCTTAATGCTTAAAATTAGCTTGAAAAACTCCCAATTCTAAATATCTAGCAATAGGTGATGGGTTGAATAAATTATGATATACAATTACACACGTGTGTGTGTGTGTGTGTGTGTGTGTGTGTGTGTGTATTTTTAAAAATAATACTGGGGATTGAATTCAGGGCTTTATGTATGCTACCACTGAGCTACATTCCCAACCCCTTAAATTTTTTTTTTTTTTTTTTGACAGTATCTTCGTAAGTTGTTGAGATCCTTCTCCCAAGTGGCTGGGATTTCAGGTGTGCATTACCACACCTGGCTATAATTAGATACTGTTGAGTTTTGAACATAAAATTATAGAAGAGTGTTATGGCATAGAAAGTGCCATCACATTGTTAAATGTAAAGGAGCAGACTACAAACAGTATGAATAACATGATTATATAACTTTTGTTGAAATGTTTATTAACTGGCAAGCTGTAGGCTTTTGTAGCCTGGGAGAATAAAAGAGATTCCATTTATCTTCTCCAAGTGATAACAACTTATGCTGCCCGCCTCTCCTTTCCAGATTCTGTTCCATCCTGTAAAATTTCCCCAGTTCTTTCTGTGAGACCTAAATGTCAGCAGTGGCCATCATAAAATGCCATCTGTATATTAATCTTTGGCTTATCCTTGTTGATTAATACTGCCCTCCAAGGGACTCACTACTATTGAAAAACTTTAGGTCCTTGCCAGAGAAGCTACATTCAGAGTCTGTCAAAGTCCCTAATTTTCAGAGTGATAGATAGGTGCTGGATTCTGTTCAAAGGTGTAAAAAAATAAAAAAATAAATAAAAAAATCCTCCTCATATCTGGGCTGCTCTTTGTTGCCTGGGCCCTGAGACAGCACAAAGTCCATAGGCCCACTTAAGGTTATCAAGCAACTCTTCCAAGCTGCTGGTCTTCATCCTTTATCCACAAGGATTTAAAGTAGGCAGGTCCAAGCAGAAGTCACTGACTTCCAGTCTATCCTGCTTCTGGTCTCTGGGTGAGTGGCACCCTGTCATTTGCCTCATCCTTCTTGCTGAGGCTCCAAGTCCGCATCTTTCTTCTTTCTTGCTTTCTTGGAAATCTGTTCATTTTTTTTGAGTGGTAGATCGACACAATGCCTTTATTTTATTTGTTCATTTTCATGTGGTGCTGATCGAACCCAGTGCTTCATACATGCTAGGCAAGAGCTCTTCCACTGAGTCACAGTCCCAGCCCAATCTGTTCATTCTTTTTTACTCCATTGCCTCTCAAAATTCAGACCGTCATTTCTCATCAGAAGTCAGAAATACTCTCCTAATCATTCCTGGACCTTCTAGTCTTTTCTCTCTTTGGTTAGCCTCCACCCTTCTTCAGTAGGGAATACAAAAAAAAAAAAAAAAAAAAGAAAAAGAAAAAGAAAAAAAGCTCTTTATAGTCTAGCCCTGATGCACCTCAATGCTTTCTCTTGCCACTCAGTCTTCTTCACAGATATTTTATGTTTCTGCTTATAGACATCTATGTTTGTGTGTGAATGTGGATAAGTATATGTAAGATATCTATGTAATATAAAGCTTACCATTTTCATTATATAATTCAGTGACCTTAAGCACATTCACAATATTGACAATATTGTATGCCCACACCTCTCCATTTCTAGAATATTTGCATCACCCCAAAAAGAACATCTCTATTTTCTTACATGCTGCTTCCTCTGAACAGAAAGCCCCATCTCTCTGCTTCTGTCCCTGATCCTCCTAAGGTGCTCTTCAGATTTGATTCTAATGCCATCTGCCACCTCACCTGAGACGATTTTCCCAAATCATCATCATCATCATCATCATCATCATCATCATCATCATCATTATCATCATCTTCATCATTATCATCATCTTCATCATCATCTTTTTCTTCTTCTTCCTCCTCCTCCCATGTCACTCTGGGCATACAGTTGATCAAGGTATTGTGATTGTAGCTCTCTTTTTTTGGGGGGGACTTTGAGGTCTTTGAATGAAGACAGTGACTACATCTTTTATCTCTGCATCCTTAGCTTCTAGCTCTGTGCCTGCTGTGAATAAATGATTGGACTCAGCTTCCTATCAGCTATGCAAATTAGCACTTGCTCACTTGCTATCATTGAATGAAAATCAGGCAGCAGGTCTAAAGAAATTTCATAAATATAGGCTTTTTCCTCTTCCCATTAGATATTCATGGAAATTTGTTTTTTGCAAGCTGCTTTGAGTATGTAATTTCTCAGGCAGTTACACATAATCACTCATGATCATAATTTTAGTGAGTGATAGGTTGGGTCAGGAGTGTACAGTAATTGGGGGAAAGGGACAAGGATTAGGGAGAGGAAAAAATGTTTTGAAATACTGGAATTATATGTGTTCTTAAAAAGCCAGAAGAATTAGTTTCCTAGACTGCTTTGTCAGGTTATGAGATACCAAAGAAAGAAGGAAATGGAAATCTTGTTATTTTGATGGTAATGAATAGAACATCAATAAGAAAGCATTTTAGAATGAGTCAAAGTATTAGCAGGACTTAAGGGCATAGCAGTTCCCCTCCCCCCTTCTGTTTGTTTCTTTCTTTTTCCTCTCTCTTTTCAAGAACAGGAAAATAGATGGGAACATTCTTTCTTTTTTTTTTTTTTAACTGTAGTTGTACACGATACCTTTTGTTTATTTATTTTTATGTGGTACTGAGGATGGAACCCAGTGCCTCACCCGTGCTAGGGGAGCACTTTACCACTGAGCCACAACCCCAGCCCTAGATGGGAACAATTCTTAAAAACAGAACTGCTACTAAGTCTGTTTTGGAACCTCTCATTTCTCACAATAGTAGTCCAGTGTTTCACTGCTGGCTATTCTTTATCCTGGTGTGAGGTACTGAATTTGTCAGGAGTGGGATAGGCTCAAAAATTCCTAGAATAAAAATTAGATATCTGGACTTATCATCCATGAACTTCTATTTTACTTCCTTTTTCCCTTAAAACAAGTAAAGTAAAATCCTAAGCATACTATTTAAAATCCAGTTCAGCTAGCTGCTCAGCTAGAAAGGTCAATCTTTATCACTTCGTTTACACTGAACAAATATATTTGTGGCAGCATGAGAGGATCTGAATCAAGGGGGAAAATGTAGTTCAGTAAAATGATTCAATTGTCTAATCAGGCATATGGCTGGAACATAATTTGAAGGGTCCTTGAGGTTTCTTCTTTTAAAGGTTTGAAATCAGAAATCCACAATCAGCATAACCCAAGTCATGCAGATCTGATTGAAGATCCGAAATTTTCTTTTTCTTTCAACTTCTGAGCTGTACTCTTTCATTTTCTTTCCTATTTTGGAGTCTAGTGAAGAAAAGAAGTGAAAATAATTGAAATTGAAATTGGATTGTACATTTGCTTATTGTAGAGCTGTTAGTATTGTGGATTTATAACTTATGTTATAAATGAATTAGTGATGGTTATTTTTTTTTTTTTACACAGAACGTTTAGAAATTTCTGTTTCAATGCACTGGACAAAGTAGTATTTTAGTAATAGGATTTACTTCCTTAGGATTTTTAAAGACATCACTATTTTTTTAGATTTAAAAAAACTAACTTAAAAACATTGGTAGAAAAGAAGCTGACTGCCATTTAATAATACCTGCATCTAAGATTCTAGCTTAGTTTGTCCTCTGGTGATTTAGGGCTACATTGTACATTGATGTAACAGAATGTTGTTTAATTGGGGAACTTTCCATATTTTCTGAACAAAACATCTATAATTTTGTTGATTTATTTGTGTATATGTATTATGTATAATTCAGAGGAAAATGTTTTTTTTAAGAAGGTATGTGCCAAAAAAAAAAAAAAAGAAGAAGAAGAAGAAAGAAAAGAAAGAAAGCATGTGCCAACAGGATACTACCAGTGGTGCTAGTAATTCAGATGTCTGTTAAGCTTTTCATATAATTAAACGACCAGCAGTCATTTTAAAAAGAGTAATTCTGAAGGCCCAGCTCCTGCTGTGAGAGAAACTCATAAATAGATCATAAATATAGAATTATCTCTTGCATGGATCCTGATTGATGATTCTTAAACATTTGGCCACTAGAGAAAAAATGTGAACTAGAGCTACTTTGGGTTCTTTATGTGTTTTTTGACATGATCTATGGTTTTTAGAGGTTAAGAATAGGAGCAGATGAAGAACAAAGAAGACTTTTTAAAAAAATTAAACTTTTTTTTTACTTGTAGATGGGTACAATGCCTTTATTAGTTTTATTGATTTTTATGTAATGCTGAGGATTGAACCCAAGGCTTCACACGAGCTAGGCAAGTGCTCTGCCACTGAGCTACAGATCTAGCCCTAGAAAGAAGACTTTTTACTCAGAAATCTAGGAATTAAACATGTTTGGAGGGGGTCTGGATTTTAGTTCTCATAAAAAATAATCTATGTAAATAAAATATGTATAAATGATATTGAAGCTATAATCATAGTGACTTTATTTGATAAGCTCAACTCATTTTTAATAACAGAGCAAAGTTATATAAAATGAAAAATTGATCTCTGTCCTATTCCTGACCTATAATTTCTGAGCTTGCCCTGTCAGAGGCAATACGGTACTGTTACTGGTTTCTTCTGTATTTAGAAGGGGCACTTTAAAAGATGTATTCTCAGTGTTTATCACAGTGACAACATAGAGTGATATAAGTAAAAATGTATATCAGAGTCCTTTTTCTACTTCCAAATGGTAGGTTAGAGATGAGATGTATGTTCAGAAGCAGCACCAACTCTATTTGGGTCTCCTCAATTTTCATAGATTGTGTTTATGTTCCTGGAATCTCATAAAAGTCAAATATGGAAACCTCAAACTTTGGGCTTATATGTTTTAAGGGAAATTTAGACTGCTAAACGCTATTACAAAAACCTGAACGTTTTTAAACAATTTTTTGTAGTTATAGATGGACGTGATGCCTTTGTTTATTTATTTTTATGTGTTGCTGAGGATCAAACCCAGTGCCTCACATGTGCGAGGCAAGTGCTCTGCCACTGAGCCACAACCCCAGCCCCTGAACTTTACTTTTTAAAGCACACTCTTTCATGACCTCTACAGTTTTTAAAAAAATTCTGTATGTTCTGTTTTATGTTTTAATTTTCACAATTGGGCATAGTTGACTGACTTATGTCTCTTGAGACAAAGCAATACCCTTAAAGCTTTGATCTTTGCCTATGTGGTTTCTTTATAGCTCTGTGCTCTTCATTGTGACCATTAGCTCTTTTTCCTTTGGAGAACTTCCCTGTTCTAGACACTCCCATGTATATTTTATTATACTCCTTATAGTACCTAGCCAAAGGTTACTCAAGTGATGATATGTTTTGGGCAAGATTAAATTTGTGCATGTGTGTGTGTGTGTGTGTGTGTGTGTGTGTGTAGAATGTGGCGGTCATGGATGTAGTTTTGTGATATTTTGGAATTGAGTGGCTAATTCTAGGTTAGGGTTTCCTAAACTTACTACAAAACATTTTAAAGTGTCAAATTCATTAAAGAAAATACGGGTAGAAATATATAATTAGTGCTCAGATTAAAAGAAAATGTTGACAAAGGAGATAACTATTACAATAAATGATAGAATTTAATTCTTTTGCTTTTTTTCTTTTTAGAATTGGGTACTTTTTTAATATTTAATTTTGTAGTTGTAGTTGAACACAATAACTATTTATATGTGGTGCTGAGGATCGAACCCAGGTCCTTGCACGAGTGAGGCGAGCGCTCTACTGCTGAGCAATAACCCCAGCCCCTAGAACTGGGTCTTAATCTACAAATAAAACATTTTGTTAAGGACAAAAAGAATAAAAAATTGCAAACAAATGCTTTAATTATAGATGTGATTCGCAAATGCAACACAGAAACATTAAAAAATAAAAACAATGTTTTTATAGTTCTACATACCCACCATTTGTTTACTCAGGAACCACACTGGCATCGTCTGATCCTCATAGTAGGTTGGCATCAGATTTATTCATTTATTTTGTTGGGAGTCTTTTGTTACCACATAAGCCTATTGAAGAAAGGTTTTTTCCTAACAAAGGAAAGAACATGAGCTTCAGGTTTGTGATAATCTAATGTTCTTAAAATAGGCAGCTCTGAAAATTATAAATTCTTTAATGTTAGTTTACTTACCATTTTTCTTTTAAACCAAGTGCTGTGATTATTAATTTTACAATGAAGGGTCTGACTTTTTGCATGCTTGGGTCATGTGTAGATTATTAACTAGAAGGGGAACAACTAAGAGTGGTATAAATATTTAATATATAATAAATAAAATATCACAAATATATGTTGGACCAAAATGACAGGATTCATAATGCACTGGCACTTATTGAAATGATGATACATGTTTAGTGTAACTGGTAATTAGTAGTTTGGGTAAATGACAAATCAAACTGTCTTGGCATAGTCAAAGACTGTGCTACTGTGCACCATTTCTTTCTTTTTCCCTCATATTTTGAATGTAAACTTTTAAAGTCAAGTGTAATACATATAATGAAAATCCCCAATAATAAATATAAAAATAGGTAGGTTTTCATGAATTAGACACTCCCATGTATCAATACCCAGGTCAAAAAAAAAAAAAATTACCAGCACCTCTTAAACTTCCCTCTTGGTGGCCCTCTCCCATTGCACTACTGTTTTTCTTCTACCAAAGGAAATCATTATCTCAATTATTGATGTCCACAGAATACTTTTACCTACTTTGCATTATTTTAGTATATATTCTTGTGTGTCTTTTTTTCCCAATGTAATATTGGTCCAATTTATCTATATTGTTGTACATAGTTCATTTTAATTACTGTGTGGTATTCCATTGTGCAAACATACCAAATTCTTTTTAAAAAAATATTTGTAGTTGTAGATGGACGCAATACCTATATTTATTTTTTATTCATTTTTATACAGTACTGAGAATCAAAACCAGTGCCTCACACATGCTAGGCAAGCTCTCTACCATTGAGCCACAACCCCAGAAAATATACCATAATTGTAACTGCATTGTTTTTCTCTTTTTTTGGTATTGAGGATTGAACTCAGGGGTACTTAACCACTTAGCCACATCCTCAGCCTTTTTTATTTTTTATTTTGAGATAGAGCCTCACTAAATTCCTTAGGATGTTGCTAAGTTGCTGAGGCTGGTCTTGGATGTGTGATCCTCCTGCCTTAGCCTCCCAAGTCACTGGGATTACAGGTGGGAGCCACTGTACCTGGCTGCATTTTTGTTTTTAATGGACTTTTGAGGGGTGCTTTCAGTTTACTGTTACTACAAATGATGCTAATATAGATGTTCTTACACATGTGTTTTAGTATCCATATATGATGTGTGTATCTATCTATCTGAATGAAGTTGTTAGGTCAACAGTATACATATATTCAACTTTAATAGATACTTCCTAATTGCTTTCCAAAGCAGCTGTACAAGTTATTCTTATCAACAGTGTATATATGCTTTACTACACCCCTCACCAACATGTTATTATCTAGCTTTTCACTTATAGCCATTTTGGTGGATGTATGATGTTATCTTATTTTTGGTGTTATTTATTTATTTATTTTAGTGAAGTACTTGTATAAGTACCAATTTTCCTTTCTGAATTAACTATTTTGAAAAATAATTCATAGACCATACAATTCACCCATTAAAGGGTACAATTTGATTGGAATGGCTATTAGTATAGTCACAGATTTGTGCATCCATCACCATAATCAAGTTTAGAACATTTTCATTATATCAAAATGAGACCTTGTATCCTTTAACCATTATTACCTAATTCTTTTCTTTCATTACCACCTTCCAATCTAATTTTATGTGTATAGATTTGTCAATTCTGGATATTTCGGATAAATAAAATCTTATAGTATGAGGTCCTTTGTGACTGGCCAGATATAGAAGACATTATAAAGTGGTTTCAATAAAGGCTTTATCCATAAAGTGTTCTTTTTTTGCTGCCTATTTTGCAGCAAAACCAGTTTACTAAAACTTAATTAGCAATATATATCAAGCAGTTTTTAGTAGAAGCATCTTATAAGTGTATACTGACTATAAATCTAAATAATGATTTTATATCATTGAGTAATATTAAAAAACATATAAATCCCAAAGAAAAAGCTTTGGTTTCTCAAGTAACCAAACATGTAAGTAGATAAGGAAATTAACATGGCGATTGGGGAAAACTAGCAACTTGTGTACTACATCTTTCCATTATTTTATTGTATTTTTTACACTTTCCAGTTTTTAATAATATTTTTAAAAGTACATATTACAGAATTTATGCTCTTCACCATTTTAAGTTTACAGTTGCCATGTTAAACACATTCAATGCTGTGTAACCATTAATACCATTTATCTCCATATCTTTTCATTTTGTAAAACTGAAACCATATGCTCACTGAACAATAACTCCTCAATTCCCTGTTTTTCTGGCCCCTGGTAACCACCATTCTACTCTTTTGTCTCTATGATTTTGACAACTCTGAATGGTAAGTGGGATCATGCAATATTTACCTTTTTGTGACTGACCAGGTATAGAAGACACTGAGCAAGGTTCATCTATGTTTTAGCATATGTCAGAATTTTCTTCCTTTTCATAGCTGAACAATCTCCCATTGTAGTGTATACCTCATTTTGCCTATTCATTCATCCCTCAAAAGAAATTGGGTTGCTTCCTTGTTTTAATTACTGTGAATAAATGGTGCTATGAACGTGAATGTGCAAATATTTCTTTGAGATCCTTGGGGGCATCATATAGTACTTTATTTTTAAGTTTTTGAAGAACTGCCAAATTGTTTTCCATAGTGGCTGTACCATCTGTGTATCATTGACATTCTCACCAACAGTGTACAAGGGCTCCAGTTTCCCCACATCCTCACCAACAATTATTTTCTCTTTTCTTGATAGTAGCCATTTTAATGGGTGTGAAATAATGTCTCATTGTATTTTTTATTTCCTTAATGATTAGTGATGTTGAACATTTTTTATGTGTTTATTGGCAATTTGTTTATCTTTAGAGAAATTTTGATTCAAGTCTTTTTTGCCATTTTGACTCATGTTTGCTTTTTTTTGTTGAGTTTTAGTTCTCTGTATATCCTGAATATTAATCCTTCTTAGATATTTCATTTACAAATATCTCCTCCCACCCTTAGGGTTGCTCTTTTGCTCTGTTGCTATCATCTTTTGATGTACAAGTTTAAAATGTTATATAGCGGGCTGGCGTTGTAAGCTTAGTAGCAAAGTGCTTGCCTAGCACATGTGAGGCACTGGGTTTGATTCTCAGCACCAGATAAAAATAAATAAAATAAAGAGACATTGTGTTCATCTACAACTAAAAAAAAAAGAATTCATGAAGTACAAATTGCCAATTTTTTTTTCTTCTGTTGCCTAAGTGTTTGGTGTCATGTCCAAGACATTATTGCTAAATTCTATGTCCTGAAGTTTTTGCTTATATTTTCTTCTAAAACTTTTTTCCCCAATTTTTGGGGGATACTAGGGATTGAACTCAAGGGAGCTTAACCACACTGAGCCACATCTTTAGCCCTTTCACTTATTTACTTATTTATTTGGTGAGAGGATCTCCCTAAATTACTTAGGATCTTGCTAGGCTGTTGAGGCTGGCTTTGAATTTGCAATCCTCCTGTCTTAGCCTCCAGAGCTGCTAGGATTACAGGTGTGTGGCACCATGCCAGGTTCTTCTAAAAATTTTATCATTTAGTTTTTACATTTATGTCTTTGATTCACTTTGAGTCAGTTCATTAATATGGTATTTGGTAAGGGTTCATATTCATTCCTTTGTAGGTTGATATCCAGTTTTCCTAGCATCGTGATGAAGAGACTCATGATGAAGAAACTGTTGTGTCTCCATTGAATGATCTTGGCACCCTTTTCAGGAATCATTTGGCCTTATTTATTTATTTCTGGGCTCTTAATCCTATTCTATTGGAAGTCACTTTGGCTTCATTTTCCACTGAAGAAGAGAAGGGGTTTGCAACATTGAGGGAAGGTGCAACAATAATGACTGCCTGCCTCTTTGACTGCTACTGGTCTGAACTTATTATTATTATTTTTTTGATACCAGGAATTGAACCTAGAGGTGATTAACCACTTAGTGAAACCCCAGTTCCTTTTTATTTTGTGACACAATCTTGCTAAGTTGCTTAGGGACTTGGTAAAGCTGCTGAGGCTAGCTTTGAACTTGTGGTCCTTCTCCCTCAGCCTCCTGAGTCACTGGGGTTGCAGGCATGCACCCCCATGCTTGGATATTAACATCTGTTTTTTTTTTTAATTCCTGTTGAAAGACATAATGCTTTCAACTTAAGTTTACTTCAAAGTGAAATTTTGATTCTATTCTCACCATGCAAAGCCATAATGTATTAACTTTCTACATAGTAATAGAGCTTCCAATTTTAAGTTGCTGCTTCCATATGGAAAACTCCTTTAGTTTGGTGTGTTTTTCTTCTAATAAAGATGATTAAAATGAAAGACAAGGGGCCCATTATATTTTATCAGTGGTTAAATATGCTCACTAAATTACATGTTTTAAATCTTGAACTTTCTCATTCAGTTTGGCAGAATTATCCTTAGTAACCATGTGTCCCTGCTGCTTATTAAACGTAATTGGACTGCTAGTGGGCAATCAGAATTGTAACTGTGAGTATATGCTAACATATTCCAGACTCTGAATAGCGACCTTTTACTGTTGAGTTCCTTAGAGTTGGAGTTTTGCACTGAAATGGATTTCCTATCATATTTTCTGTTTTGAAATATATGTTTCATCTAAGTTTCCATTTACTATTTCTTGTCAACTCTTATTCTAAGAACTGAAACTCTTTTCCCCCTAAACTCCTTTATTGACGACAGAAATCAATCCCTGACAGTTTTATGGGTGTGAGCACATTTATGAAACACTGTTCTGTAATAGTGAAAAATAAAACATTACTTGAAACAGTGATTTTTAAAGAGAAGTTGGATTTTACGGAGGTAATGGGCACACCAAGTTGATGGTTTTGTAACAGATGATTATTTCCAATTCTTATTTTGGCCTAGAGTGGGTAGCTGGTGCACTCAGTTCTGTGCTGCTTTGCTATCTGCCAGCTACCTGATGGCCTGGAGCATTAGGACCTCAGGACAAATGCTTGCAGGAGGCCTTTATAGATAGGTTTGTCAAGCAGAAATCAGTAGTGAAAGAGCAAAAACAGAGAAAAAGACTGCTGCAATTTATATATGATCCCCCTGGGATTCTCCCCCAGAAATTTTTATTTTAAATCTTAGCAGACTGAGAAGAATAAGAGTTTTCTCTCTCCAGAATACTTTATCAGGACAATTCAATAATAACTCTGTGATAGTGGGTCTTTGGCCAGGTTTCAACCACCAGCTTTCCTTAAGCCTGCCACTGAAAGGGAGCAGCATGGGCTTCCTCAATCTTCTCTCAGTTTAGAAGGTTTGGATGTTCTGTGGATTGCTTCTAGAAGGATTTTATTTGGAAGAAATAAATGGAAAGTCTTAAGAATAACAATGGCATGTTTATGAGTTATGTAGGTATACAAATGTTGGTTGATTATGGTAAATGGATCTAATGCTTTAAGTGGTGGGTCAGGTTTTTTAAGTTAGTTCATGGGAAACATTTAGCTCCTGCTTCCCTTGAAAAGAGGAGTGGTAGTCTAGGATCCTTTGGGGTCCTTGAACCACAAAGTGCTCCTCTGGGCCCAGGTAGCTCTCAGATTCTACCCATGACTCTTAGAAAATGATATTGAATGGGCGCAGTGACATACGCCTATAATATTAGGCAGCTGAGGCAACTTAGTGAGACCCTATCTCAAAAACTAAAAAGGGCTGAGGATACATCCTATAGCTTAGTGGTAGAGCACTTTTGGGTTCAATTCCCAATACTGGTCCCCTGCAAAAAAAGTATTGAATGATAATTGTAACATCTATGATTCAGTCTTTTTGCTTAGTTCCTGGTGGAAAGGAAGTAGGAAGTGGCTGCAGAGGACAAAAGATTAAAAAATTATTGAATGCTTAGTGTATTTGACACTGAGAGAGCTCTTGGGGGCTTTCATGGTCATGATAGGTACAATTTTTAGCTTTTAGATGCTGTGTATTTCCATTTCTCATTTATAATCAAGTTAAATGTGTTTGGGCTTGGGGTTTAACTCAGTGGTAGAGCACTTGCCCAGCATGTAAAAGGCTCCAAGTTTGATCCCCAGCATTGTTGGACAAAAAAAAAAAAAAAAAGTTCTTTAGACATGCCATCTTGGCTATGCTGCAAGGATCCACTGTGAGTCCCCCTGGGGCTGCAGAGGTGAGATCCAAGGGCAGTGAGATTTACAGATGCCAAAGCAAGCTGGGTGGAGCACTACTGGAAAGCTTACTCTGTAGAACTCCCTTCTCTAATGCCCCAGCTATCTCCTGACACCCTGGAGATATGGGTCCAAGATGGCAGCAAAATCTGAAACCTGCTGGGACTGGCACTGGGTCGATTGGAGGGGGGCAATGCACGGCATGTAGTGTTCTCAGGTTCTGGCTGGGCTACAGGGAAGGCTGTCAGCTGCACTGAGATTGTCAAACAGAGGGTTCCAGGCCTGTGCCAGTTCACCAAACTGTGTTTCCTGCATACTGAGGACAGCTGGATCCCAACTTCACCTGACACGGGCCTAGACCCCTTTACAATATATCCCAATGTGCTTGCAGTAAGGGTACTGTTCAGCTGGGACCCCCTGGACCCTAATGATGTGGCTATCTTCCCCCAGGAGCACCCCCTGGCCTGGCTCCATGACCAGCTCAAATTGTGGTCCCTGACCCCAAAGAAGGCCTCGAGACACCTGGTCCTAAAGATCTGCTGAGCCAGGCTGTTCTCTAGGCCTGAACATCTGAGATAGCTGTGCCTTTTCTAAGGACTCCTTGTGACTGCTAAACATTCCCAATGCAGCTTGGGTCCACAGAAGTCCTACTGTCCCTTCCCTCTGGCCTATGAGAAGAGCCTGCTATGAAGAATGCTATGTGTGGTGTGATTTCTGAATTGTTTGAGAAAGGCTTTGCCTTCAGCCTATAGTACATCTTATCTACCTTCTAATAGAGTTCCAAGAATAGAGGTAGGAAATAAAGGTTCTGCCCATTGTCAGATGAAAACAAAAGTGCTCTACAATCAAGATAGTGTTTTCTACTATCCAGTAATGCATTCTCATTTCACTAGTGTAGGTTTTTTTGGGGGGAAATGTTTCTTTGCTTCTAAATTGGCTTTTGAGGCTAAATTCTCATATCTTGCTTATTAACAGAACTCTTAGAAAGGTATTTGTATGTCACAAAATATTTATTCTAGCTCAAGGTTCTCTGTGGTCAGTGAAAATATTTTGCCTTTATGCTCATTTCTGTGTTATACAGTATCTTTATAAAAAGCTGATTTCTAGTCCCAGAGGGAACAATTCGTGTTTCTGGAGCACTGAGAATACTAAATGGAAGTAAATCTCATAGGTACTCTGGTGTCAATTGAACAGGAAGATCAATTGAGGAAATGTTTCTAGGCTAGCTCTCTGAGGGTGGCAGAATATTTTCTACTCTACAGTTCAGTTTTTGGGGTGTACTGTGTGGTACATCTTTTATGGTCAGGCAGTTTCCCATGTTATTTTGGGAGCTGAATTTTAGAACTCATTTATATTTTTTAAAACATTGTTTACATCTTTTTATGAAGAAGCACAGAATTTGCTTGTTGTATCCCAGTCCTCCTTTTCTTATCTTAAACCATCAAAGTACTTTTTTAAAATACTTTTTTTTAGTTGTAGATGGACACAATGTCTTTATTTATTTATTTATTTTTATGTGGTGCTGAGGATAGAACCCAGGGCCTCATGCATGCCAGACCAGTGCACTACCACTGAGCCACACCCCAGCCCCCATCAAAGTACTTTTTATGAATTTATATTTATTGCTCTCCTGAAACTTTCCCCTTACTTCAAAATATTTCATTTTTTTAGAGCTATCAGTTGTTTTCTGTGAACGATAGATTTTAAAGACATTTTCTGGCCTGCATATTGTAGAGAAACATATTTTTCATAATTATATGTCTTCCATAGAGAGTATAATAATTAGGTGATAAATGTGTAGAGTCCCCATAATCTGGTCTCTTCTGTAATTTGTTCCAAGTTTTCTTAAGTATACTTATAGAATCATTGATTACTGGTTTGGGCGCTTCTAAGAGAAGAAACAGTTCCTTGATGCTACGATGGGTTCACTAAAACCAAGTTATGCCAGATTTATCTTCTTTGAAAGGTTTAGTAGATTGACAGATCATGGAAATGCACTAAGTAAAGCTAAGCCCAAACTCAGCAGAAAGTTGACCACATTTCATAGTATTTTTGAAGGATAGAGGAAAATGCGGACTAATTGCCAATGTAATTAAGTGGATTGGTACTAATGAATCAATGGAGGAAGCTTTCTCTTATGCCTCTAGTGTTCTCTGTTAGAGCTTCTTGATCAACATTTTTAATCAGCTCTTCAGATGAAGGCTTCTGTAGAAGGCATACTTATTGATTTCATGAATAACAGTGTGGGAAGGATAATGAATACATTTGATAGCATAAGGAAATATGGAAAAGGTCACTGCAGACAAGGACAAGAGGCTTAACTTAATTTAAATAGCCTAGGATGTGAGAGGCTTAGTTGAAGTACAGCTGGTAGGAAAGTGACTTAGCTGTTTAACAGATAGCTAGTGCGGCGTTCATTAGTCCTTTTTTGGAGTGAACAAATAAGGCTAATATGAACTTAGGAATCCATAGGCACCTGCAGTCTGATAACCAGAATTGGAAAGTGAAGCTTCTGCTCTATCCCTGCTGCTTCCAGATTACAAGGAGAATTTAGTTCTGAGTACAGAGTACTCTCAAGGAAAACAAAAAGGATTATTTAGAGCCTACAAATTGTATCAAGAAAGAAAGTTAAAGAAACTGTAGTATTATAATTCTTTTGAGAAGTTCTATAGTTTTGCTTTTCATATATGGTTTTTTCCCATCAATTTTATTTTATATTTTTCATCAATTTTATTTTATAGTATAGTAGGGATCTAATTTACCTTGTGTATAGCAATTCCTTTAATTGTTATTATTATCCCCATTTCTTTTGTTGAATAGTCTTTCTCCCTTAATTTGTATTGTCACTGTCCAGTATCAACTTTCTGTATAGCATTTGACTGTCTGAATTCTCTATAATGTTCCATTGATCTGTTTGTTTATCCCTGTGCTAGTATCACATTAATTTATTATATTATTTTCTTCAAAACTCTCTTGGATATTTATAGTTCTTTATTCTTCTGTGTAAATTTTAGAATGAGCTTGTCAGTTTCCATAAAAATGTGCTGTAGCATTATTACTGAAATTGTATCAATTTTTAATAGAGTATTTTTATCCTCCAGGTATTTCTAGTGAACATAATATAGGTCTCTATTTAGTTAGTTTTAAAAAAAAATGTTTATTTTTTTAGTTTTAGTTGGACGCAATACCTTTATTTTATTTATTTATTTTTATGTAGTGCTGAGGATCAAACCCAGGGTCTCTCATGTGCTAGGCAAGTGCTCTACTGCTGAGCCACAACCCCAGCCCTTTATTTAGTTAGTTTTTAAAAAAATTTTAAATAAAAATTTGTCCTCTAATCTGGCAGGGACTTATACATATTTTGTTGTGTGTTTTTTTTCCCCATTGCCCTGTGGCATTTGTTGCTATTGTAACTGGTTTATTTTTTAAATAATATTTTCTAAATTTTTTTTATTGGTGTATAAGAATATTATCATTTTTATAAGTTGATCTTACATCTAGCAACTTGTTGAATTCCCTGCATTAATTCTAATTGTAGATTCTCTTGGATTTTTTAAAGTATTTTTATCAGTTATTGATGGACATTTATTTATTTATTTATATGCAGTGCTGAGAATCAAGCCCAGTGCCTCACACACGCTAGGCAAGCACTTTGCCATTGAGCCCTCCCTTGAATTTTTAAAAAATAAGAGTAATGATAGTTTACAATAATAACAGTTTTTATAATTCTTTTCTAATTCTAGGCCTTATATATATATATTTTTTTTTCTTACTTTATTATACTGTCTGGGACCTCCAAAACAATGTTGACTAACAATGATAATAATGACATCTTCATGCTATTTTTGGCTGTCCTTCTTTACCTTGAAGTTGTTTTACCCCAGGTTTAATATGTGGTACTTTAACTGTTCAGTTCTAGTATTTCATAATAGTCTGATTCTTCCCTATGAGTTATTTTTAAGCACATTATTTTCTTAACATGTGATTAAGGACTCTATTTACTTTTAAAATTTATTTCTAATTATTTATAATATGCATGAAAATATGTTTGATATGATATTTTTTTCTAGAAATTAATTAATGTACCTCTGAGGACTAATATATAGTAAATTTTTATAAATACCTTATGTGTGCTTAAAATCAATTTATGTTCTTTTTCTGTTTAGTATAGTGTTTTATATCACTTTATATATGTATATGAATATACGTAACTACATACTAACTTTTTGATTAATGATGGACTGCATATACAATGGTAGTCTGATAAGATTATAAAGGAGCTGAAAAATTCCTATTGTCTGGTGATATTGTGGCTGTCATAATGTTGTAGTAAAACACACTGCTCACTTGTTTCTGGTGATGCTGGCATAAACAAACCTAATATATAAAGGTAGTAATATGATTATATACAGAACATAAAACTTGATAATAATAAATATGTTACTGATTTATGTTTTTACTATACTAAACTTTTTTTTTCATTATTTTAGAGTGTACTCCTACTCATAAAGAAGGTTTCCTATTAATCAGTGTGCCTGTTAGACTGACAGCAGTCTCTGTGTTTACATGCCTCTGGATTGCATGGTTTGATCTCAAGTTGTTTATTATCACAGCCTGAGTATACAAAATCTTCTGCTAACATTGCCAGGAAGAGGCCATGTTGCATGATTGACCTGGAAAGGAAATTAAATGTGATAAAGACTATGATGTAGAAAGTGAATGATGGCTATTCCTCACTAGCCAGGCATATCCTATTCTGCCATAGCTACCATCTTGAGGCACCAGAACAAAGTGCTGGAACTTATTACAGGGTCTGCATTGTTGAAGGCAATGAGGTTAACAAAAATTCAAGAATTGCCTGTATCTGATATGGGGAGAAGCTTCTGATAACCTGGGTCACAGACCAGACCCTGAGGACCCTTCTCAGCACCCTGAGGATCATGGCCAGAAGGAAGCGTTTGTGATGTTGAAAGAAAAGGCTGGCCTCTACCACAGTGGTGAATTTATTGCTAGCTTTGCATGGTGTAAACAGTTCAAGAATTGTTATTCATTATGTAATATGAAAAGTGAGTGGTGAGTCTGTAAGTGCTGATGTGAAAGCAGCTAAGTGGTTTTTGGAAACTCCACATAAGCTGATTGTGGAGGAAAATTACTTGCCAGAGCAAATCTTCAAATATGATGAAAACTCCCTGTTCTGAACATGAATGCCATGTCTGTGTTGGCTTTCAAGGCTTTTAAGAACTATATAACAGTCTTTGCTTGGGGGCAATGGTGCAGGCTACAAATTAAAACCATTTGTGATCTGGCACAGCGAGAATTCACTGTCAGTGTACTATAGAGCAATAAGAAGTCACACATGACCCAGCTTCTCTTCCAAGGTACCTCCTGAATTGCTATGCCAGTGCAATGGAGAAGTGCTATTTGGAAAAAAATTTCCATAGTTTTCTTATTGTTGATAAAGCTCCTGCATATCTTCTTTTATTGGTGCTCTTCATACGAATCTCAAAGTGATATTTCTCCCTTCAACACTATTTCTTTGATATAGTTAGTGGATCAAGGAGTTATAGCAGCTTTTAAGCCCTGCTACCTTGCAGGATCTTTCCCCAGGCTATTGCTGCAACTGAGAGAAACTGAGAAAATACCGATGCACCACTGGAAGAATTGATTACAATATCTATGACTACATCAAGAACCTTGTTTGGGTTTAAAGTGATGCCAACAAGGAGTGTATGAATGACATCTGGATGAAGACACTCAAGAGGTTTGTCCATAACTTCAAATATTTGCCAGCAAAGAGGAGGTTGCAAAAGGCAACATGGCTATGGTTGAATTGGCAAAAAACTTTAAAATGGGAGTGGATGAGGATGATGTTGAGGAGCTCCTAGAGGTGATTCTCAGGAATTGACTGATGAGGAGTATTTAGAACTGAAATAGGAATACGTAGCTGAAGAAGGAAAGAGAGAAGGAGACTGAAGTAAAAGAAAAAGAAGAGCCTCCAAGAAAATGTACAGTGAAGGGTTTACCAGAAGCCTCTGCAGCCTTGACAAGCTTGTCAAAAAGGATAAAAATGCAGATGCCAAAAGGTTTTCATCAACAGAGAGGAATGTTTATAGTACAGTATCTGCTTTACAAGCAAAGGTATGGCATTAGAAATGAACCAAGCAAACCAATAAGGAGATATTTCTGAAAAGAGGTACACCTTATCAATAAGAGCCCTAGGCAGGTCCTTCAGAAGGTGTTACAGAAGAATGCACTGTTATCATAGGCCATGACAGCTCCATATATAATGACTGCCCCTGAAGACCCGCCAGTGGGGCAGGATGTGGAGGTGGAAGACAATGATATTGATGATCCTGACACTGTCTAGGCCTTTACCAATGTGTGTTCATGCCTTTGTTTTTAAGAAAAAAGTTTTGACAAGTAAAAGAAATAAAATTTAAAAATA